>NC_056728.1:1373695072-1373995072 GCF_019279795.1 Protopterus annectens | reverse complement strand
AAGTTTACATAGAGTAAACAAAACCAATATCCTGTATTTCTGTGGAATGTTATTTTAATAAACAAATTGTATTTTTCTACCACTCAGCATTTTGGTTGCTTTGAGGATAGAGCAACAGCCCGTTGTGTTCGCTCTTGGTTTGCTTTTGTTATTTGTATTTCAACAATTAAAGAGAAACATTATTTCCCATGTCAACATTATTATGTTGGTAAAAATGGGGACACACACAACCCCCATTGTAACTCCTGTTTTCTGTAAATAATATTGACTTTCAAAATATACATAGTTGTAACAATGAATTGTTTCCATAGACTTTACTAATACATCCGTTTGTTCATTTCTAAATTGACGTGTTTCATATAAAAATTCCTGAAACCATTCTATACTTATTATATGTGGAATTACATTAAATAAATTAACAACATCCACTGTGATAAAATGGCTTCATTGTGATATTCAAGTTTGTTCAATTTACTCAAGAAATGTCCTGAGTCAGGGGGGTGTAATTATGTGAATATTCTTGATTGGTTTGGACACAATCATGTGACAAAGAATTTTGTATTTTAAATGTGTTTTAGTTTTATTGTTATTCTGAAGAAATCTATTGGTGTAACCAGACGAAAGCACTAAATAAACTTGTAGTTTTCCCTTGGATTGAAGTCTGCGGTTTGTGGATTCCTTTGGAGACAGAATTTTTTGGTGTGTTTGTGCTTTTTCTTGGTTGCTAAGTTGCGTTATGTCTGTGTCCGTACCCATTGTAGATTCCTCTTTACAGACTGTTACACTTACGGATGATCCAGTGGAAAATACTGGGCTGCTTACCCAGCTTATTCAGCAGTTACCACAATAATTTTGGGTCAAAGCAAGTCACTCTGTTGAAGACAATGTGAATGGTACTCAGAATAGTTACATCCCTTCAGGACAACGCTATCTTAATGTAACGGCTTGGATGAACAATTCTATTCCAGCTACTAACAGCAGAAGTGACTGTAATGTGACCACATGGTTTAACAGGGACATGGTGTTTAACACAGGTTCCACCAAGGCGATACGTACATTTAAACAGTCATTGGAAGTATTTGAAACCAAATTAGTTAAGTGTAAAAAACTGCAGCTGTAGAATTCTTGCTTTGTTGAAAGTAGGTGAAAAGAGTACCGAAGGGACTAAAAAATTGGGAATTCCCTAACAGTACTGAATTAGATTCTCCTCTGTATCGTGAGCTGGTTGAATTATTTGATGGGCAAGAGTGTGAGTTGATGGACATTTTGATAAAGCACAATTTGCAGAAATAGAAACCCTTCATTGGGAATTAATTGAACTTGAAAGGACAATTCATGATTATTTACTTTTTGAAAGTTTGTTTAATGATTACACGCATGCTTATGATAACGTGGATAGGATTGCAGCTGAACTCAAAGGTAGAAAGGAGAAAAGGTGTGAAAGGGACAGGAAAGCCTATTTGGAAGGGACAGCCTATCCGAAGCCTTTCTCCAACACATTGGCACACCCACTTAGATTAAACAACAAGAATGGGCAGCACATAGATGAAAGTAACCACTCCCAACATTCATCCAGTCAAGCCCCTTTGGGGTGGAGCCAGCCGAGGAGATCAGAGTGGATACGAAACCAGGGTCATCCGGTCAACTACAGGCCTCAATGGAACATCAGAGGGACCGGACATTTGAACCAACAGAACAACAACTTCAGGAGGCAGAACAACAGAACAAACTAACTTTTTACAAGGACAATGTGATCATCGAAGATGGGCAAGTGGATGAAAGTTTTGGAATTGAACATCCGACTTGCATTTTCAACAGTAAAGGTGACTTGTATTTTTAACTATTCTCCGCAATTATTTGGGACAGAACTGGCAAAACTTTTTAACAAAGGTTTTAATTTTGTTCCTGTGAGTCATTCTACGATGCAGGGACGTATAGATTTGAAACTGTATGTCAGGAACTTGAACTTAAAACTACTATTTAATATTGAAAAGGAGACTGATTCATTATGTCCGTTAAAGAAAGAGTGTATTTAAACCACCCTTGATGAACAGTCTAATGATGTTTGAAAGGTTATGTGAATTTGATTTTAGGGCAATGTCACATCAGAGTAATTGTACATTTCTTGACCTGAGTTATTCTTAAAGAACTTTATTAGAACAAATATGCAAAGACAAAAATGTCCGGGTCATGAAGCCTGACAAGGGGGGTGGTGTGGTAATTTATCAATAAAATGAATGTATTTCTTTTAAACAGTGAGCTGCATGAAGAGGCCTCTGTAAATATGGTAAATTTATCATATAAAAAGGTTGATTTGTTAATAAAAGATATGGAAGGTCAGGGGCAACTTGAACATAATATAGCCCAATTCTTATTTACAAAACACCCAAGAGGTACCAGCTATTTTTGGAATTCTGACCCCACCCCCATGAGGCCTATAGTTAGTGCTCATGGCTCAAAGTTGCATTCTTTAAGTAAATATGTTATTTCTTTGAAAGATATTTTGAAACGGCAAGAGCATATTTGCATTGGCTCATGGCATTTCTTTTTTTTCCCATAATTTTTATTGAGTTTTCATAAATACAAATGCATCAAAAATGTTAATATAAACAGATCTTAACTATATACAATGTCCATAACAGAAGTAACTTTGTCAATACATTCACATTTTATCTAGCAATTTTTTAAGTTTTAACCAAGCTAGTTTTTTATGCGTTTTTCTTGTAGGCTCATGGCATTTCTTGAGTAAATTGAACGACCTTGAATATCACAGTGAAGCCATTTTTATCACAGTTGTTGATGTTAATTTTTTTAATGTAATTCCACATACAATAGGAATAGAATGGTTTCAGGGATTTTTATATGAAACACGTCAATTTAGAAATGAACAAATTAATGTATTAGTAAATTTTATGGAAACAATTCTTTGTAACAACTATGTATATTTTGAAGGTCAATATTATTTACCGAAAACAGGAGTTGCAATGGGGGCTGTGTTCACCCCCAGTTTTGCCAACATAGTGTTGATGTGGAAAAGAAAATTTCTCTCTAAATTTCCCTTTTCAGGTTGTTGGTCTTTCTGTTTGCGATACCTGGACGATATGTTCTTTGTATGGAGCAAAGATGTAAATGAAATTGACAATTTCTTGACTTACCTTAACAACACTACATCATTTTTTAAATTTACTTATACATATAATACAGAGGAAATTACTTGGATGTTGAGATTAAAAAGAACACTGATAGGAGACGATATTTGAGTAACATTTACAGGAAGCCGACCTATTGCAATAGTCTTTTACATTTTGCTAATAGCTATCCAGGACTTGTTAAAAAAAAAGACATAGTGAAAGGTCGGTTTGTTAGATTAGCACACATGGTTACAGATAAGACTGATTTTAAACAACAGTGTGACATATTAACAGAAATGTTTAATTCTAGGGATTACGTACTAGAATTGATTGAAAATGTAAAAAAAAGAAATAATATCTAACAGAGTAAAATGGATGATTAACCCACTACTTACTTCAAACGTAAACATCAGTCTGGTTAACAAACTTGCGTTAACACGAGTTGAAAGAAAATTTAGTTCTTTTTTTTCTAAAGTTATAGTTGACCATTTGTTTATTCATGATGTATTGAGTAGAAATTGGCAAATATTTATTGCTCAAGAGGGGTCAGTAGAAAGACTTGGCAACAAGTCTTCAATTGTATATAGGGTAGGTTTCACAATAAAGAACATCCGTGAAGTTTCAGATGGTAAATTATTGCAAAAGAAAACAATAGGTACAAAGAGATGTGGTTTTTGTGCACAGTGCCTGTTTATTTTAAATATAGAGAAAGTGAAGATTAATCAGGAAGTTATTAAACCAAATGGATTATATACTTGTAATTCTAAAGGTGTGGTTTACGTAGTTGTCTGTTCCCTATGTAATTGTTTTTACATAGGGAAAACTCAGAGAAAACTAAAAGACGGGGTTTACAAGCACATGATGGACATGAAAACCAAAAATAGTAATAATGTCTTATATAAACATTGACAGGATCTGAAGTAGTTTACTTCATTTGGTCTTCAACCTGTGAGATACCGGATCCGCATCGGATCCAAGCCGGCAACCGTACTAACATCTGCTCTGAGCTCCAAGCTCCTCCCCTTACCCATAATACACCTCCACTACCTCCAACCCCCACGACTAGCTGCAGCATCGTGATCTCCAGAGCTCCAGGTAGTAAGTGGGTGTTAAAGTCTTAGAAAGTCTCCTTTTCTCTTCTAACTTTATGTTAGTGATAGTGTAGGTTCCCTTTTCTCCTCCCCTCGCTTGGTGCGTCGAGTGTTCTATATTTTAGTGTTGTTATCTTAGTTTTAAAGTAGCTTGTGAGTGTGTTTGCTCCCCCCCCCCAGTGTGTTCTGTGTGTGTGTGTGGTGAGTTGGTGTTTTAGTGAGGAAAATAATGTGAAGTTGTTAAATCTCGCCGTTTATTCTCACTGATGGGTTCGGCGCTGATAGCAAAGCTCAAGGTTTGCCAGTAGCTTGAGACCAAACCCCTTATCCCACAATGCACTGCTGGAATTACCCCAGATCTAGTTTGCCGCGGCAAGAGAGATCTCGGTGATCCAGCTAGCTCGGACCATTTTTGGGAAAAAAAACAACAGCAAGTCTATATAAAAAGTTTTCCTTTTTGTTTAAAAATAGTGTGTGTTAGTATTAGGTCTTTTTATAATATAATGTATCGTTTCAATAGTTATAAATAGTTTAAAAGTTAGTGCCTTGTTGGCTTCTTTGTTTGTGTGGGCCTTTAGCCCTGTTTACTCTTATTAATCTTTATAATAGTCAGCCCTTTTTTTCTGTGGGCCTCTTTAGCCCCATTTTTGTAATCTATAATTACATTGTTATAGATAGTGCCGGGATTTGTGGATCTTTACAAGTGAGTAAGGACTTTATTATCTTTTTCTGTTTACTGTTTGTTTTATTTAAATATGTCGGATGAAAAGGAGAAATCCCATCCTAAATCGGGATTTAAAAAATGCCCTGATTGTGGGCAGAAAGTGTCCGTCACTGATGGACACATTCAGTGTATCTACTGTCTGGGGGCTAAACACCTCCAGGACACCTGCAGCATTTGCCACTCTTTTTCTTCAAGAGTCTTCTTTGAGAGAAGGAGGAAACTTATAGACAGGGGATTGCTACAGCAATCTTTTTCTGAGGTGTTGAGTAGCCATGAGGGTACTAGTACATCCTCCAAATCCTCAAAATCCAAATCTTCAGACAAAGTGACAAAAAAGGCAAAAATTTCAGAAGGAGGGTCATCGGTTCCACAGACATCGGAACAGAGTGTACCTTTGATTCGGAGCCAGCTCTCAGTATTGGAGCCGGTCTCTGAAGTTCCTTCTTCCCCTCTTCTCCAATCAGCACCTTCGGTGCATTCAGCTAAGTCCTCAGTCAGCCTTTCAGATTTGGACATGGATCGGCTAGCGCAAAAGCTTTTACAGGCACCAGGACTTGCTAAATTGTTGTCGACCCCGACCAGTTCGTCAGTGCCAAAGACCATGGAACCAGATTTGTCTACTCCTCCTCTGAGCCGTACTGGACTCTCAGAACCGAAGGAAACTGAACCCTTGGTTGTCGAACCCTTGGAGCCAATACCCACACCGGTGTTATCGTCTCCATCTACTCGGATGTCCTCGGCACCGACCGAGGACTCTAGGAGCCGACACTCTCCCGTCGGGTCCGGGGAGGATAGTCAAACCGATTTGTCGGTGCCAAATCTTCCTCGCGGGGCTTCGACTCGGATGAGCTCGGCTCCTACCTTAGGCTCAGAGCCCAGGGTTTCGGTACGGGAGGATCGGACGGTACTCTCGGGTCCGTCCACTCCTTCTCGTCTGAGCCATGGTGCCTTCGATGCTATGAGGAGAGTTTTGTCTCCAAAGACAACGTCAGCATCGGTTCAGCTTTCCCTCTCCCCTCAAGTTCCTGTGTCTGCTTCTTCATCTACCGGTCCCTCTAAGCGTAGAGACCCCGAGCCTCAAGTACCCACACAGGGCATCCCCTACTCTTCTGAGTCCTCCCAGATCCCCCCACTGAGGAGGTGCCCAGGAAGAGAATGTGCAAGAGGAGGCACCTAAGACTCCTCACAGGAGTCCTTGACATCTGACATGGACTTAGATGAGTCAGAAGGGTCCCCTCAATCCCCCTCTGAGGATATCTCCTTTGCAGAGATAATAGAGATCCTTAGTCAGAGGGGCAATTGGCAGTCCAAGATCCCTACTGAGGATGAGTCCGTGCTCTTAAAGGCTTTTGGGTCTCAACCTTCCACTTCTTGAGTGTCTCCGCCTTATGACGAGCTCATGGAACTGATTTCTCGTAAGGCGTGGGAGTCACCGGAGGCCATGGAACATGTTCCTCGTAAACCCAACAAAATGATGTCTGCCCCAGTGGACAAGCCATTTTTGACAAAGGGAGTGCCTGCTGATGCCATGGTGGTAGCTGCAGCCACCAAAAAGGAAGTATCTGAGGCATCCACCTCTATCCATCCCCTTAACAGAGATTCTAGGGTCATGGATAGATATGGGAAGCGCATGTTTAGTTCAGCGAATTTTTCTCTGCGATCACTGAACTACTTACCCCATTTTACGAGACTATAGAGAGATCTCCTGAAAGAGCTAGGAGATACTCTCCCGGGTATGGTAGCTGCAGGGGTGGCCGACAAAGTCAATGCCCAGCTTGCTACCCTAAACTCAGTGGTAAACTCGTCCATGTGTCTCATATCCTATGCAGCTGATGGTTCAAGTAGAGCCGCTAGTTCAAGCATTGCTCTTCGAAGACAAGCCTGGATGCATCTCTGTTCCTTTGCGGAACCCTTTAAGTCTTCCTTTATTAATACCCCATTCGATGGCTCATCACTGTTTGGGCCCAAAGTAAAGGAAACTTTAACCAGGTGTGAGCAGGAAGGCAAGACCTTATCTGCCGTTGAAGTCCGGTTTTCTACCCCTACTCGGCCCTACCCCAAGGGCCGTAGGGGAGGGAAAATGTGGTTCCGAAAAGCACAGGCAGCCTTTCAGGACACACGTGGAGAAACCCCCTCTAGAGGCAGAGGAGGGGGTTATAATGGAAGACGCCGCCCCCGCGGCAGAGGGGGTCCGCAGCAACAGGGTGACAGGGGTCAGTTCTCTGGTCAGCCCTACCAGCGCCCCTGAAAGGGGGCCCAACTGTTCTGCTCTGGAGGCAGTCGGGGGTCACTTGTCTTTGTACCCAGAAGCCTGACTAAACATAACATCAGATACGTGGGTACAAAGCATCATTTCCAGAGGATATTTCATTCCATTCTCTTCCCCTCCCATTCTGGTAAACAGAATCCCAGATGTTCCACCCAGTCTCAGGGAACAAGCAATCGTAGAGGTCCACAGATTGCTAGAAAAAAGAGTCAGCCAAACAATCCCAGCAGACCAAGTTGGATTCGGAACTTACTCAATATTTTTTTTGGTACCAAAGAAAACAAGGGACTGGAGACCTGTCTTGGACCTCAGCAGACTCAACCAGTTCGTAAAGAAAGAGAAGTTCCGAATGGTCACGCTTCAGTCCATTCTTCCCTTCTTAGGGAAAGGCAATTGGATGTGCTCCATAGATCTCAAGGACGTGTACTATCACATAAAGATGAACAGACGCTCCAGAGATCATCTGCGCTTCCAGCTGGGGGCCAATCATTACCAGTTTCCAGCCCTGCCCTTTGGTCTCACTACAGCCCCCAGAGTGTTCACCAAATGCATGGCAGTGGTCACGGCTCACCTGAGATGTCTAGGATTCCAGGTGTTTCCATACCTAGACGATTGGCTTCTTACTGCTGCCACCAGGCATCAATTGACTCAGGCAACACAATGCATTCTGAAACTCTGCCATCAACTAGGCATTACAATCAACTTCGAAAAGTCTGCCTTATCGCCGTCTCAGCATACCGTTTTTATAGGAGCAGAATTAGATACCTCAACTACCACTCTACGTCTCCCTGTCGAAAGAGTCTCTCTTCTCTGCCAAGACGTCAGCTTACTGGTGTCAAAGAACAAAGCTACAGCAGCAGAGGTATTGAAAGTACTAGGTTTGATGGCGGCAGCAATCCTGGCTATACCACTCGCAAGGATGCATATGCGAATTCTTCAATGGCTCCTCTTCGCTCAGTGGTTTTACCAGAAACTACCGATGCACCACATGATTCTCATCACGGATTCTTGCAGGAGAGACCTTCGGTGGTGGTTGACGTTTCTTCATGTCACAATCAGAAGACCCTTTGCCCCCCCCCCCCCCGCCAGTAGCCATTGTGACCACGGACGCTTCCCTGATAGGGTGGGGGGGGCATTTTCAGGGAAAGACTGCCCAAGGCACATGGACAGATCAAGAATCACATCTGCACATCAATGTTTTAGAGTTGAGAGCGGTACTTCTGGCGTTGCAGTACTTTCAGGACTCTCTTCCTCTAAGAACTATTGCAATTCAGACGGACAACATGTCAGTAGTCTGGTACATGAACAAACAAGGCGGAACCAAGTCTTACCCCCTTTGTCGAGAAGCCCTCAGGGTCTGGCAATGGGCTGTATCGTCCCAGCGTTTTCTATTAGCAATGCACATCCCGGGGAAATCCAGCATGATAGCGGACAAGCTAAGCAGGGCGATGTTGTTCCCTCACGAGTGGTCTCTCAAACAATAGATTGCGGAGTTGATTTTCTGCAGATGGGTCCAGCCTTGCTGTGACCTTTTTGCCAGCCACATCAATTCAAAATGCAGAAGCTACTTTGTCCTAATACCACCTCCCGGTCATCCCCCAAGAGATGCACTTTTACACGATTGGCCCCCGTTTCTCTTTATGCATTTCCACCCTTCCCATTAATATCCAGATTTTTACAGAAAGCAAAATCACTGGGAAGGACTGCTATACTCATAGCCCCCTACTGGCATCGACAAATTTGGTTTCCGTTTCTCCACCATCATCTGTTGGAAGGTCCATGGATCCTGGACCCAGTTCCGGACCTTCTGACGCACCCGTCAGGGGACCTTCATCCTTCACTGCAGTCCCTGAAACTGACTGCTTGGCTAATCCACTTCCCCTAATTGCCAGGCTTCATTCAATTTCAGAAGATACAAGACAAATTCTCTTGTCTTCTCACAAGCTATCTACCAGGAAATTATTTGGCAGTAAATGGAAGAGGTTCTCAGTTTGGGTCAACACGCAGAACATTGACCCTTTCTGAGCTCCGCTATCTTCTATTTTGGTATTTTTGAGAAACATTTTTAAGGAAGGAGCACCGGCTGCTGCAGTTCGAGTTCAGTTAGCTGCCATGTCAAATTTTCACCTTGGTTTTGGTGGCTCGAATGTTATGGGCCATAAATGATCTAAGACTTTTCTTAAAGGCGTTCTTCATATGAGACCTCTGATCAAAATTTCCTAGTCTCCCTGGAATTTAAACCTTATGCTGTCTCATATTATTCTTCCTCCTTTTGAACCAGCATCTTCTTGTGATCTCACATTTTTATCCTGGAAAACAGTATTTCTTGTGGCCATTACTTCTGCCTGCAGAGTGTCAGAACTTCAAGCATTATCTATCAGACCACCTTACATGATTTTCCATGCTGATAAGAGTATCTCTCAAAACAAACCCCTCATTTTTACCTAAAGTCTGTTCTGAATCAAATATCAGTCAGGTCATTGAGCTGCCAGTCTTTTTTCCCAACCACTCTAGCAAATTGGAATACATGCACAAACTTGATGTTCACAGACAGCTCAGATTTTATCTTGACAGAACTAAGGATATTAGAAAATCAGATCAACTTTTTGTATCCATTTTGGAAGCAAGAAAAGGCAATCCAGTGGCTAAAACAACCTTATCTAAATGGTTATCCGATTGTATATCCTTTGTTTATGAAAATGCGAGCATGCCATTAACACACAAACCTAAGGCTCATTCTACCAGAGCCGTCTGTACGTCTTCTGCTTTTCAAGCTAAATTGCTCTTGACAGTATTTGTGCTGCAGCCACTTGGTCTAAGCCTCATACCTTTATCACGCATTACAAAGTGGACAAGGCTTCAAGGGACAGGTCTTCCTTTGGTTTAACGGTACTGAAGAACATACTCCCATGAGCCACCCAGGATTCAGGGTGCTAGGGACGCTACCCATCACTGAGAAGAAACGGAGAGATTTAACAACTTCACATATAGAGGTTATGTACTCACCATAACGTTCCATGTGAGTTGTTTATCTCGCCTTTATTCTCATGTCCCTCCCTCCTTCCCCCTCCTGGCTGACTGTTGACTTCGAGGCTAGTACCATCCTGGTTATTCAATATTTCTTCTTCCCCTTTGGGAAGTGTTCTTGGTAGAAATACATAAAAGGGTATGTATATGCTCGTATATATGTAGCTACTGTTACTCGCAGCAAACAAGATCTGAGGTAATTCCAGCAGTGCATTGTGGGATAAGGGGCTTGTTCTCGAGCTACTGGCAAACCTTGAGCTTTGCTATCGGCCATGTCCGAGCCGAGGATCGGCTCCGAACCTATCAGTGAAAATAAAGGCGAGATAAACCACTCACATGGAACGTTATGGTGAGTACAAAGTTCTATTTTTTTCTTGTTGTTTTTCCACTGATACTATGGCTAATAAGCCTATGTTTAAAAGATGCACTGAGTATGGCCATAAGTTATCCCCTGCGGATGGCCACACTCATTGTGTAATATGCTTGGGCGTGGCCCATCTTAGTACAGACTGCACTATATGCAGAGGTTTTAACCCATGTGCAATCAAGGATAGGAAGGCTAAGTTGGCCCTGAAAGGCCGTCTTCCCTTTTCTGAGGCGATTGCCTTGTCTTCAGTCACAGTGGCTGCTGTGGCCGCCTCTCCTTCTTTTGCCCTTGCTTCTCCTCCCGCCCAAGCTGGGTCTCAACCTCCCATGCCAAAGCCTGTGGAAGCAGAGCGGAAAAGGGGCAGAGAGAAGGAGAGAGAGACGAAGTTGAGAGAGAAACGCAAGAAGGAGAGAGAGAGAGAGAGACAAAGTCGAGAGAGAAATGCAAGAGGTCTCGGTACCTTCCTTCACCGGTCAAGACACACAGGATCCATGACTCCCCTCGGCTCCGATCTCTGAGGTTTTCCCTGGAGCCAGAGGAGACACGCTCTACATCTAGGGGCCTCAGTGCCCTGACCAGCAAGAGCGGAGTCCATGGCCTTGTCAATGTCCACCCGATCCTTATCGGAAGTCAACATGGATAAAATGATGAGGAGGGTTCATTCATACTCATATCCAGATGGGGGTCTTGCCAGGCCCCTCTCCTTCAGGAGGGGGGAGCTTGCTTCCTTTTTTCAGCTGATTTCTCCTTCTCCGATCCATCCACCGAGTTCAGAGTACTCTGATGCAAGGATGGCTTTAGTCAGGGAGACGGCACTAATGGCACCTACTTCCTCAATTCCGACAGCTGCCTGGAGTGCGTCGGATCTGACCAGCTCAGATCTGAGCTGCTCTCGGAGCCAGATCATGGGTATCGGATCTGTGGGAGTGGAACTTTTTTCATCGGCTCCACCTTTGTCGGGCCAAGTTTCCTCCCTCGGAGCTCCGTCCACTTCGGGCCTGGCTCCAATTCCCTCGGACCCGGGGACACCGGCCTCCTTATTGGTTCCACAGGAGGTTCATTCTCCCTCCGCGATCGACAGAGTAGAAAGGGTTCTCCCCGCTGGATCGAGGCCCCTTACTGTCACCTTGGCTTTTTCTACGATTCCCATCATTTTACCAGAGGTACAGCCCGTGCTCGAGGATCCCCAGATTGTTCCCCCTGAGGAACATGTGGCTTACGAGTTCCCCCCGGAGAGCCCCACCGTAGATGTACCTTCCTTAACATCATACCGCTGGGTGCTTCAGATCATATCCAGAGGATATTCTATCCCCTCTATGGGTCCCCCCAAATCTCCCAAACACCTCCCGGACGTACCACTCACGCAAAGGGAGGCAGCAGCACAGGAAATTTCAAAGCTGCTAGGAAAATGAGCCATTGAAGCCGTCCCTCCAGATCATTCAGAATTGGGCATCTACTCCAGGGTCTTTTTGGTGCCAAAGGAAATGGGGGACTCCAGGCCTATTCTGGACATATCTACCCTGAACCTGTCAGTTGTCAAAGAGAAGTTCCAAATGGTCAGACTACAGTCCATCATGCCGTACCTGCAAGAGAGTGACTGGAATTGCTCGTTAGACCTCCAGGATGCTTACTATCACATAAAAATGCATAGAAGCTCCAGGAGGTTTCTCCGCTTCCGGCTAGGAGTCAATCATTACCAATTTCGAGCCCTACCCTTTGGTCTCACCACAGCCCCCAGGGTGTTGACCAAAGTGATGTTGGTAGCGGCTCACCTGAGGCTTCAGGGGATTCAGGTCTATCCGTACTTGGGCGATTGGCTCCTCACTGCTGCCACCAGGCATCTACTCTCTCAAACCAGGGATTATTTCTTGATCCTAGCCTTGCATTTGGGGATCACAATCAACACATCCAAATCACTTCTAGATCCTGTACAGGTGATAGACTACATTGGTGCAAGGATAGATACTTTACAGTGCAAAATCTTCCTGACCTCTGAGAGAGTACAATGCCCGAGGATGCATGTCTCCCTAATCTACCAATGTTAAGTTGTCAATCTCGCCTTCATTCTTGCTGGATGGGTTCGGAGCCGATCCTCGGCTCCGACTCGGCACTTGCTTAGCTCGAGAACTCCTTTTACCAGCTCGAGGCAACCCTATATCCCATGATGCAAGGCGGAACTACCCCAGATCTCGTTTGCCGCTTAGCGAAAGAGGTCTCCTTTGCCAGCTGAGGTAAGTTTTTTCTTAGTAAAATAAGAAAAGTGTAGTTAGGAGTTTATTTTCCCTTTTGAGTGTCAGTTGAGTCTGTAAACTAGTTACAGCCCACCCCTTTCCTTTTTCGATCCTTTTATAAACTTTTATAGTTTAAGTTACAGTAGTTTAGTCAGGCCTAGTTCCCCCTTGGTTATCCCTTCCTGTGTGTTTGTGTAGGGATTAATTTGTGTGTTTGTGGGGACTGTTTGTGTCTATCCTCCTTAGGATGTCTAGAGAAGGCAAGGTCTCAGGCTTCAAGAAGTGTGACCAGTGCTGTCAGAAAATGTCCCTGACAGACAGTCACACTTCTTGTGTGTATTGCCTGGGGCCTTTGCACCTGCAGGACTCCTGTGCGTTGTGTCATGCTTTTAGCCAGAGAGTCCTGCAGGAAAGGAGGAACAAACTTATCCTCCGAGGTTTGCTTAAACCTGAAGGTTCTCCTCCTAAATCAGGGTCAGGAAAACCTCATAAGCCACCGAAGGCTCAGGCTACAGTGTCCAAGCCTCCTCCGGTGGCTCCGACTCTTTCGGAGCCGACATCGGCTCCGGCTGGAGTCGATACTGTTTCTTCTAAAGTAGTGGGTTCGGTGTCGGCTGGCTCCGATACCCTGACTACTGTGGCCTTGTCGGCTCCGGCTGGAGCCGACACTTTATCCAGCATCGGAGCCGAGATATCCTCGGCTCCATCTGGAGTTCAAGGGACTTCGGCTCCGATGGTTTTGACCCATAAGAGATCCCGGTCCCCTTCTATTATGAGTATCCACTCGGCTCCGGGGTCTCCTCTTTTATCGGAGCGGAGCCATCGGAGCCGGTCTTCGAGATCTTCCAGGCTGTCTGACCACGACTTGGAGAGGGTGGTAAGCAGGCTGTTGAAGTCTCAGGCACTGGCCCAAATGCTCCATAGCCCGTCTCAACAGACTGCGGCTATAACCCCTATCATTGAGCTTCCTCCTCCGACTCCACACCAGAGTTCAGAGCCGGAGCTTCTCGGGACAGCGGCTGTTTCGATGCCGGAGCCGATACATCCTTCGGCTCCGCCCTCGGCTCCGATCTCTTCCTTGAGACCTTCCTTGGAAGGATCCGGTCGGGTTTCCACTGTCGGCTCGAGGGGCTAGTGGCATCGGACCCTTGTCCGACCCCACTCTCCCTCTCGGGCTTCGCTTTGGTAAGCTCGGCACCGACGCCGCCTCGGAGCCTTCTCTCTCTTGGAGCCGACCATTCCTGTCTCTTCGAGCGGTGTGTTCTGGTCTCCCGGGGAGAGGAGCCTTTGAGGTGATGAGGAGTGTCCTGGCCTCAGACCAAGATCAACGGTCCGTCCCTCTAGCTCCTCCCTCATCAGTGCCTGTAGATGCCTCTTGCCAGCCTCTTGCTCTCAGGCCCAGGGATCCATCGCCCCAGGTTTCCCCACTGGGAATTTCCTCCTCTTCCGAGGTTTCTCCTGATCCTGCAGGGGAACCCCTCGAAGAGGACGGTAAGAGGAAACACACAGACTCCCGAGTCTACTACATCTGATACCGACTTAGATGAGTCGGAGGGTTCCCCGGTCCCCTCTGAGGATGTCTCTTTCTCAGACATCCTTGAGCTCCTCAAACAGAGGGGAATTGGCCTCCATTGACCCCTCCGAGGATGAGTTGGTATACCTGGAGGCGTTTGGATCCCGACCCTCCACCTCCTGGGTGTCTCCGCCTTCGACCCACTTATGCAGGTAGTGGCTCGGAAGGCGGCTCCAGATTCTGTGGAACCTGTCCCCAGGAGACCATCCAAGTTCATCACGGCCCCTTCGGATAAACAGTTCCTTTCCAAAGGTGTCTCTGTGGATGCTATGGTGGTGGCGGCCACTAAGAAGGAACTGGCGGATCCTTCAGTACCTGTCCATCCTCCTAATAAGGATTCTAGGACCATGGACAGGTATGGAAAGCGGATGTTTTCTTCAGCGACCTTTGCTATGCATTCGCTGAATTACCTTTGTCACTTCACCAGGCTTCAACGAGATATTCTCAAGGAACTGGGAGAAGTAGTCCAGGATCCTTCTGCTGCTGGGGCTCAGGAAAAGATTGCCTCACAGCTTGCTATCCTGAATTCCATATCTAACTCCTCCATGCGGCTCATATCTTATGCGACCGATGGAGCGAGCAGGGCCGCAGGCACAGGTGTTGTTCTTAGACGCCAAGCCTGGATGCGGCTGTGTAATTTTGCGGACCCCTTTAAGGCATCCTTCACCAATACCCCCTTTGATGGTTCGGCTTTGTTCGGACCTCAGGTGAAGGATACTTTGACCAGGTGTGAGCAGGACGGTAAAACTCTTTCTGCCGTTGGAGTCAAGTTTTCCACTCCTTCTAGACCTTATCCCAAAGGTCAGAAAGGGGGGAAGATGTGGTTCCGTAAAGCCCAAGGAGCTACACCGGACACACGTGGTCAGTTTACCCCCAGAGGCAGAGGGGGTAACAATAGATGCCGCCCTAGAGGCAGGGGGTCCTCAGAACCAGGGCAACAGGGAGTCTCTTCCTGAGAAGCCCTTTCAGCATCCCTGAGGTGTTGCCCGACTGCCCACCCTTGGAGGCAGTCGGGGGAAGGATTTCACTGTACCCAGTAGCCTGGCAATCCCTATCCCAAGAGAAGTGGGTACAGTCGATCATATCCGAGGGTTACAAGATCCCCTTCAAAGGTTTCAGACTCTACAATCCCTTCCAGACATCTCACCCGGTCAAAGGGATTTGGCAAGACAGGAGGTTTCAAAACTCCTAGAAAAAGAGCCATCCAGACAGTGCCGCAGACCAAGTAGGATCCGCTTCTACTCAAGATTCTTTTTGGTCCCCAAAAGGACGGGAGATTGGAGACCGATACTAGACCTGAGCAGACTAAACAAGTCTGTCAAGAAGGCAAGATTCCGGATGGTCACGCTTCAGTCCATTCTGCCCTTTCTGGGCAAGGACAACTGGATGTGCTCTATAGACCTTCAGGATGCGTACTATCACATAATGATTCACAGACGCTCCAGAAGGTTTCTCCGCTTTCGGCTGGGGACCAGTCATTACCAATTCAGAGCACTGCCCTTTGGCCTCACTTCAGCCCCCCAGTGTGTTTACCAAATGCATGGCAGTGGTCACAGCTCACCTGAGACGTCGAGGATTCCAGGTGTTTCCTTATTTGGACGACTGGCTCCTCTCCGCCACCACCAAGCATCAGCTTCTTCAGTCCAGAGACTACACCCTACAGCTTTGCAAGAAACTGGGAATTTCGGTAAATTTCGAAAAATCCTCTCTGCGGCCTTGCCAATCTATCACCTTTATAGGCAGAGTTAAATATCACAAAATGTTAGCCAGGCTAACAGATCAAAGAATTCTGGACATCCAAAAATTTGTTCGGCTTCTGTTACAAAGCAACAAGATCAAAGCCAGGTTTGTTTTGAAAGTTCTAGGCCTAATGGCTGCGGCCATTGTTCTTCTACCACTGGCTCGCTTCCACATGCCTCCTGCAGTGGATGTTATTCACGCAGTGGTCGTACCACAATCTTCCGATGAGACATGAAATCTTGGTAACACAGTCGCAGGGCTCATCTACAATGGTGGATATCTTCCCTCTTCTTCATCAGGGCCGACCCTTTATTCCCCTCCTCCAGTTGCCACAGTCACCACGGATGCCTCTCTGATCGGGTGGGGGCATTATCAGGGCAGGATGGTCCACGGACGTGGCAACCCATAGAATACCATCTGCACATAAATGTCCTGGAGATGAGAGCAGTGCTTTTAACGCTTGCAAGCCCTCGACAACTTTCTTCCCACGGGGACTATTGCAGTACAAACGGACAACATGTCCGTGGTCTGGTACATCAACAAACAGGGCGGAACCAGGTCCTATCCATTATGTCGAGAAGCTCTCAGACTTTGGCAATGGGCGATCTCTTCTCACCGGTTTCTGATAGCAACGCACATCCCCGGCAGGTCCAACCTATTGGCGGACAGGCTAAGCAGATCTATTCTGATGCCTCACGAGTGGTCTCTCAATCAATCTGTAGTGGATCAGATTTTTCTGAAGTGGGGCACTCCTTGTTGTGATCTTTTCGCTACCCCTCTAAACAACAAGTGCCCAGACTATTTCACTCTATTTCCCTTCCAGGCCAACCCCTGAGAGACTCTCTAACCCAGGATTGGCCTCGGGGACTTCTTTATGCTTTTCCTCCCTTTCCTTTGATTCCACAAGTCATTCAGAAAGCCACCGTTTTGAGAGCCAAATTGATCCTCATTGCTCCATATTGGCCTCGACAAATTTGGTTTCCGCCTCTGCATCGTCACCTTCTGGTGCAGCCCTGGCATCTGGACTCAGTTCCGGATCTTTTGATCCACCAGTCGGGTCAGCAGCACCGGGCCATTCATTCTCTCAACCTCACTGCTTGGTTGCTCCACTTCCTTCCCTAGCCAGGCTACCAATGATTTCTGACTCAGTCAGAGACATTTTAGTGTCTTCTTTGAAGTCGTCCACTAGAACTATTTATGCTAGCAAGTGGCGTTTTGCCGATTTGGGCAAACGCCAGAAATATTGATCCTTTTACTGCTCCCGTACATTCTGTTTTGGATTTCCTGGCGGAGGTTTTTCATTCAGGATCCTCGTCATCTACAGTCAGAGTACAACTGGCTGCTATTTCCAAGTATCATGTTGGCTTGCATGACAATAACATCATGTCTCATAGATTATGCAAGGCCTTTTTGAGAGGAGTTTTTCTCCTAAAACCGCATGTGAAACACCCTCCTCCGCAATGGGATCTAAACTTAATGTTGGCATCCTTGATTCTACCTCCTTTCGAGCCATCTGCTACTTGTTCTTTGAAGTTATTGACGTGGAAAACTATATTTTTACTGGCTGTTACTTCTGCAAGAAGAGTTTCTGAGATTCAAGCCCTCTGTATTCGTTCACCTTATCTGGTTTTTCATAAGGATAGGGTTTCGTTAAGAACTAACCCTTCCTTTCTCCCCAAGGTTGTATCTCAAACCAATATTAACCAATCTATAGATCTACCAGTCTTTTTTCCTAACTATTCTGACAGAGCTGAACAGAAGCTGCATTTTTTGGATGTCCATCGTCAACTCAGGTACTACTTGCATAGGACTAAACAAATTAGAAAATCAGACCAATTGTTTGTCTCCTATGCAGAAAACAGGTTAGGTCTTCCAGTTTCTAAAGTGACCTTATCCAGGTGGTTGACTTCCACCATTTCCTATGTGTACTCTCTTAGAGGCAAACAACTATCTTCTAAGCCAAAAGCACATTCGACCAGGAGTCTATCCACTTCTGTAGCCTTTCAGGATAGACTACCCATTGATACTATTTGTGCAGCAGCTACTTGGGCCACGCCTCATACCTTTGTGTCTCATTACAAGTTGGATTTGGCCTCCAGAGATAGGGCCAGTTTTGGTTCCACAGTTCTCAAGAGTCTGTTCCATTGAGCCACCCAGGATACAGGTGCTAGGACGCTGTCCCATCCAGCAAGAATGAAGGCGAGATTGACAACTTAACATTTAGAAGTTATGTACCTACCATAACGCTCCATGTTAGTTGTCTTCTCGCCTTCTTTCTTAGGCCCCTCCTCCTTCCCCCTGGCCTGGACAGATCTTGGAGAGTTCCTATTAGATTGCTTCCTCTGGAGCATTGTTATGAGGACTTCTTTTAGGAACCATAGTTCCTATTATGTTAGGATAGTCTTTAGCAGGGTTAGTTAGCTGCCAAACGAGATCTGAGGTAGTTCCGCCTTGCATCATGGGATATAGGGTTGCCTCGAGCTGGTAAAAGGAGTTCTCGAGCTAAGCAAGTGCCGAGTCGGAGCTGAGGATCGGCTCCGAACCCATCCAGCAAGAAAGAAGGCGAGAGAAGACAACTAACATGGAACGTTATGGTAGGTACATAACTTCTAATTTTCATTTTCCAATTGCAGAATCAGTGTTGAGGGACTTAGGTTCAGTGGCGGCAACTATAGCGCTTCTCCCATGTGCCCAGTTGCATATGAGAATTATACAGTGGACACTAGCGGTACAATGGCCCATGTTGGAACTTCCATTGTCGTATCCAATACAACTCAGTCAAGCCTGTCGGTCGTCCCTCATATGATGGATGTGTTTTCCAGACATTTTGGAGGGACGACCCTTTGTTCCAGCCACTGCCCAAGCCACAGTGACCATGGGATGCCTCACAACTTGGGTGGAGGGGGCATTGTTCCGGCAGGACAGTCCAAGGTCTGTGGTCCACTGTAGAGACCAGCTTGCACATAAATGTTCTAGAGATGAAGGCGGTCCTTTTAGCGTTGCAGGCCCTTCATGCCTTTCTTCCTCTGGGAACCATTGCAATTCAGTCGGACAACATATCAGTGGAATGGTACATCAACAAACAGGGAGGGACCAGATCTTATCCCATTTGTCGCGAGGCCATGAGTGTGTGAGAATGGGCGATCTCCACCGGTCTTTTTCTTATCGCAAAGCACATTCCGGGACAGTCCATCCTAGCAGACAGGTTGAGTCGGACTATTCTGATGCCTTAGGAGTGGTCTCTGAATCTTTCAGTAGCGGAGCAGATCTTCCTCGAGTGGGGTCAGCCTTGCTGCGATTTCTTCCCATCTCTTTCCAATGCAAAGTGCAGTGAGTTTTTCGCTCTGAACCCCCTGCAGGGGGAGTCCCCAGAGATGCTGTAGTCCATGCTTGGTCTCCCGATCTTCTGTATGCTTACTCTCCAGTAACTCTTATTCCTAGGTTTCTACAGAAATCTTGTTGACTGAGGAGCAACGTGATCCTCATTGCCCTGTTTTGGCCTCGCCAGGTATGGTTTTCTTTCCTTTGGTCTCATCTTCTGGCTCCACCTTGGATCTCATTCAGGATCTGATTTCACACCCATCTGGGGTTCCTCATCCGAATCTGGACAGTTTGAAGCTCACAGCTTGGCTGCTCCAGTTCCCGTGATTGCTAGGACTCCTGAATTATCCTCCTCAGTTAGATCTAGTTTCTTCCTTCTACCAGGAAGGTTTATCGCAGCGCATGTTACTTCCTTCTACCAGGAAGGTTTATCGCAGCACATGAAAACGTTTTTCCTTTTGGGCCTCTCAAAGGAGTTTGGACTCCTTCATGGCTCCTCTTTCTGCCATTCTTGATTTGCGAGCTGATATTTTTCAATACGGAGCTAGTTCCTCTACTGTCAAGGTTCAGTTGGCTGCCATTTCTCATTTTCATGTGGGTGAGAATTCTGCCTCTCTAGCCTCCTCCAGGCTGTGTAAAGCCTTTATTAAAGGATCCTGTTCTCCCATGGGGCCTTACCATGGTTCTTCAAGCTCTGGTCACTCCACCTTTTGAACCTGCTGCAACCACAGATCTAAAATTTTTATCTTGGAAAACAGCATTCCTGGTGGTTATTACGTCTGCCAAAAGGGTGTCAGGACTGCAGGCCTTGTTAGTCAAAGTTCCTTATATGACTTTTCACAAAGATAGGGTTTCCCTTCGGACCAATCCATCCTTTCTTCCTAAGGTGGTATCACCAGTTAATATCTATCAGACCATCAATTTACCTGTTTTCTTTCCTAATTTTGCCAACAAGTTGGAATACAAACTCCATCTGCTGGATGTTCATAGACAGTTACGATTCTATTTACACAGGACAAAAAATTTCCTTCTTTAAATCTTTTTTTGGGAACCCTATCTCCAAGGTCACTATAGCTAGATGGATTTCTTCATGCATCTTTCAGGTCTATAAGGACAAAGGCATGTCTCCTCCGGGTGAGGTGAGAGCTCATTCCACTAGATCCATGGCTACGTGTGCGGCCTTTTGGTCTAGAGTCTCTTTGGATGATATTTGTTCTGCAGCTACTTGGTCTTCATTTCATACATTTATTTCTCATTACAAATTGGATTGGACTTCCAGAAGGAGAGCATCTTTTGGTTCTGCGGTTCTCTGGAATATCCTTACATGAGGGCCACCCAGGAGTTTAGTAACTGGGAACTCTATCCCGCAGGCTGAAGATCAAATGAAGTAAACTACTTCAGATAAAGAAGTTATGTACTCAGCATAACATTCCATCTGAGTAGTTCTACTTCATTTGTCTTCAACTGTCCCTCCCTCCTTCCCCCGGACCTTGGGATATGAACAACCTACGGGCTGCAGTTATAGGTCACAAGTATTTTTCAGGTCGGGTTATCAGTATAAGATTCAGCAAACTCAATCTGGGGGTTGGAAGGTAGTGGAGGTGATTTATGGGTAAGGGGAGGAGCTTGGAGCTCGGAGCAGATGCTAGTAAATTTGCCAGCTCAGATCAGGTATCCCACAGGTTGAAGACAAATGAAGTAGAACTACTCAGATGGAACATTATGGTGAGTAAATAACTTATTTTTTCCAACATACGGTTTCAAGTTTGTTGTTTTTGAAGGTATAAGAATGGATTTAAGAGGTGGTCCTTGGGATGGTGTTTTAGAGTACAAAGAACTATATTGGTAAATGAAATTGAGTATCCAAGTACCACCAGGTCTGAATGACAGTATTTCTATAGCAAGTGTTTTAAAACTATGTTCCTATTTAATTTATTTTGATTGACTGGTAGGGGGTGTAACTGTGAATATTCTTGATTGGTTTAAACACAATCACGTGATGAAGAATTTTGTATTTTAAACATGTGTTTTAATTTTATTGTTGTTCTGAAGAAGTCTATTGGTATAACCAGACAAAAGCGCTAAATAAACTTGTGGTTTTCCCTTGGATTGAAGTCCGTGGTTTGTGGAATCCTTTGGAGACCGAAATTAATAAACTGATCGATATTGTTTTGTGTAGCAACTTTAGGCAAAAAGGATGGATTGGTACCCAAAGTCACTCTATCTGTATGAAAAAAAACAAATAAGGAGATTTAGAAGCGAGGGCTTGTAATTCATTAACTCTTCTTGCCAAAGTAATAGCCACCAAAAGAGCTGTTTTCCATGATTTAAATTTCAAATCTACTTTGGCTGCAGGTTCAAAGGGTGGAAGAACTAATGCCTGTAAAATCATAGTTAGATCCCAAGGAGGAGTTAGATCTTTGGCTGGGAGACAAAGTAAAAAGGTACCCCTAAGGAAAGCCTTGCATAGTTTTGATGAAGCTAGAGATGAAGAATCTTCTCCAACATGAACATCTGAAATGGCTAATAGCTGAATTTTTTACAATGGAATACCTGGCTTCATTTTGGAAAAGGGAAGCCAGAAAACCCAACACTGCTAGAATAGGAGCTGTAAAGGGCTCTATTTGCTTTTGTTGAACCCATATGGAGAATCTTTCCCATTTACCCTTGTAGATTTTTCTGGTAGATGTTTTGTGGAAGAAATCAAAATCTTTTGGACTAGGGATGAAAGCCTGGAATGTCTAACCATCTTCGGAATTGGAAAAACCATACGCTCAGTTTTAGGCTTTGAAGATCCAGAGTGGTGGGACAGAAGGTCTGGAAGTGGTTCCATTGTCCATGGCAGGCAAATCAGGTGAGACCAAAGGAAGGCGAACCTGATTTGGCAAGGTCAGAAAGGAGCAATGAGGATTACTTTCCTCTTCAACCTGTGTGCTTTCTGAAGAAATCTGAGAATTGGGAAAAGGAGGGAATGCATAGAGTAGACCAGGGGGACCACTCATGAACTAGAGCATCTCTTGGTGACTGCCCTTGAGGAGGAATCAAGGCACAGAAGCTGCTGCATTTGTTGTTGAGAGGGGATGCAAAGAGATTGCAACAAGGTTGACCCCATTTGAGGAAGATCATGTTTGCCACTGATTCAGAGACCTTTTGTAAGGCATAACCAAAACTCTGCTGAGCCTGTCTGCTAGGATGTTGTACTCCCCTGGAATGTGCGTTGCAGTTAGGAAGTGGTTGGTAGAGATCACCCATTGCCACACTGTCATTTCTTCTCAACACAGAGGGTAAGATGTACCACACCAATGACATATTTTCCATTTGTACTGCAATTGTCCCTAGAGGGAGAAAGCTGTGTAGTGCTTGCAATGCTAACAGTACTAACAGGACTGCTCTCATCTGTAGGACATTGATATGCAATTTAGTCTCCTGTGACATCTGACACCAGAAAATACAACCCCCCCCCCCCCCGCGCAAGCTAGGAGGCATCTGTAGTCCGTGTGGTGTTAGGTGGGGGAAGAACTAAGTGACATCCTTGACTGACTTACAGGGAATGAAGCCACCAAAGGAGAGAGTCATTGCACACCTGTGATAGTTTGATCGGTGGGTTTAGTGGGTGTAGGTGTAGCGACCATTGGATTGATAACATCCATTGATGGATTCTCATGTGTAAGTGTGCTGTAGGTAACAGAGTTATCATGGCAGCCATGGAACCCAGAGCCCAAAGTACTAAGCTTGCTGGAGGAACTGGTATTTCCAGAATCTGTATGATATGCAGCCTTAAATGTGAAATTTTGTCTGGATTCAGGAAGGACAAAGTTTTGGTTGTGTCCAAAAGTGCACCTCTAAAGTTTATGGATTGAAAAGGTTGTAACTCTTGAACTATGCCCTCACCTCTCATTTGTGACCCCACCCTCTGTTACCTGCTCTCTTGGTGTTTGTGGATAAGTGTTCTATCTTGTGGTTTCAAGTAACTTTTTATGGAAAAATTATTTACAGTAGCTTTCTTTAATTTTTTGTCTTAAAGTTGTGGTGGTTTCCTATTTTATGCTTTGTATTGGTTTATTTTTACTTTTTTTTAACTATTTTTTATTTAATTTCGTGGGCACGTGAGTTTTGAGTGTGTGTTGAGGTGCTCTTATTTTTTTGTTGTTTTAAGTTACTGTTTTTATGGTTAATTTTTTTTTCATTTTTCTCCAGCACCAGTCATTACCAGCATAAGTCCTGAGCCATTTGTGTGGCGGTGTGATGGCCACACTCGTAACAAGCTGCATCTTGCTGGTCTTGGGGTTGATCTGGCTGTTCCTCTTCTGCCATTTTTCCAGGGTTCAACTGGAGGGCGGAGGTCCAAGCTGGTCCTAGGCACTCTCCTGGCGGGGGCTCTCCTCACTTGCCTGGCTTCGGGGACCTTCGGGACTCCTGGCGGACCCTCTCCTTCACATTCCCAAGCTCCTGGGACTTCCTGCTCCCGCGACAGCCTACAGGACAGGAGAGGGATCTCCTGACAAGGGGAGAAGCTGGAGAAGCTCTGCCGCCGGGCAAGCCGTGCCCTCTGTTTCGCCTCTGGCCCCCGCTGCCCCCGCCGAGCATCTCCCTCCTTTCTCGGTCTCCCTCAGGCTCGCTCCCGCAGCTCCTGAGGGAGGAGGGTCACTGATCCTGGAGGAGGGCTATCCGATCCCGACCTGAGGCCTCGAGGAGGCATTCGGGGCCTACTCGGATCCCCCTTGCCCTCGCCGCTATATAGCCTGATTTGGCTGATCTGGACCCCAGATCCAGATGGATCCAGGCCCGGGATGCAGATGGAGAGCTCAGCCTCCTGTCGCTCTCAACACCTCTTCTTCAAGCCTCAGCCTCCTTCGATCACAGCTCTCCCGGGAGTTCGGAGCCGGAGCCGAAGCCTGCTTCGGATCGAGGGTACCCTGGATCGGATAGGACCCGACCTCTCGGCAGGCTGATCCTCGAAGCCGGGATCCGGGGACAGTCAGGGCTCCTTCGCGCCATCTTCTCGCTCGAGCCGCACTGTCCCTCGCCGGAGCCGAAGTCCGCAGCCGGGCCGCTGCCCGTGCCCAGGATCCAGCCGATTCAGGGGAGCCATTCCTGGCGACTTGGTCTTGGTCGGCTCCCTTCGCCATTGGCTGATCCGAGGAGGGAGGTGTCCCTTGCTCTGCTCCTCCCCGGCACCTGCTTCTCTGTTGAGGCTCTCCCTCCCCCCTGGGCCAGGCTTCTTCCATCCTCCGCCTGCTGGACCCGCCGCTTGTGCTCCTTTGCTCCCTATGGGAGCAAATTGCTGCTCCGAGGACTCCTCCACAGCCCCCCCAGAGGGCTCCTCGAGCAATTACGCGGGTGAGGGACATTGATTGTCTCCCCTCTCTCTCTCTCACTGAAGACACGGGAGGAAAAGGAAGGGACAGGCTCCCCTGCCTCACTTCCTCTCAGGGAACGCTCTTCGAGACCCTCAGGAAATCGGGGGATGTTGGGAGGTCTGCCTCAAGGCGAATGTTCGTTCTTCCGCGGTTCTTCTGACGGGTCAAACGGATCGTTTCACCTCTTGGGTGCCGACTGAACGTGGACCTGGACCTTCCCCAAACCACTGCGTGGACCGACAACCCGGAATCGAACAGGACAATTTTAGAACCAATGTTCCTGTCCTTAGCCCGCAAACTGGAGGGACCTCAAAGGTCTGTAGCCTCTATGTTGATGGCGGCTGAGTCCGGGCGCCACCGAGAGGGAAGCGGGCTGCCAGTCCACCCTGGGGTCCACCAGGAGAGCAAGGGAGTTTTAGATGAGAAGCCGGACACTCAAGCTGGGACCTTTCGAAGGAGTGGCTTTCGGGAGAGGGCTGTTCAAAGGCCCGAGGAAAAGACGAGGACATTAAGTTATACTCCAACTCTCACGCTGTATTATCTTCTGAGGACATTTCGACTCACCGGCTACTCTCTCTCCAGGTCCAAGGGCTACTCTTGAGTCAGTCAGGACAGGGCAAATACTCTCCCCGCCTACAGAGGGCCGCTAGAGCTGCGGTCACTCTGAGGTCACTAGGATGGCGCGGGCTCATTCTGCTTCTTGGACTGCTTTTCTGAGCTCCTTCAACAGGGCGAGGGTAACGCCTCTTTGATGGTTCTGCTCGCTTTGGCAAGACGACCATGTATGAAGGACGGGAATTCAGAGGTAGCGTCCAGGGAAGACGGGCTCTGGGACCCCAGAAAGCTTCAGTCCCCCAGTCCCCCTATTGGAACCACATGTCTGGGCGAAGAGGCAGCAGTGACAGGGGACGAGCAGTCCCAGAGGCAGAGGGGGCGCCTAGTCCTCCAGGTGGCAGAGGAGGACAGGGAGGACGTCTCCCTTCAGGCAGGAGGGGCTCCCTTCACTTCCAGGCTCAGGAGGCTTGAAGAACGGGCTGCAGCCAGCCTCTGCCCCTGGAGGCCCACTCTGAGGCAGTCGGCCCATCAAATGGGCACCAGGAGGTCGCATTTCCCATAACAGGGACCGCTTTGGGGGGAGTCCCTCCCATCAGTATCACCTTCTCCTTTCCCCTTCACCTCCAAGATGAAGTCATTCTCAGAAAAGAAAAATCTCGCCAAATTCCCAAATCTGCTACCAATCAAGCCATCACCTAGAGAAAAAGAGCCATCCAGCCCGCAAAACAGACCAGCCCGGATCAGGGTTCTAGACCAGGTTCAGGTTAGTCCCCAAAGAAAAACCTCTAAGGTGAATCCTAACCCTCTCCTCTCCTTCTGGCAGTGGCCACTTCTAAATCTCGAATAGAAACCTCTACACCATGTTTCCTTCTGGGAGAATGGGACTCTGGGAGGCTCGGAGATTTCAAGGAGGCGCTACTACCCAGTCCTACTGACAGACACCTTCCGCCTCCTCACAGCCTCAGGCTGGTTGCCAGTCACCAGTACTAGTAGTGTCAGCTGCCCACCACCCCTAGCTTTAGGCAGGCTCACCTACCTGTTAGCAGTGTGTTTCCCCGCCTGACTAGCAGGTCTTTTCAGGTCTTCCCACCTGGGTCTCCACCTGGCTCCATTTCAAGGCATCACAATAAATACAAAAGATCTCACTCTGCACCCACTCCATTTCAAGCATCACAATAAGCTCCTAGACACAACCTGGCTTGAGCTCAGCTCCCATAGGAGGGGACTAGACACAAGGGAGTTAGGAGTTACAGCCTTCCTTGACAGAGTTCCAAATCTGCAGCGCTGCGTGTTGGTCCTTCTCTATTCTGGGTTGTTCTTCTGTGCCAGTCCAGGTCTTCCTGAGGGCTTCCTGGGTCCATTCACAGATGGATCCTATCTATTCCTCTTGCCTTAATATGCTTGATTCTACAGCTTTAGTATAGGGGTCATCATACCTTGCTCTTCCCCTCCCCATGTTCCATGGCATATCCCAGGCTTGCAGGCTTTGCCTCTTGTCCCCCCTGTGGTGGCTCCACTCCCCGGAGGCTCACGCAGGGTCTCCCCACGGGCTCGCCACGGCAGCCACGACCATTTCCGCCTCGGCCTCGGGTGGGGGGCACTTTATGGGCGTCTTCTCTAGAGGCACGTGTGCATCAGAATGTGAGCTGCACGTCAAATGTTCTAGATTGAGAGCAATGTTCTATTGCTAAGCTAGCACTTCACTTTTTCTTCCTTGACAACAACCCCATTCAATCGACAGGGAACAAGTTTGTCGAACATCAACAGAATTGGGGAATGATGGGTCTGCCCTCTTTGTCGGGAGAGGCCATGAGAGTTCTGGAATGGGCAAGAAACTCCCTAGCGGCCAGTCTCATTCGCATCATCCTGACCCGGGTAGCGGATCCTTTCTGACAAGCTCCATCGCTGAACGCTGATAGCTACGCGGTGGTCTCTCAATTGTCAACGATTTTTTGCTCCTATGAACACTCATGGACGACAGTTTTTTCTTTCTGATAACCCTCCGCGAGGTACCCCTTATGTTTTTCATTTGATGCTTGCCACCCCCCTCCCGCCGACTCTTCCTACCCTGCCACCTGGTCTTCTCTGATGCCTATCCACCCTTGCCTCTGATGCTGTAAGTTCTTCTAGAAAGCTCTCGGTGGTGTTGCAGATCTGGTTCCTCTTCCGCCGGTGAATCCTCCTTCTGGAATTCTCTTCCTCTTCCCAGGATGAATCCTCCTGATTCTAGATCCTATTCGATCTGACCTGAGATCCACTATCCTGCATTCCTCCTCGGAACTGGATAGCCCTTCCTGGAAGCGGGGCTCGGCCAGTTCCACTCCACCGGTGGCTGGCTATTTCACTTCATACACCGGTAAAGGCTATTTCTGGTAAAGCAAATGGACCGCCACTCTCTGTCTTTACTCAAGCAAATGGAAACGCTCTCTCTGTGTTCTCTCTCCGGCCTAGCCTAGATCCTGATCTCTCCCTTTCTCAGAACATTTGATTTTCTAACCTCTCTCTAAAATCTCACTGCCAGCACACTCACATCTATCACATCAGTCTATGCCATTTTGGCCTATCACATTGGTCAAGAGTCTAATCCCTCTTACCTTCCTATCAAATTGTGCCTTCTCAGCAAAGAAGGTACTTCCCTCTTTCCGGCTTTGACCTTGCAGCAGTTCCTCCTTGGGGGACCGGGCCCCCTACAGGCTTGGACTGGCTTCCTGTCTCACCTTTTTGGTAAGTGGACCTTTTTGGTAGTCTTAGCAAGATCTTTTAAGAGAGTAGCCACTACATCAGCTGAACTCTCCCTCTGAACTTCAAGCCCCTTCAGCCCGACCTCCTTACTTGGTAATTCCTCCTGACTAAGGAAACATCAATCTCAATCTCAACCTCAACCTTCCTAAAATCATTAACCTCCCAATGAAAATCATCCATTTCACCTACTAAGGTTCTTCCCCTAAGAGGGAAAACAAAGGTGATCAACAGCTGGCACTGTCTAGATGACCACAGGAGTCTAAGATTTTATCCAATTCAATTATTTCAAGCCAATTTCCAAAGTTTCTCTGTCCCTCCTGGGCTTTCAATCATAGTGCATTTTATTGGCTTATCAATTTGTCCCGCCCTGGCCGGAGGAGTGCCGTTTATTGCCATCAGCCAGGAAGGCTCCGCCCAGCTCAGGTTTTCCTTATCCTCCTTCAACCATCACATTCCTCACAGCATGGCATTCTCAGCAGCTACATGGGCTTCATCTCATATTTGTGCAGATCACAGTTGGGGTAGACATCTCATATCCTCATTTCTCCGGATAATCCCTTCCATGATGGCCACTTGTAGAGGTAGGTGGGGGGCTTGTTCACCAGGTTTGATTACAAATGAATATCCTCAGATACTTCTAGCATGTACTACCATACCATGCCATTCCATCTGAGTAGTATCATTTGTCTGTATTCATCCCCCATCTCCCATCCCCTTCCCTGGCCCTCATAGTTTCTTGCTACCCACTTTTACTTGAGGGTATTGTTGCTGCTTGGCAAACCTGGATGGTCATGAGGGAGGAGCAGGCAGTATTATGGGGGAGAGGAGCTGAGAGAGAGCTTCATAGCTGGAAACTAACTATGCCTCGGATCCCGGATCCATATCCATAACCCACAGGTTGCAGACAAATGAATACACCTACTCAGATGGAACGTTATGGTGAGTACATAACTTCTAATTTCTTCATGTTAATGGTTTTGCCAAGAGTGGGAGCTAATTGTAACAGGCAGTCCTTGGCTTGGATGAATAGATGCCTGGTTGGATCAGTTAGGAGCCAGTCGTCCAGGTAAGGAAACACATGGAATTCCTGCAGTCTAAGATGAGCTGTGACTACTGCCATGCATTTGATGAACACCCTGGGAGCTATGGTTAGACCAAACACAAGCACTGTGCATTGATAATAGCTGTCCCCCAGCCTGAAGCGAACATACCTTCTGGAGCATTTGTCCATTTTGATATGGTAGTACGCATCCTTCAAATATAATACAGCACATTCATTCGTCCATTTTCAGTAGAGGTAGACTGGACTGGACCCTAACCATTCTGAATTTCGAGTTTCTTTACTGATTTGTTCAGAGATGTCATATCCAGGATTGGCCTCAAGTCCCCTGTCTTTTTTGGCACTAAAAAGAATCTTGAGTAGATGCCCAACCCAATTTGGCCGAGAGGGACCTTCTGGATGACTGTTTTTGAAGCAGTTTTGAAACTTCTAAAGCTGCTGCCTCCCTGTAATTGGATGGAACATCGGGGAGGTAAGCCCTTGATTTGGAAAGATTTAAAGAAGGAATGGAGTAACCTCTGGATGTGATCCTTTGCACCCATCAGCTGTTTGTAATGGCTAGCTAGGTTTCTGAGTGCAAAGATAAGTGCCCCCTCACTACCTCCAAAAGAAGGACAGTCAGCCCACATTTCAGGGGCATTGAAAAGGTCTGTCCAAGAATAAATTCCGAGAGCCTTGATTCTGCGGGTCTCCTCTGCCACGAGGGTGACGGCTCCCATTATAACTGTTTCCCCCTCTGCCTCTAGGGGGGAAATCTCCCCGAGTTTCCTGAAAAGGACCTTGAGACATCTTGAACCACATTTTTTTTTAAATTATGAAGTACCAGAGTAGGAGGAAGAAGGAACAACAAGCAAGGGTCTAAAGACAAACTTACAGGCTTTTTGGATAAGAAAACTGGTTATAGAGCTCACGAACAATGAAACCGTGACACTTGTACAATGAGTGGCAAACAAAATCTGAGGTAATTTGTGGCGGATGAGGTATTTTGGAAAGGAAAGTAGGAGCTCGAGGTTCGAATCCTAAGCTTGTAAAGTGATTGAGTCAGATCCAAAACCCACAGGTTGAGGAAAAAATGAAAATGACAACATTGGATATAATGTTTACTATGAAATTCTTGCAGTTGTGATCTACATTGTTGTCACTGTGTATGAATAGTTTGATGAACTCTAACTTTGTGCCTTATGTGCACCTAAGTCGTGGCTGAAAGTGTCATCAGACTAGCCCACTTACCTGGTGAACAAAAAATAAATAAAATAAACAAACATTGCCTTGAACTGGTAGAAGTATCGACCTATTATAACATGTATTAGATAGGTTCCAACATCACAGGATGCATCACTTTACCCAGCAGTGTCTGAATTTCCACACCTCCATGAACACACATTATTTCCACCTTTCTCTTCTCACAGGTTTTATTCTTCTGGATACAGGGTTCCGTAATAAGTGTGGCCATACTCTCGCAGAGTCTAGTAATCCCTTCACTTCCTTACTGTCCACCAGTATTGCATTTAGCTAATTTAGTACCATAGTGACAGTGGGCTTGACTATACTTTTACATCAGTTATTTTGTTAAATTCCATCATTTCAGTTTTGTTATCAACAATGCTACCTAGAAATTACGTTCTTGAAAGTCACATTGCATTGATAGCAGCTTTGTTAAAAAAATACATATTTGTTAGATATAGCAGTAGTAATTAAACAGTTTTTAGAAAAATGGCCCTTCTTCCTAGGTTTAAAAATATTATTTCACATGCTGACATTTCTTGAGTGTTTGCAGGTATATGTTCATTCCTTCTTACAAGCTTAGTTTTCTGACTTCTAAACATGGCTTCAATAGCCAGCAGTCTGTGTTTTAGCTCAACCAATTCAGGTCTTTCTGAAAACTAATTACTTTTCCATCAACTGATTTACTCCTGCCTTGAAAGGCCATTCTGTACTTATTCAGCTTTATGTTGCTGTGCAGCAAAACTTCCACAAGCCTCTCCATTTTGATAAAATAAAAAGTGATAGCTCAGTCACTATGCAGACAAAAACAAGCCTGTCTTCTATGCTGGGGAAATTAACAAGAAATGCAGATGCCCTTGCTTGCTGTTAAGAAGGAATGAAACAGTTGCAATTTGGTATAATGACCAGATTTTGTCTATCTGAATATTAACACAGGAGAAAGAGCTGCAAGTTGAATATACTTTATTTGTAGTTAAGCATAAGGGTAAAAAAACAGCTTAATTTCTGTAGCAGGAATACTCTCTTAAAACCATACTCTTACAGGTCTGGTTTCACATCTAGTAAAAGTTCTGAATAATCTCAAGCAAAGTGTAAACAATCCTCCAGACAGAGATAACACAGATGCTTTCTTGTTGGTCCAGATAGTGTTGCAGCAGACTCTTCATCGAGTATATTTCAGTAGTCTCTACAGTTAGCCACACTACTGATGTGAATATCAAAATGATATTGCTGAATTAGGGAAATAATTTGACAATTTAGGTTTGACATTTATATCAGTCAGTGTTGACATATCTATGTACTAGCAGTAAGTCTGTTATGAGACCCAACAACAGTTTCATAAACATATTCTTATTGAAGTCTATTTAATCCATGTGACCGAATTGCCACTTGGGCAGTGAGTTAATACTCTAGTAAATAACTGCTATTACACACAGTACCATAAAGTTTACATTTTTCACAGTGATGCATGTTACTGTGTATAAGATGACACTTACAAAACCTGTATGTGAAAGATGAATTGCACTCCAACTTAATATTAAGATGTAACTGCAAATGTCTACTTTTACATAACGCATAATTCAAAGTGCTGTATTTACTACATAGTGAAATTAACACTTTCTGGTAGCAGAGACTGTTCATATGTAAGAACATTTGCGGTTTTCCGCAGTTATCAATATATAAGACTATATTTATTAGTTACAGATGCAATATAGTCATAGGCAGACATACAAAGTTGTACTCAATACATGGTTTCAGTACTTTGCCAGTAAGTAAAATGGATTTGTTAAGTTCCTATTATAAATGCGTGACTTGCATATCATCTGTTGTGAAAGTACAAGCAAACATGGCATTATATTTCTGTGATACCAACATCCCTAACTTAGAAGAAGCTCATTCAGGCATAATTTGAGTAAACATGATGGATGCTTGTATGGACAGTAACTTATCCAATATTAGGCTCATAGGAGGTTACTAGGCTGTTGGCCCTAGGGCCTTTAAGCCTAGCCATGTTATACCCTTGTTCCCTTATTGACCAAGATGTATGGTCTGTATTTGCGGATCAAGTCTGTGATCAGCACCGACTGCCATTATCCAAGAGGGACATAGGTAAATTTATGGAAAATACCACCAAAACACCAAGTTTAGAGACTTTGTTACATATGTTAATTCCGAAGTAACAGCTTTTCCTAATGTACACAATATTTCTTCTGTTCATCTCACTACGACCGAGTCTGATTTGTTAAAGTGTTAAATTTTGTACCTAGTCATTTGCTTTCAGAGGAGGTATTTGCTAATGATGTTGTCAGTTTTTGTAGGAATTTGAATTTGAAATTATTTTTCTACAATAAAGGGACATGTTCTGATGTAGATCATAATGAGTTTAGATTTAGCAGATCTAATTTCATACCCTCATCTAATAAATTTGTTGCTGCTTTTCAGCAACAAGTATTAAAAGCGCTACAATTCAATTTTAGATCGAACATGACAGTATACAATAGGAATTTATCCAGACCCCAACGGGATGCTTTGAATAATTTACAAAGGAATAAACAAGTAGTAATCAGCAAGTCTGATAAAGGGGGCGTGGTTGTTGTATGAGATTAGACCATATTTGGTGGAAGCTCAAAGACAGCTTTCTAATTACCGATTTTATAATAAAATGGTGGTAGTCCCTACTTTGAAATTCAAAGCAGAGATTGATCGATTTTTACAGCTAGCTTTGGATAAGGGCATTATATCTAAGGAAGTGGTATCCCATCTAACTGTTCAGGATCCTATACAACAATACTTTTATATGCTCCCCGAAATTCACAAAAACTTTAAAAATCCTCCACGAAGGCCAATTGTTTCCAAGCATAGATCATTAACTGAACCCTTATCAGCATACTTAACACAATTTTTACAACCTTTATTAGTGAGTATATGCTCTAGAATCCAGGATACTACTCAGTTTTTAAATGTCTTACAAGCCGTGCAGTTAGAAGAAGGTTGGCATATGTGCACATTAGATGTGTCTGCCTTATATACTAATATACCACACTGGGCAGGTCTTGTGGCTTTGGAATATTGGCTAGACCGTATATCCCTCTCTACCCCTGAATTCAACTGATTTCTTTTGTGTTTGGCCAAACATACTCACTAAAAATGTGTTTTATTTCAATAGTGAGTGTTATTTATCACTTAAGGGTACAGGGATGAGGGCTTCATTTGCCCCCATATATGCCAACCTCTTTATTGGTTTTTGGATGAACAAATAATATGATCCTAGCCATATTTTTCTGGATGCTGTTGACATTTGGAGGAGATACCTGGATAACTGTTGGATGGTTGGATGGTCTGGAAGTTGGATCTTACTTATTTAACTGAATTTGTAGAATATTTAAATCAGAATAAATGAGGATAGAATTTATGGTTAAATATGATCGCAGACACACTAACCTTTTAGATGTAAATATTCAGAAAAACAGTTACAGAGTGCAATTTTTTTAAATATCCTCAATTTAATATCTTATTGCATGCTACAAGTTGTCATCCTGGTCATATTATCTATTATATACCTATGTCTAAGTTTTTAAGGATGCAAAGAATTTGTTTGGATAATGAAGAATGTAATCAACAAAAATCTAAATTGGTGGACAGATGCTGTAACCGAGGATACAGATATGATAATGTACAGGTACGAGACTCAGTGAAGGGGATTAACAGACAGCTGTTGCAATATCGACATACAAAAAACATTGATAATTAATTGAGACTAATTACAAGATGTTAAGTTGTCTATCTCGCCTTCATTCTTGCTGGATGGGTTCGAACGCCCCGACCTCTTCGCCACTCTAAAGCTCGAGTTGGTTCCACCGGCCGAGGCTCCCTTATATCCCACAATGCTGGAGGCGATAGTTACCTCAGATCTCGTTGCCGCTACAGCTTCGAGGTTGGTTTTTCACCGGGTTCCTGGTGAGTTTTAGCTTTTTCTATAAAAGTTACTCTTTTACCCCTTTTAGTTTAATTAATCTTAAAATTAGTGTAGTTCATTGAACTCTATCCCCGAACCTAATTTTTCCGTTTCTTCTTAAAGAACTTTTAGTTCTTCCCTTGGGCCTTAGGCCTTCCCTTCCCTAGTGTTTGTGTAGTGTACTACTGTTTTATTGTACCTTATTTTAGTATTTTTTCTAAAAGTTTGTAATTTTGACAGGGTATAACTGGTGTGTTTGAGTGTGTGTTTGTGTTCACCAGTTAGGCTATGTCTAAAAAAAAAGGTCTCGGATTCAAGAAGTGTGATGCGTGCTGTCAGAAAATGTCTCTGCAGGACTCCTGTGCTGTCTGCCATGGCTTCAGCCCCAGGGTCCTGCAGGAAAGAAAACAAGCTTATATTGAGAGGCTTGTTGAAGCCTGAGGATTCCCTGTCTGTCTCAACAGGGAAGCCCTCTCACAGCATCGAGGTCTTCGGGCCCGCTTCTGAGCCGAGACCTCAGGTTGTTCAACCTTGCCTTTATCGGCGGCCGCGTAAGACTCAGTCCACAGTTTCTGTTTCTCGGCCCGGCCGGAGCCGAGGTTATCGAGGCCTGTGTCGGCTCCGGACAAGATCCTCGGAGCCGACAACCAGAAAGAGGTCTAGGTCACCTTCTCTTGGCTCCGTTCATTCAGCTCCAGGATCTCCCTGCTGTCTGAACGGAGCCAAAGGTCTCATTCCTCTAGGTCATCGAGGCTGTCCGGATCATGACCTTCAGAGGGTGGTGAGTCGACTACTCAAGTCTGAGGCACTAGCCCAGATGCTTCAGAGCCCGACTCATCAGTCGGTGCCTGCCCCGTCCATCAACTCTTTCCTCCTTCGACTCTCTTGAGTTCGGACGAGAGGGTCGTGGTCGAAACCGAGACTGTGGTCACCTCAGAGCCGAGACAATTGTCTTCGCTCCGGGCGTCGGCTCCGTTTTCTTCCATGGAGGAATCTCGGGGCCGGACTTCCCTCGCCGGCTCCGGGGTGAGTTCGGCATCGGAGCCATCACTGTCGGTGCCGAGGGGTCCTTAGCTCCTCGGAGCGGGACCTCTGGCTCTGCCTGACGGGGTGCTGAGGTCATGCGGAGTGTGTTAGAGCCTGGCTCTACTACACAGTCGGCTCCCAGCCCCTCCCTCTATGGTGCCTCAGGGTAAGTCGACTCACTCCCTCATCCCGGTCCGCAGAGAGCCAACTCCTCAGGAGCTCCCTTTGGGATTTCATCCTCTTCCGAGGCCTCTCCTGATTTGGCAGAAGAGCCCCGGAAGAGGAAGTGCAAGAGGAAGCACATTGACTCACCTGAGTCTATCACGCGGACACAGATCTGGATGATTCTGAGAGGTTCCCGTTCCCCTTCTGAAGATGTCTCATTTGCAGACATTCTGGAGATCCTTAAACAGAGGGAAATTGGCCAGCCCTCAACCCTTTCGGAGGACCGAATCTGTGTATCTTGAGCGCTTTGGCTCTCGTCCTTCCACCTCCTGGGTGTCCCCCTTGACCCCTCATGCAGGTGGTTACAAAAGCTAAAAGGCATGGACGGCTCCTGATTCAGTGGACCCCACTCCCAGGAGACCCTCCAAATTCATCACAGCTCCATCAGACAAGGAATTTTTATCAAAAGGAGTCTGTGTGGATGCTATGGTGGTAGCTGCCGCCACAAAGAAGGAATTGGCTGATCCTTCAGTGCCTGTCCATCCACCTAACAAGGAATCTAGGTCCATGGATAGGTACGGGAAGCGGATGTTCTCCTCAGCGACATTTACTATGCGTTCACTGAATTACCTGTGCCATTTCACCGCCTTCAAAGGGACTTGATCAAAGAAGCGAGTGAAATGCTGAAGGACCCTACAGCTACGGGTTTCCAAGAGAAAATGAACACGCAGCTAGCTATCCTTAATTCTATTTCCAACTCCTCCATGCGCCTCTCTTATGCGGCCGATGGAGCGAGCAGAACCAAGAGGGACAGGGGTAGCCCTTAACGTAGGCACGCCTGGATGCGGTTATGCAATTTTGCGGACTTACCCACGTAGCGCCTGGATGCTGCTATGCAATTTATGAACCTTTCAAGACGTCTTTCACGAACTCCCTTTGATGGATCATCTCTGTTTGGTCCACAAGTGAAAGAAACCCTGACTAGGTGCGAGTCTGATGGCAAGACCCTTTCTGCCGCCGGAGTCCGTTTTCTACTCCTTCTAGGCCTTACCCCAAAGGCCAGAAGGAAAGATGTGGTTCGTAAACAATCTCAAGGGACTTCGCCTGACTCACAGAGTCGGTTCCCGCCAGAGGCAGAGGGGAACAACAATGGTAGACGCCGCCCTAGAGGCAGAGGGGTCCGCAGAACCAGGGCAAGAAACGCCCTCCGATAAGCCCTTTCAGCATCCCTGGTGTTGCCCGACTGCCCATCTTCGGAGGCAGTCGGGAAGATTGTCACTGTACCCAGAAGCCTGGCTATCCTTGACACAAGACAAATGGGTACAGTCCATCATTTCAAGGTTATTCTATTCCCTTTCTTCGTTTTCCAAATCAGTCAAAAATCCCTTCCAGATGTTCCACCCCAAAGGGATATAGCAGCTTTGGAAATTTCAAAACTGCTTGCAAAAGAGCTATTCAGCCAGTGCCAGCAGACCAACTAGGATCCGGAATCTACTCAAGGTTCTTTTAGTTCCAAAGAAAACAGGGGACTGGAGACCAATTTTGGATCTCAGTATCTTGAACAGATCGGTCAAGAAAAATAGATTTCGGATGGTCACGCTGCAATCCATTCTTCCCCTATTGGGAAAAGGAAACTGGATGTGCTCTATAGACCTTCAGGACCGTACTATCATATAAAATGAACAGACGCCTCCAGAAGATTCCTCCGCTTCAGGCTGGGAACCAGTCATTTTCAATTCAGGGCCCTGCCCTTTGGTCTCACCACTGCCCCGGTGTTTACCAAATGCATGGCAGTGGTAGCTTCTCACCTGAGACGACAAGGATTCCAGGTGTTTCCATATTTGGACGACTGGCTCCTCACAGCTCCCACCAAGCATCTCCTTCTGATGGCCAGAGATTACACTTTTCGCCTGTCAAAAACTGGGTATCTCAATAAATTGAAAAGTCTGTGTTGTCGCCTTGTCGTACTATTACCTACATAGGCAAATTTAGATACCGTAAACATGTCTGCAACACTAACGAACCAAAGGATATCAGACATTCAAAAATTGGTATCACTACTTCTCAACAACAACAGAGCCAAAGCCAGGTTAGTTCTAAAGGTGTTGGGAATCATGGCAGCCATACCTCTCCTTCCATTGGCCAGATACCACATGCGGATCCTTCAGTGGATGCTTTTTCTCAATGGTCATACCAGGAACTTCCAATGTCTCACACCATTATGATCACGCAAGCATGCAAAAGCATCTCATGTGGTGGATGTCTTCCCCTCAGCTCCTGTTGGGGAGACCATTTGTTCCACCTCCTCCGGTTGCGACTCTGACAACGGATGCCTCCCTGATCGGGTGGGGGCATTATCAGGGCAGGACAGTCCAGGGCACATGGCAACCAAACGAATGCCACTTGCACATAAATGTTCTGGAGATGAGAGCAGTGCTTTTAGCGTTGCAAGCCCTTCAAGACTCTCTTCCCTTGGGAACGATTGCAATCCAGACAGACAATATGTCTGTAGTGTGGTACATCAACAAACAAGGCGGAACCAGATCATACCCCTGTGTCGAGAAGCACTCAGACTGTGGCAATGGGCGATTTCTTCTCAGCGTTTCTGATAGCACGACATCCCCGGGAAGTCCAATCACATTGCGGACAAGTTGAGCAGGGCTATTCTCATGCCTCACGAGTGGTCCCTGAAAGACTCTGTAGTGAGAGAGATTTTTCTCAAGTGGGGTCAGCCTTGCTGCGATCTTTGCTACTCCCCAAAACAGCAAGTGCAGAGAATACTTCACTCTATTCCCTTTACCAGGCCAACCCAGCAGGGACGCTAGTCCAAGTTTGGCCCCGGGACTTCTGTATGCATTTCCTCCTTTCCCACTGATCTCTCAAGTAATACAGAAAGCTATCGCTCAGAAGGCCTCATTGATCCTCATTGCTCCTTACTGGCCTCGGCAAGTGTGGTTCCCCTTTCTGCATCGATTTCTTTTGAGCGACCGTGGAATCTGGACCTAGTTCCAGATCTTTTGATCCATCAGTCGGGTCAGTTTCATCGCTCCCTCCCTCTCTGAACCTCACTGCTTGGTTCCTCCACTGCCAACCGTAGCCAGGCTTCCTCAATTATCTCACTCTGTTAGAGATATTTTGATAGCTTCCCATAAATCTTCCACTCGAAGATTTATTTGAGTAAGTGGAAACGCTTTCTATTGGGCACAAGGAAAGGACATAGATCCTTTCACGCTTCCGCTCCATCCAACTAGTCCTTCATTTTCTTGCTGAACTCTTCCAGGCAGGTTCATCTCCTTCTACTCTTAAGGTTCAATTGGCAGCTATTTCTAATTTCCATGTGGGTATTTCTGAATCTGCCCTAATGTCCCACAAACTCTGCAAAGCCTTTTTGAAAGGAGTTTTTCTTCTCAGACCTCCTGTAAGAAATCCTCCTTCTCCTTGGGACCTAAATTTAGTTCTTGCTTCTTTGATTCTTTCGCCTTTCGAACCTGCAGCTTCATGTTCCTTAAAGTTATTATCATGGAAAACTCTCTTTCTGGTGGCTATCACATCAGCTAGAAGAATTTCAGAACTTCAAGCACTCAGTTGTCGCTCTCCTTACCTTGTGTTCCATAAGGACAGAGTTTAACTAACCTCCTTTTTGTCTAAGGTGGTTTCAGCATCAAATCTAAACCAATGCATTGACCTCCCTGTCTTTTCCGGAGTATTCAAATAGATCTGAACAAAAATTACACTGTCTGGATGTTCATCACAATTAAGGTACTACTTGGACAGGACGAAACAATTCAGAAAATCTGATCAGCTGTTTGTCTCCTATGCGCAAAGCAGAAAGGGACTTCCAGTTTCAAAGGTATCTTTATCCAGATGGCGAACATCTCTGATTACCCTTGTTTATGAGATTAGACACCAAAACTGCCTAATAAGCCTAAAGCCCATTCCACCAGAGCTTTGGCTACTTCTCTAACCTTCAGCTTCCAAGACAGACTGCCTATCGACACCATTGTGCAGCGGCTACTTGGGCTACTCCTCACACTTTGTTTCCCATTATAAGTTGGATTTAGCTTCTAGGCATAGAGCTAATTTTGGTTCCACTGTTCTCAGGAGTCTGTTCAACAAGGTGCTAGGACGCGGCCCGGGTCCCATCCAGCAAGAATGAAGGCGAGATAGACAACTTAACATATAGAAGTTATGTTCTTACCATAACGTTCCATGTTAGTTGTCTTCTTCGCCTCTTCCTTCCCCTGGCCTGGACAGACCTAGAGGAGTTGTAATCGTGACCTCTCTTTCTACCACCTCTTTCTTAGCTATATGCTATTATGCATATTTCTTGTTTCAGGATGTAGGTCACCCTTCTTCTTCCTGTTGTTAGAGGTGGATTCTAGTTTTTACAGTTATACTGTTTCTGTTATAAGCTGGGGTTAGCTTACAAACGAGATCTGAGGTAACTATCGCCTAGCATTGTGGGATATAAGGGAGCTGGAACCAACTCGAGCTTTAGAGCCGAGATGGAGCGAGGTCGGCCCGAACCCATCCAGCAAGAAGAAGGCGAGAAGAAGACAACTAACATGGAACGTTATGGTAAGAACATAACTTCTATTTTTGGCAATAATACTTCCTTTAAAAGTGTCATACAAAACATTCAGACACTTTATCAGACAAGATGTTAAGTGAGTTATTACTAGATAAGATGTTTGTTTTCATATTATAGGGTTAAAACATTGGAGGGCTGGTTTTGTCATTATAAATGGAAAAATGTTTCTTCAGATACTGTTAGACAAACAGTTATGGATGGGGGGGGGGGGGTTCTGCCGGGTTGTCAAGTTTGTGGACATTGTTCCATGTGTAGATATGTAAGCAAAACAGAAATTTTCCACAAGAAATACACCCAAGGTCTTTCAGATTTTGTTTTTTGGGAACTGTGGTTCTAATTGAGTCATTTATCTTGCGTTGTATAATTGTTCAGCATTTTATATTGGACAAAACTCTCGCCATTTAAAAATGTGTATATCAGAACATATGTGTGATATAGGAATGGACGTATATCGAATGCACTTTTTAAACCTAAGAAACATCCTACTGCAAAATCTACATTTATTGTCAGTGATAGAATTGTTTATAATAGATCAAATAAATCTGGTTCGCACAATGTACTAAAAAAGAAAAGTCATGGATTATTAGATTAGGGGTCTTGTTTTCACTGGGTTTAAATGAACATCTTTAATTACCAATGAGAGCTTGGTGTATGTTCTGTTTGTGTATTTAAATCTGCACTTTTTATTTGGTCTGTAAGACTAATGAAGGCAGTTTATGTCAAAACCAGTCTGTTATTTGTTTTGGACCAATGAGTTTTGATATGTATTTGTAAAAACTGCAGTCATAAATCAAATATTTTGATTTACTGACCAGTGTGTGCTGGACAATTTTTTTGGATGCGCATTTGAAGTCTTTTGACCATTGCACCTTGCTGTAGTTGTGAGGAGTTTGGTAGAATCTGAATTCATGGTCTCCCACCCAGTTGTCTAAGTTGCGTGTAAATAGGGTCATTGAGGAGAATTGTTTTACATGAATTGGGAATTTGTTTCAGAGGAGAGCCAAGTCTCTGGGAGACATATCTGTCTCCTCAGCATGTCCTGTTAATGTCGCAGGCTAGGTTAAGATCCCTAGACCGAGTGAATCTTGTCCCATTTGACTTGCGGATGTGCAGCATTTCCATTAGGACCGGGTCTGAGACTGCTCTGTAGGCCAAGCACAAGTTGACTGTCAGCAGCCTGTAAGATACAGAGTAGAATGAGTGACAGGGCCTTCAGCCTGTCCATATAGGTCGTGTGTTGAAGGCCCTGAATTTTCTTGGTGAGAAACCTCTGAGATGTTCTTCGTGTTTCACTGTTGCAGTCATCACTTTTGGATTATCTGCTTGCAGTAGCCCTCAGTTGGCCTGATTAACAAAGTCTTGGGTCCTGCATCGGTTGCTGTCCCTTATTCCATGACGTCAGGTCGTCAGGGGTATAAAACATGCAGCTGACGCCATTACATCAGTCTTTCTTGCCGTGCTGTGCCTGAAGCAGAAGCAGTTTGCAAGTGCCGGTCGGCAGACTCCTGAAATGTTTGTTTTCGAGTTTCAGAACCGAAGTCTTCAACTAAAGCTAACTACCCTGTTGGGGAAACTTTTTCTTGCTCCTTACCGATGTCAGTAAAAGTTAATAATTGCATTACTTGTGGAAAGCAAATACCTCATAAAGATTTTTATTCGTACTGTATTAATTGCCTAGGCCCTGACCAAAACATACCGTGCTGTCGGTTTTGTGCTTTATTTAATCAGCGCACTATCCATCGTCGGTATATTTTCGCCTCAGAATATTTCGGTTCTCTGTTTAATTATCCAGAAATGTCATTAGTTAGCCATCCGACTACCGGGATTCTGAAAAACGCAAGGATAAAGACAGAGACAGGTCGCCGAGGTCCAAAGCTGCCGACTCTTCTCCTAAGCCAGTTGCCAGTTCACTGGTACTCAGGGAGGCGCTTTTGCAGCCCCTGATACCCGCTACTTCTGATTCGCAGGCCTCTACTGAAACCCATTCGGAGTCTGGTATGCCGCGAGATGCTTCCGTTATGGAACCGCAGATGTCTCTACCTTGGATGGGTCCGGAGCCGCTGTGCAGGCACCGGCTTCTGAAGGTGTATTCAGGCCTAGGGACTTGCATATTAAACCGACACCTCCTTCTTTTAGGCCTAAATCTCGAACCGTGCCTAAAAAAATGATGCCCAGGCCGCATGCTCAGGCCTCTGTGCCTAAAAAACAAATGGTAAGAATGGCTAAAGATCATATAACTCTAATCAGGGGAAGCCAGCCTCCTCCTTCTAAGAGACCTAGGACTGAAGTTGTTTATGAATCTTCTGACCAGAATTCTGATTTTTCTGATTCTTCTGATGATCTGGATTTGCCCTTATCTACTTATGAGGACTCTATCCCCTCTGCTTCCCCTCTAGAGGATTTTTCTTTTGGTGAAACCTTACATACTCTAAGGGAGCATTTCCACTGGGAAAGCCAGGATTTTTCTGATTCAAAAAAGAGGCTTAGGGATTTCTTACTCCTGCCTCAGCATAGGCCTTTAGCTATTCCTCCAGTACTAGACATTGTTGATGATGCTTTTTTGGAATCTAGTTTGCCCCTGATTCCTTGCCTCCTGCTCCCAGAAAACCTGACAGATATTACAGGGTTCCTGATTCACACAAGTTCCCTTTTAAAAATCCTATTGCGGATCCAGAGACTATTTCACAGGGACCCAAGGGCATTAGGGCTTCTACTGCTAAAAATCCTACCCCTTCTGATAGAGACTCCAGGGCGCTGGATAGATGAGGTAAGAAGGTTTACACTTCTGCAACCTTGGCCATTAGGGCTTTAAACTGCCAGTTTCATATGTTAAAGTATCAACAACATGCTACTGGATTGCTTAAACAAAAAATTTTGTTGATTCCTGACTGTGCGTAAAATAAAGAATTACAGGATTTAATGCATTCTGCTGAGCAGGTTGGAAAACATACTTTGCAATGTGGATTTGATTCTTTAGAGGCCTCTTGCAGGGATGCTGTTACTGTTTCTGTGCTCAGAAGGCATGCTTGGCTTAAGGAGCAATCTTTACCTGATCATGTTAAAGCTAAATTGTTGGATGCTTCCTTAAATCAGGACTGCCTGTTTGGGAACAAGGCTGAGGAAGTTCTGAAAAAGATGGAAGATAAAGCTAAATCTATGCAAACTGTTAAAGATTTCTTATAAGTTCAGCCTCCTAGATTTAGTAGGCACTGGCCCTCTAAGAATTGGTCCTTTCCAGCCTCTTCAAGGTCTTCTCAAGCCAAACCCAGACATAGCAGAAACCCCAGGTTTCAGTCCCAGGGGACACACAAGACTAAGCATTGGGGATTTTCCGCACCCAAATCAGGGAGTAGTAAGTCTCCCCCCTATGGAAAACAGTCTCAATTACTTGTTTCTAAAACTTCCAAGTACTTCCCAACTGAATGCTCCTTTAGGCGGAAAGATCGGTCTGCAGGCCAAAAATTGGGAACTCATTACCCAGGACAAATGGGTTTTAAATATAGTGTCCCAAGGATACAGATTTCACTTCCACACCTTACCAACACCAAGCGGGTGGCCAGATCTACCCCCAAATCAGTGGGCAGAGGCCTAAAATCAAGTACTCTCTCTCTTAAGCATGGGGGCTATTCAGTTGGTACCAGAAGAGGAAAAGGGAGAAGGGTTCTATTTGAGACTTTTCCTGGTACCCAGAAAAAGCAATACATGGCATCCTATCCCCGACTTTTCTACTCTAAATACCTTTCTGGTGATTCCAAAATTCAAGATGCTGACTGTTCACCAGCTGCTTCCTATGCTAGGCAAAGATGCATGGTTGGCAACACTAGACTTAAAAGAAGCATACCTGCACATCCCTGTCAGCGAGTCTTGCAGAAAATACCTACGCTTCAAAGCAGGCTACATGCGCTATCAGTTCTCTGCACTGCCCTTTGGCTTATCTACTGCGCCCAGGGTATTCACAAAGTTTCTAGCTCCAGTCATTGCATTCTGCAGGCAAAGAAATATTCAAATATACCCATATCTAGACGATTGTCTAATTCAGGCAGAAAGCCAGAACATACTTTTGAATTATCTGGCCTTTGTTCAAAGGGTACTGACTTGTCTGGGGTACACCATAAACGAAAAGAAATTTCGACTGGTACCCTGTCAAAAAATTATATTCCTGGGAGCAAGCTTGAATACAACTTCCCAGATTGATTTCCTCACGCCAGAGAAACGGATTCATTTGACAACCTGCTTCAAACAAGTGGCCACAGAAACCCAGTTATCTGCAAGGCAAATACTGCAAGCCTTGGGGTTCATGGCCTTCTGCATTCTTCTAATTCCATATGCAAGGCTGCATATGAGGAAACTGTAATGGTATCTCAAAAGGCTATGGTGTCAACATTCACATGGTCTAGAGGCAATGATTCCTATCATACCTTGCCTACGCCTAGAGTTCCTTTGGTGGGTGGAGGCTTGCCAGCAAAACAGGGGACTACCATTCACACTACCTCCTTCCGCCCAAACATTAACAACAGACGCATCAGACTATGCATGGGGGGCCCACCTGGCAGGGAAGTGCATTCAGGGCAAATGGAACCCAAGTCAAATGCACCTGCATATCAATCAAAAATAAATGTTAACTGTACAGAATGCTCTGACAGCCTTCAAGGACCACATTCTTCCAGGATAATTAATGATAAAGAGGGACAACACCACTGATGTTCTTCATATTTCACTGTTGCAGTCATTACATTTGGGTTATCTGCTTGCAGGTAGCCCTCAGTCGGCCTGATTAACAAAGTCTTGGGTCCTGCGTCGGTTGCTGTCTTTTCTTCCATGATGTCAGGTCGTCATGGGTATAAAACATGCAGCTGATGCCATTACATCAGTCTTTCTTGCCATGCGGTGCCCGAAGCAGAAGCAGTTCGCAAGTGCCGGTCGGCCGACTCCTGAAATTTTCATGTTCCAATTTCAGAACCGAAGTCTTCAACTAAAGCTATGTACCCCGTTGGGGAAATTTTTTCTTGCTCCTTACCAATGTCAGTAAAAGTTAATAATTGCATTACTTGTGGAAAGCAAATACCTCAGAAAGATTTTAATTTGTACTGTATTCCTTGCCTAGGCCCTGACCACGAAGTACCTTGCTGTCGGTTTTGTGCTTTATTTAATCAATGCACTATCCGTCGTCGGTATATTTTCGCCTCTAAATATTTCAGTTCTCGGTTTAATTATCCAGAAATGTCGTCGGTTAGCCATCCAACTACCGGGATTCCGAAAAAACGCAAAGATAAAGACAGAGGCCGCCGAGGTCCAAAACTGCCGAGGACGCTTCTCCTAAGCCAGTCACCAGTTCGCCTGTACTCAGTGATGTGCTTTCGCAGCCCCTGATACCCGCTACTTCTGATTTGCAGGCCTCTACTGAGACGCATTCGGAGTTCGTTATGCCGCGAGATGCTTCAACTATGGAACCCGCAGATGTCTCTACCTTGGATGGGTCTGGAGCCGCTGTGCAGGCACCAGCTTCTGAGGGTGTATTCAGGCCTATAGACTTGCATATTAAACCGACACCTCCTTCTTCACTTAGGCCTAAATCTGGAACCATGCCTAAAAAACCGATGCCCAGGCCACATGCTTAGGCCTCTATGCCTAAAAAAAAAAATGATAAGAATGGCTGAAGATCTAATTACTCTAATCAGGGGTAGTCAACCCCTTCAAAGAGGCCTAGGACTGAAGTTGTTTATGAATCCTCTGACCAGGATTTTGTTTTTTCTGATTCTTCTGATGATCTGGATTTGCCCTTATCTACTTATGAGGATTCTGATGCAGAGGACTCCATTCCCTCTGCTTCCTCTCCAGAGGATTTTTCTTTTGGGGAAGCCTTACATACTCTAAGGGAGCATTTCCACTGGGAAAACCAGGATTTTTCTGATTCAAAAAAGAGGCTTGGGGATTTCTTACTCCTACCTCAGCATAGGCCTTTAGCTATTCCTCCTGTACTAGACATTGTTGATAATGCTTTTTCAGAATCTAGTTTGGCCCCTGATTCCTTGCCTCCTGCTCCCAAAAAAACTGACAGATATTACAGGGTCCCTGAGTCAAGCAAGTTTCTTTTTAAAAATCCTATTGTGGATCCAGAGACTGTTTCACAGGGGCCCAAGGGCATTAAGGCTTCTACTGCTAAATATCCTACCCCTTCTGATAGAGGCTCCAGGGTGCTGGATAGATGGGGTAAGAAGGTTTACACTTCTGCAACCTTGGCCATTAAGGCTTTAAACTGCCAGTTTCATATGTTAAAGTATCAACAACATGTTATTGGATTGCTTAAACAAAAATGTTGATTCCTGACTGTGTGGAAAATAAAGAATTGCAGGATTTAATGCATTCTGCTGAACAAGTTGGAAAACATAATTTGCAGTGTGGTTTTGATTCATTAGAGGCCTCTTGCAGGGCTGCTGTTACTGGGTCTGTGCTCAGAAGGCATGCTTGACTTAAGGAGCAATCTTTGCCTGATCTTGTTAAAGCTAAATTGTTGGATGCTTCCTTAACTCAGAACCACCTGTTTGGCAACAAGGCTGAGGAAGTTCTTAAAAAGATGGAAGATAAAGCTAAATCTATGCAAACTGTTAAAGATTTCTTACAAGTTCAGCTTCCTAGATTTAGTAGACACTGGCCCTCTAACTATTGGTCCTTTCCAGTCCCTTCCAGGTCTTCTCAAGCCAAACCCAGACACAGCAAAAAATCCAGGTTTCAGTCCCAGGGGACACACAGGACTAAGCAGTGGGGGGCCTCCACTTTCAAATCTGGGAGTAATAAGACTCTCTCCTATGGTAAACTGTCTCAATGACTTCCTTTTAAAATTTCCAAGCACTTATCAACTGACTGCCCCTTTTGGGGGAAAGATTGCTCTTCATGCAAAGAACTGGGAACTCATTACCCAGGACAAATGGGTTTTAAATATAGTGTCCCAGGGATACAGATTTCACTTCTACACTTTGCCAACATCAAGCGGGTGTCCAGCCCTACCCCAAATCAGTGGGCAGAGGCTCAAAAACAAGTACTTTTTCTCTTAAGCATGGAGGCTATTCAACTGGTACCAGAAGAGGAAAAGGGACAAGGTTTCTACTCTAGACTTTTCCTGGTACCCATAAAAGACAATTCATGGCGTCCTATCCTGGACCTGTCTACTCTAAACACGTTTTTGGAGATTCCAAATTTCAAGATGCTGACTCCTCACCAATTACTTCCTATGCTAGGCAAAGATGCCTGGTTGGCAACACTAGATTTAAAAGAAGCATACCTGCACATCCCAATCGGGGAATCTTGCAGAAGATACCTACGCTTCAAAGCAGGCTACACGTACCATCAGTTCTCTGCACTGCCCTTTGGCTTATCTACTGTGCCCAGGGTATTCACCAAGTGCCTAGCTCCAGTTATTGCATTTTGCAGGCAAAGAAATATTCAAATATACCCATACCTGGATGATTGTCTAATTCAGGCAGAAAGCCAGGACATACTTTTGAATCATCTGGTCTTTGTACAAAGGGTTCTAACTTGTCTGGGGTACACCATAAATGAAAAGAAATCACACCTGGTACCCTGTCGATAAATTATATTCTTGGGAGCAAGCTTGAATACAACTTCCCAGATGGCTTATCTCACGCCAGAGAAACAAATTCATTTGACAACCTACTTCAAACAAGTGGCCACAGAAACCCTGCTTTCTGCAAGACAAATACTGCAAGCCTTGGGGTTCATGGCCTCCTGCATTCTTCTAATTTCATATGCAAGACTGCACATGAGGAATCTACAGTGGTATCTAAAAAGCCTATGTTGTCAACATTCTCAGGATCTAGAAGCAGTGATTCCTATCGTACCTTGCTTACACCTAGAGTTTCTTTGGTGGGCAGAGGCCTGCCACCAAAATAAAGGACTACCTTTCACACCACCCCCTGCTGCCCAAACCCTAACAACAGACGCATCAGACTATGCATGGGGGGCTCACCTGGCAGGGAAGTGCATTCAGGGCAAATGGAACCCAAGTCAAATGCACCTGCATATCAATCAAAAAGAAATGTTAGCTGTACAGAATGCTCTGACAGCCTTCAAGGACCACATTCTTCCAGGACAATAATGGTAAAGACAGACAACACCACTGTTATGTGGTACATAAACAAGCAGGGGGGTAGACATTCTTACCCCCTCTGCAGACTAGCTATGGCATTGTGGAACACAGCCTTGAGCTACCAAGTGAACCTACAAGCTCAGTTCCTGTCAGGAAAACTAAATACACTGGCAGACGGACTGAGCAGAAACCTCATGGACCCACACGATTGGAAACTGGAACCAAGGATTTTCAACATGTTGACAAGCAAATGGGGGAGCCCAGGTATAGACCTGTTTGCCTCCCCCCAAAACTATCAGTTGGACAAATTTTGCACAAGGACTCCACACAAACAAGCCTGGAAAGTGGATGCTCTGTCCTTCAGCTGGAAAAAACTATCAGTCTATGCCTTCCCTCCTGTGCCTCTGCTTTCCAAAGTACTACTAAAAATGAAACCGGACAAACCAAGGATGATTTTGATTGCTCCAGACTGGCCACACCAACACTGGTACCCCCTCCTGCGCAGTGTGTCATGGTATCCCCAAGGCACCTGCCTCAGAGTCCTTCCTTGTTGTCCCAGCAGAAGAACCAGATTCTGCACCCTCAGCTTCTACACTAAAGCTTGCAGCTTGGCTAATTACATAATCTCTCCTTTACCATCCCTCAGCAAACCTGTGATGGATGTTATTTTAGATGCAAGGAGGCCTAGTACTAGTAAATCTTATGCTGAAAAATGGAAAAGATTCTGTGCCTGGAACCAATCTCAAGGGATGAGCACAGCATCACCCAATTTACCTCAAATTTTACAGTACTTAACTGAGATGCTTCACAAGGGCCTGTCTTTTTCCTCCATTGAAATCCATGCCTCAGCCATCTCAGCTCCTTATAACACAGAACCTCCCCTCTTCTCTCATCCACTGCTCAAGCAGTTCCTCAGAGGGGCCAAAAATTTGAGACCACCCAGGAGAGCTCCAACCCCAGCCTGGGACCTTAACTCTGTTTTGGAGAAACTCACTCTTCCTCCTTTCGAGCCAGCTGCTACTGCAGACTTGAAATTTATTTCTTGGAAAACAGCTTTCCTTTTAGCAGTCACTGCAGCTAGAAGGGTATCTGAATTACAGGCCCTTATGGCAGTGGAGCCTTTCATCATCTTTCATGCAGACAGGGTGTCTGTCAGAACCAATCCATCTTTCATGCCCAAAGTAGTATCCAGTGTGGATCTTAATCAGTCCATTCATTTGCCATCCTTCTTTCCCAATCCACAGAACAAAGGGGAATGGATACTGCATTCCATAGATATGCACAAACAACTTAGATTCTACTTGGACAGGGCTAAACCTCAAAGGAAATCTGAACAACTGCTGGTGGCATTTGCTGCCTGGGCAGAGGGGAAGGCTATTTCAAAGCAAACCATTTTTAAATGCATTCATTTCTGCTATACGCGCCATGGAAAGCCTATCCCTCAGGGGATCAGACCTCACTCCACCAGGGCTGCATCTACCTTTACAGCCTTTCTCAGAGGTGTCCCTACCAGGGTCATCCTAGAAGCTGCTACCTGGAGTTGTGTACATACTTTCAACAAGCATTATCATTTGCCAATTTTCTCTAAATCCAGAGCTGGCTTTGCCACTGCAGTCTTGCAGGGCCTTATAGCTGGTCCTAAAGCTAAATTCCTCCTCCCAACCATAGCTTTGGGAATGTACCCAATTGTAATGACTGCAACAGTGAAACATGAAGAACATAGTACAGTTGTGTACACTTACCATAAATGTAGATGTTTGAGTGTGTTCACTGTTGCAGTCCTGGTTACCCCCCCTCCAGCCTCCTAACTTCTTTTGGCTATACCTCTACTTTCCTTTACTATGCTTAAAAGTTTTTTTTGTTGTATTTGCTTTTTTATTGGAGGTATATCATTGTACTTTTATATTTAATTGCTTCCCATTAGGGGGGCACCTGATATCTGGGGCAAGAAAAACTGATGTAATGGCATCGACTCCATGTTTTATACCCCTGACGACCTGACGTCATGGAAGAAGGGACAGCAACCGATGCAGGACCCAAGACTTTGTTAATCAGGCCAACTGAGGGCTACTTGCAAGCAGATAACCCAAATGTAATGACTGCAACAGTGAATACACTCAGACATCCACATTTATGGTAAGTGTACACAACTGTACTTCATGTGGTACATAAACAAGCAAGGGGGTCCACATTCTTACCCCCTCTGCAGACTAGCCATGGCATTGTGGAACACAGCCCTGAGTTATCAGGTACATTTACAAGCTCAGTTCCTGCCATGGAAAACAAAATACACTGGCAGATGAACTAAGCAGAAACCTCATGGTCCCACATGAGTGGAAACTGGAACCAAGGATTTTCAACATGTTGACAAGCAAATGGGGGAGCCCAGATATAGACCTGTTTGCCTCCCCCCAAAACTAACAGTTGGACAAATTTTGCACAAGGACTCCCCACAAACAATCTTGGAAAGTGGATGCTCTGTCCTTCAGCTGGAAAAACCTATCAGTTTATGCCTTTCCTCCTCTGCCTCTGCTCTCCAAAGTACTACTAAAGATCAAACAAGAACAAACCAAGGATGATTTTGATTGCAGCAGACTGGCCACCCCAGCACTGGTACCCCCTCTTGCGCTGTGTGTCACTGTGGACCCCATGGCACCTGCCTCAGACTCCTACTCTCTTGTCTCAGCAGGAGAACCAAATTTTGCATTCTCAACTTAAAACACTGAATCTAGCAGCCTGGCTAATTACATAGTTTCTCCTTTACCATCCCTCAGTAAACCAGTGATGGATATCATTTTAGAGGCAAGGAGGCCTAGTACCAGAAAGTCTTACGCTGAAAAATGGAAACGATTCTGTGCCTGCAACCAGTCTCAAGGGATAAGCACAGCAGTGCCCAATTTACCTCAGATCTTACAATACTTAATTGAGATACTTCATAAGGGCCTGTCCTCCTCCTCCATCAAAATTCACACCTCAGCCATCTTACCTCATTATAACACAGAACCTCCCCTCTTCTCTCATCCACTGCTTAAGCAGTTCCAGAGTGGGGCCTCAACTTTGTATTGGAAAACCTCACCCTTCCTCCTTTTAAGCCAGCTGCCACTGCGGACTTAAAATTCCTTTCTTGGAAAACAGCTTTCCTTTTTGCAATCACTTCAGCAAGAAGGGTATCTGAATTACAGGCCCTCATGGCAGTGGAGCCTTTCATCATCTTTCCTGCGGACAGGGTGTCCCTCAGGACCAATCCCTCCTTCATGCCCAAGGTGGTATCCAGTGTGGCCCTTAATCAGTCCATACATTTGCCAACCTTCTTTCCTAATCCACAGAACAAAGGGGAATGGATTCTGCCCTCCTTAGATGTGCACAGACCATTTAGATTCTACTTGGACAGAACTAAACTTCAAAGGAAATCTGATCATTTGCTGGGGGCATTTGCTACAGGGGCAGAGGGGAAGGCTGTTTCAAAGCAAACCATTTCCAAATGGATAGGCCATTGCATTATTTTTTGCTGCAAACACCATGGAAAACCTATCCCACAGGGGATCAGACCCTCACTCTACCAGGGCTTGCATCTACCTCTACAGCCTTTCTCAGAGGCATCCCTACCAGGGGCATCTTAGAAGCTGCTACTTGGAGTTCTGTACATGCTTTCACCAAGCATTACCATCTGCCAATTTTCTCTAAATCCAGAGCTGGTTTTGCCACTGCAGTCTTGCAGGGCCTTTTAGCTGGTCCTAATTCTTCTTAAATTCCTCTTCCCATCCTTAGCTTTGGGAATCTACCCAAAAGTGATGACTGCATCAGTGAAACACAAAGAACATAGTAAAGTTGTCTACACGTACCATAAATGTAGATGTTAGAGTGTATTCACTGTTGCAGTCCTGGTTACCCTTTCTCCAGCCCCCTTCTTTTTCTTTTTTTTGGATATACCTCTACTTTCCTTTACTATCTTCAAAAGCTTTTTGGTGTATTTGCTTTTTTGTTGGAGGTATAACCTTGTATATTTATAGTGTTAATTGCTTCCCATTAAGGGGGGCACCTGACATCTGGGGCAAGAAAAACTGATGTAATGGCATCGGCTGTATGTTTTATACCCCTGATGACCTGACGTCATGGAAGAAGGGACAGCAACCGACGCAGGACCCAAGACTTTGTTTCTCAGGCCGACTGAGGGCTACTGCAAGCAGATAACCCAAAATTGATGACTGCAACAGTGAATATACTCGAACATCTACATTTATGGTAAGTGTACACAACTGTACTGTCTCTCCAGCTGCTTCAAGTGTCTGTTGAGGTACATACAGAAGGGAGCATTGTACTCTATTGGTAGTCTCATGAGGGGATGAGTACAGGGGAGCTGTAACATCATTAGCTCTGGGTGCGATGCCCTTACTTATGAGATAAGCAACGTAGAAAGCCTTCCTTACCACTGTGGACACATGGTGATTGAAGTTAAGTTTGCCATCAACCTGTGTCTCCAAATCCCTCACCACAGGGTTTGAGCTAAGGGGGGGTACTGTTAATATTGTTATTTGCAGGAACTTCCCTTTTGCCAAAGGGGGTGATGGCACATTTTTTGCATTAATTTAAGTCCGTGACTTTGGCACCAATCATTTGTCTGTAGAAGCCCTTTTTGTAGTATGTCATCATCGTTGGAGGACTCAATGATTGTTCCCAGTTTGCAGTCATCGGTGAACTTGGTAAGTCACAGACCATCTGTTTTTGACTAGACTTCTGAAAAATAGATTCCAAACAGTAGGGGGTTAAGCTCAGATCCTTGTGGTATACCACCAGTAACTGCCCTGCTGATGCATAGGTTGGTACTAGGCTTTCGGCCCAAGGGTCTCTACAAGCCTAGCCATAACAATTCCCTGGATATTTCTTCCCACATTATTTACTTCCTGGGACCCCTGTCTAGCAGGGCGACTGACGTGATCCCCGGGGTGGATTTCCCATCTCCCATCCAATTGTCAAGGTTCCTTTTGAAGAGGGCCAAGGAGGCGTTCTGCTTGACATGTATGCGCAGTCTATTCCAGAGTATGGGGAGTCTCTGGGTCAGGAACCTATCCCTCCAGCATGTTTTGTTCACTGTGATGACAAGGTTTAGATCCCTATAGCGTGTGGCTCTGAGCGATTGGGATTTCTTTAATTGGAGCATGTCCAACAGCTCAGGGTTTGACATGGCCTTGTATGTTAAGCAGAGATCGCTTCTGAGTAGACGATATGCCACAGTGTATAGCTGAAGTTTTTTTAGGTCGTCAGCATTGGGCATCTGCTTTAATCCTGTGATTCTTTTAGTGAGGTATTTCTGCAGCCTTTCCAGCTGTTGCAGGTGTCTTGTGAGGTACATACCAAACTGGGCATTGTACTCTATAATGGGTGTAATGAGGGATGAGTGCAATGGGACAATGACCTCCTTTTTTCTGGATGAAAAGCCCTTAGTGATGAGGTGTGCCACATAGAAGGATTTCCTGGCTGTTGTGGCGATGTGGTTATCAAATGTGAAACCACTGTCCACCTGTGTCCCTAAGTCTCTCATCACACTTTTGGTGTTTAATGTACTTCTACCTATGTGGTAATTCATGGGTACATGTTTTTTCCCAAAGGGGATAACTATACATTTCTTGGCATTAAGCTTGAGCCCATGGCTCTGGCACCAAGCATCTGTTTCTGTAAGGCCCTTTTGTAGAATATCCACATAATTTAGGAATCCCCAACTTTGATTGTATGTGTTCTGTTGGTGAGCCAGTTGGCTACTCATCTAGTAACATATGGGTTAATTCCCAGCTGGGTGAGTGTCTCAATGATGCCTGAGTGGTATATTGTGTCAAAAGCCTTGGCTAAGTTAAGATAGGCTGTCTTTACGGTTTTGCCTTAATCCAAAGCTTTAGTGACATTCTTGAAGGCCACCAGGTTTAATAAGCATGATCTACCCATAGTGAAGCCAAATTGGGTCAGGTCAAGAGTTTGAAGGTCACTTATGTATTTGTTGATGAGGTCCATGATGATTCTCTCCATGGCCTTGCAGATAAGGCTGGTTAGGCTTATGGGTCTATAGTTCTCAGGGTTGTTTGATGGGACCCCCTTTGTGCAAGGGAATTACCGTTGCTGTTTTCTACTCTGCTGGGCAAAAGCCAGTACTTAAACTGTGATTGAAGAGAATGCTAAGTGGTTCCACTAGGTACTGTTTTAGAGCCTTTAGTAAGATCCAGTCCCATAGAGGTTGTGTTTTTGGCCATGGAGAGTGGGTTTATGACCTGCTATTTGGAGATGCTAGGTAGAGGACTAGCGACAGGTATGCTTTGGGGTATGTCTAGTGGCGACAGGGGGGTGAAGTCTGTGCCATATCTGTCTGCTAGCAGTTTGGCTATGTCATCATCATCATCAATATGAGTGGTACCATCCACTACTAGTTTGGCACAAAGCTGGGTCTTCCCTTTTAGATTTCTGATGTAGCTAAAGAATGCCTTGTGATTATACTTAGTTCGGGATCCTAGTTTAGCATCATAATTGGCGTTAGGGGACTTTACAAGATATCTAATTTGCTTGTTCAAGCTGTGGAGGGTGTCCTTCCTCTGTTGAGTCACTCCTCTCTTGTTCTTAGGCATTAGTTTCTTCCTCTTGTTGTATACACTATTTATGCTTGATGTCCACCATGGTGGCTTGTTTTTTGTGAGGACCTTGTTTTGATCCATTCAGGTACAGCCGAGTCTATACATTTGTAGAGGTGTTTATACAGGGCATTTGTGTACACCTCTGTGTAGGAGACACTATTGACAATGGTAGCAGGGGGGGTTTGAAACCATTTATGCCATCACTTAGGAGGCTATAGTTTGTTGTGGAGAAATTTTTCATCTTTTTTCCTCTTGTGGGGGGGGGGGGTCTGGTATGATTATTACTTCAAACAAGACTGCTTTATGATCAGACCTTACCAGGCAGGGCACCACACAGTGGGTAGTGCAGAGACCCCCTATGTTGGTGAGTACTAAGTCTAGGACATTCGAACCCCTTGTGGGAGTGCAGATGATCAGTTTCAGTGAATTTGTATTAATAAAGTCCAGGAACCTTAGGACAAGTGTGTGTGCGCTCATATATGACTCCCAGTCGATGGAAGGATAGTTGAAATCATCCATGACTATTGTATTTGGCTCTTTAGTGAGTGACTCAAGTAATTCCAGGTAGGCAGAGTGGTTCTTGTGGTTCATGGTGGGGGACCTATAGCTAACAGTGATATGGAAGTGGGGTTTACTTACATTTAGTTGGACTTGGAGTAGCTGTAGGGAGTTTTGTCTTTAACGAAGATGGATACACCTCCACCTTTGGTTCTTTCATGCTTGTTTTGAGATCTGAACATGTGGAAAGCATTGTAGCCTTGCATGGCCAGAGTGCTCTTTGCGGCCTTGAACCATGTCTCTATGACTGCACAGACATTGGCTTCTTCCAAGAGTTAAGGAGTGCTTCCAGTGAGCGCAGTTTATGATTTAGACTGCTATCATTAAACAGTATAACCTTGAGTTTGTCTCTAGTGGATTTTCTTGCGTTGTGAATTGTGTTCTTATGACATTGCACTACAGAAGAGCCAAGTACCTTTGCCAGTAACTGAAAGCCAGGAGGCGAGAGGTGAAGACAATCTCTGACAAACCAATGCGGTATGTTGACCATATCTTCCCAGGCTGACAGGTACTAGATCCCCTTGGATTGACACAAGAAGCTAAGCCAATTGCTGAAGTCAAACATTTTTTGTTTATATTGATGCATCATCCGTGGTGAAGGTAGAATGCTGCTTAGGGCAATCTCTGAGCAGCTCCAGTAAACTGAGTACAAAGACTACTCTTAAATACAAGCAAAGTTAAACGATTTTAAACAAAGTAACCAAAGGGAAAGCCCAAGACTGAGCCTTATTCCAGCAATCCCCAACTCAGATGGGTACTTGGCTGCACACTTCTGCCACAGTGGTGCAGGGGGGGGGGGGGGGGCTTTTGTTTTTTTTTTTTTTTTTTTTGGTGCTCAAATTGATACCAAAAAGTCTAGATTCAGCAAGCCCAAATCTAGCCTACGCTATAAAATGCAGAAGTACTAGAAATTCAAAGTACAGAAAATCTCAGTCACAGCAGCAAAAAAGCAGTTTAAATAAAGGAACAATTCAGTAAAATACTCCCACAAGAGTGTAGACCACAAACCTTCCTAGTGTGAAATAACTGGTCTGGAACCCAAGTGCTTAAACCAGAACAGAGACACTTAGAATAGAAGGTACAATAAGCCTTCACCAGCAATTCGCAGCTTAGAAGAGTGTAGGTTACACTCTCCTGCCACAAGAGTCTAGACCATAGACCTTCCTAATGTAAAATAATTGGTTTGGAGCCCAAGTGCTTAACCCAAAACTAAGATGCTTTCAGAATAACAGACACAATAAGCCTTCAACCAGCAGTTCCAACCTTAGTAGGGTGTAGGTTATACTTTCCTGCCACAACACTCTAGACTACAAACCGTCCTAATGTAAAATAACTGGTTTTGGAGCCCTAGTGCTAAAACAAGAACAAAGACATTTTCAGAATAACAGGAAATTGATACTGCATATTCATAGGTGTATATATTCATAGGTGTGTACTAGGCTAATGGCCATGGAATCTTTACAAGCCTAGCCCATAGAAATGCCCTGGCATTGTGTCACCCGGCGTTAGTTCCTAGATCCCTGAGGTGAGCTTTCTATTACCCATCCACTCATCAAGATTTCTCTTGAAGAGGGCCAGTGAGGTGCTCTATTTGACGTGCATGGGAAGTCTATTCCAGAGCATAGGCAGTCTCTGGGTTATGAACCTGTCCCTCCAGCATGTTCTGTTGATTGTGGTAATGAGGTTGAGGTCTCTGGAGCTTGTGGTCCAGAGGGGTTGGGATTTCTTTAGATGTAGCATTTCTAACAGAGCTGGGTCAGACATAGCTTTGTACGTCAAGCAGAGCTCGCCTATTAGTAGACGATATGAGAGTGAAAAAAGCTGGAGTTTTTTGAGTCTGTCCATGTAGGACATGTGTTTGAGGCCTAGGATCCTCTTTGTGAGGTACTTTTGTGGCCTGTCGAGCTGTTGCAGGTGTCTAATGAGGTACATGCCAAATGGGGCATTATACTCGATAACTGGTCTAATGAGGGAAGAGTAGAGAGACGATATCCTCTTTCTTCCTGGATGCAAAACCCTTGGTAATGAGATGTGCCACATAGAAGGACTTTCTGACCCCAGTGGCAATGTGGTGGTCGAAGGAGAGGTTACTGTCAACCTGTGTCCCCAGATCTCTTATAACGCCTTCAGTAATACCACCACAGAAAAGTAAGGCTCTTCTTAATGCTGACAGCTTCATATACCAACTGGAAAAGAAGCATAATGAGTGGAAAAAATTGTTAATTCAGTTGAAAGGTAAAACGTAGTATAAAGGTAGGTGTGTGACAAGGTTAGAAAATGATGATGAACTGTTATGTAAACTGAGTGGCCATCACCATGGGCCAGTCACTGCAATACAACATATTCTACCTGCAAGAGCCAGTATTAAAAAGCATGCGGCAAACAGCTCAGATGTGCCATGCAAGGTGGTTAGTGAAGTTCTTGCTTGCAACTCCAATGATATAGTTCCTCGCTAGCACTAAAGTCCTTAAGCAATCATATTAGATCAGTATAGTCAAGGTAATAAACTGCCCAAAAATGTCTCCGTACTGAACGATATAGAGTATGTCTCTGCAAAACACTTTCCACTTAATTCAGAAATGTTTACAGTTAAACATATTAATGAGTGGTACAATAAACATGTTGATTTTAACAGCAGAACAGAAAATGTTTGACTTACATAGTTGGTGGGATATTCCCATTACAAAATGTGAGATACAGACAAGTATATCCTGTGCATGGTGTATGTAGCAATGACACTAATAGGATAGTTCCAGTTTATGCAGTGCTGTCATTAAAACTTGAAGAAGCATATCATATGCTTTGGAATGCCTTACTGGAATTCATTGGCACCCAGCACATGACATGATCTCCACAAGTTATACTTTCCAACCTTGAAAAAGTTGCCAACAGTAATATGAAGAGAAATTTCCTGGATACAAGACCTAAGGGATGCTGAGTACACCTATGCCAAACAGTTTAGCATCAGTTAGCATCAGGAGCAGAAATTAACCTTGGCAGCTCTTTTTGAGAATGACAAATACACTTGCTGATCTAGTTAAGCAAGTACTGTCACTTGCCTTTGTACATCTGGAACATGTGAAGGAATCCTTAAGTATTTCTGCTAACTTGTGAAACAGCACAACTCCTGTGTAAATTCTTTGACAACAATTATATATTGGGGGACTTAAACATTATGGTACTAGGAGAGCAAGAGCTGCTAGACATCCACCACTATTTCAAATACAGTTTTGGTTTCATTATGACATGTTCCTTTGGATTTCTGTGAAGTCAGAATTGCGTGAAAGGATAATATCATTGTTTTTGAAATTTACTTGGTAGAAGATTTCTGTCTTGCTCACATTTTAAGAACAATTCATTTGAAACAAAATCATATTATTGATATCAGAAACAGAACGAAATTGCGTATGGCATCTTCGCATAAAAGACTACATCTCATAGAGACAGAAACTAGCTTTGCTTAACATCTAGATAAAAAGGATAGTGACAGTCTTCTGAAAAGTAACTGAATTTTAAAGACCATTGTTAAGGACTGGAGATTGCTGAAAATACCGGTTTCTCTTATTGTCTGTGTTATTAAAAATGCTTATAATACTCAGATTTGTAGTGCATTTTTACATATGGTATACAGAAGAGAAAATGTTTGCGTTACATAGAGATGACAGTCTTCACCTAATGTATATGTGACACTTTTCTTTTTGTTTTGCATACTTCACCTCCAAAGGGATACGAAACCATACTTCTCAGAACACAGTACCGCTGCCATCCAGCAATCAGTGCCATAGCCAATCGCCTCTTTTACAGTGGATGTCTTATTGATGGTGTCTCAGAGAACGACAGAGGTCCTCTGCTCAGCTGGTTGCCTACTTTGTCCTTCTGTAATGTAAAAGGGACAGAACAGGTATGCAGAAGTTTAATCTTTCTTGTACTCGTCATACAGAAATATAGGGAAATGAACTGTAATAGCCACATAACCACAACCATTACCACTCTCCTGGCATGCACACAATCACAACAAATGCATAAAAATTAATTAAATGCTACTTTTCAAAAAGTGAAATACACTGCTGCTGTTAGTCACTGAAATTAATTTTCTTTTTCTTTCACACCTCATAAATCCTTACTTCCTGTCTCATGGTTTCAATACCTCCCAGATGAAACAAACTAACAATGTTAAGTTGTCTATCTCGCCTTCATTCTTGCTGGATGGGTTCGGAGCTGACCTCGGCTCCGACTCGGCCACTCTAAAAGCTCGAGAGTTGGTTCCACCGGCTCGAGGCTCCCCTTATATCCCACAATGCTAGGCGAGAGTTACCTCAGATCTCGTTTGCCGCTACAGCTTCGAGGTTGGTTGCTTCTACCGGTTCCTGGTGAGTGTTAGCTTTTTCTTCTAAAAGTTACTCTTTTTTCCCCTTTTTAAGTTAAATTCTTCCTAGATTAGTGTAGATCATAGAACTTTATCCCCGACCCTAATTTTTCCCGTTTCTTTACTAAAAGAACCATTGGTTCTTCCTTTGGGCCTTTGGCCTTCCCTTCCCTAGGGAGTGTTTGTGTAGTTTACTTAATTTTTAGTATTTCTACTAAGATTATTATTTTTTTTTTGCTGACAGGGTATAACTTGTGTGTTTGGGTGTGTGTTTGTGTACACCTGTCAGTTAGGGAAATGTCAAAAGAAGCAAAGGTCTCCGGATTCAAGAAGTGTGATGCGTGCTGTCAGAAAATGTCTCTGACAGACGCTCACACTTCTTGTGTCTATTGTCTGGGGCCTTTGCACCTGCAGGACTCCTGTGCTGTGTGCCATGGCTTCAGCCCCAGGGTCCTGCAGGAAAGAAAAAACAAGTTGATTCTGAGAGGCTTGTTGAAGCCAGAGGATTCCCTGTCAGTTTCAACAGGGAAGCCCTCTAAGGCATCGAGGTCTTCGGCTCCGGCTTCTGAGCCGAGACCTCAGGTTGTTCAACCTTTGCCTTTATCGGCTCCGGCTGGAGCCGATAAGTCTCAGTCCACAGTTTCTGTGGCTTCCTCGGCCCCGGCCGGAGCCGAGGTTATCGAGGTACCCGTGTCGGCTCCGACAAGACCTTCGGAGCCGACAACTAGAAAGAGGTCTAGGTCACCTTCTCTTGGCTCCGTTCATTCGGCTCCAGGATCTCCCCTGCTGTCTGAACAGAGCCAAAGGTCTCATTCCTCTAGGTCATCGAGGCTGTCCGATCATGACCTTCAGAGAGTGGTGAGTCGACTACTTAAGTCCGAGGCACTAGCCCAGATGCTTCAGAGCCCGACTCATCAGTCGGTGCCTGCCCCGGTCCATCAACTCTTTCCTCCTTCAACTCTTTTGAGTTCGGAGCCGGGTCGTGTCGGAACCGAGACTGTGATTACTCCGGAGCCGAGACAATTGTCTTCGGCCCGTCGTGCTCCGTTTCTTCTTTGGAGGAATCTCGGCGCGGACTTCCCTCGTCGGCTCCGAGGGGTGAGTGGCATCGACCCTTGTCCGACCCCTCTCCCTCTCGGTGCTTGGCGCTGGTGAGTTCGGCTCCGACATCGACCTCGGAGCCATCACTGTCGGTGCCGAGGGGGTTCTTAGCTCCTCGGAGCGGGGACCTCTGGCTCTGCCTGACAGGGGTGCATTCGAGGTCATGCAGAGTGTGTTAGAGCCTGGCTCTACTCCACAGTCTGCTCCGTCAGCCCCTCCCTCTATGCTGCCTCAGGGTAAGTCGACTCACTCCCTCATCCCGGGCCGCAGGCAGCCAGCTCCTCAGGAGCCCCTGTGGGATTTCATCCTCTTCCGAGGCCTCTCCTGATTTGGCAGAAGAGCCCCCTCGGAAGAGGAAGTGCAAGAGGAAGCACATTGACTCACCTGAGTCTATCACGTCAGACACAGATCTGGATGATTCTGAGGGTTCCCCCTGTTCCCCTTCTGAAGATGTCTCATTTGCAGACATTCTGGAGATCCTGAAACAGAGGGGAAATTGGCCAGCCCTCAACCCTTCGGAGGACGAATCTGTGTATCTTGAGGCGTTTGGCTCTCGCTCTTCCACCTCCTGTGTGTCCTTCCCCTTGACCCCCTCATGCAGGTGGTTGCTAAGAAGGCATGGACGGCTCCTGATTCAGTGGACCCCACTCCCAGGAGACCCTCTAAATTCATCACAGCTCCATCAGACAAGCAATTTTTATCAAAAGGAGTTTCTGTGGATGCTATGGTGGTAGCTGCTGCCACAAAGAAGGAACTGGCTGATCCTTCAGTGCCTGTCCATCCACCTAACAAGGAATCTAGGTCCATGGATAGGTACGGAAGCGGATGTTCTCCTCAGCGACATTTACCATGCTCGCTGAATTACCTGTGCCATTTCACTCGCCTTCAAAGGGACTTGATCAAGGAAGCGAGTGAAATGTTAAGGATCCTACAGCTGCGGGTTTCAAGATAAAATGAACATGCAGCTGGCTACCCTTAATTCCATATCTAACTCCTCCATGCGCCTCCTCTCTTATGCGGCCGATGGAGCGAGCAGAGCCGCAGGGACAGGTGTAGCCTTACGTAGGCATGCCTGGATGCGGCTATGCAATTTTGCGGACCCTTTCAAGACGTCTTTCACCAACTCCCCTTTGATGGATCATCTCTTTGGTCCTCAAGTGAAAGAAACCCTGACTAGGTGCGAGACTGATGGCAAGACCCTTTCTGCCGCCGGAGTCCGTTTTCGACTCCTTCTAGGCCTTACCCCAAAGGCCAGAAGGGTGGGAAGATGTGGTTCCGTAAACAATCTCAAGGGACTTCGCCTGACGCACAGAGTCGTTTTCCTACCAGAGGCAGAGGTGGGAATAACAATGGTAGACGCCGCCCTAGGGGCAGGGGGTCCGCAGAACCAGGGCAATCGGGAAGCCTTTCCTGACAAGCCCTTTCAGCATCCCTGAGGTGTTGCCCGACTGCCCATCTTCGGAGGCAGTCGGGGAAGATTGTCACTGTACCCAGAAGCCTGGCTATCCCTGACTCAAGACAAATGGGTACAGTCCATCATTTCGAAGGCTATTCTATCCCCTTTCTTCGTTTTCCCAAGCAGTCTAAAAAATCCCTCCCACATGTTCCACCCCCTCAAAGGGAAACAGCAGCTTTGGAAATTTCTAAGCTGCTTGCAAAAGAGCAATTCAGTCAGTGCCAGCAGACCAACAAGGATCCGGAATCTACTCAAGGTTCTTTTAGTTCCAAAGAAAACAGGGGACTGGAGACCGATTTTGGATCTCAGTGTCTTGAACAAATCAGTCAAGAAAACAAGATTTCGGATGGTCACGCTGCAATCCATTCTTCCCCTTTTGGGCAAAGGAAACTGGATGTGCTCTATAGACCTTCGGGATGCGTACTATCACATAAAAATGAACAGACGCTCCAGAAGATTCCTCCGCTTCAGGCTGGGAACCAGTCATTTTCAGTTCAGGGCCCTGCCCTTTGGTCTCACCACTGCCCCCCGGGTGTTTACCAAATGCATGGCAGTGGTAGCTTCTCACCTGAGACAACAAGGATTCCAGGTGTTTCCATATTTGGACGACTGGCTTCTCACAGCTCCCACCAAGCATCTCCTTCTGATGGCCAGAGATTATACTTTTCGTTTGTCAAAAACTGGGTATTTCAATAAATTGCGAAAAGTCTGTTTTGTCGCCTTGTCGTACTATTACCTACATAGGTGCAAATTTAGATACTATAAACATGTCTGCAAGGCTAACGAACCAAAGGATATCGGACATTAACAAATTGGTGTCACTTCTTCTCAACAACAACAGAGTCAAAGCCAGGTTAGTTCTAAAGGTGTTGGGAATCATGGCAGCGGCCATACCTCTCCTTCCATTGGCCAGATACCACATGCGGATCCTTCAGTGGATGCTTTTTACCCAATGGTCATACCAGGAACTTCCAATGTCTCACACCATTATGATCACGCAAGTGCAAAAGCATCTCATGTGGTGGATGTCTTCCTCCCAGCTCCTGTCGGGAAGACCATTTGTTCCACCTCCTCCGGTTGCTACTCTGACAACGGATGCCTCCCTGATCGGGTGGGGGGGGCATTATCAGGGCAGGACAGTCCAGGGCACATGGCAACCAAACGAATGCCACTTGCACATAAATGTTCTGGAGATGAGAGCAGTGCTTTTAGCGTTGCAAGCCCTTCAAGACTCTCTTCCCTTGGGAACGATTGCAATCCAGACAGACAATATGTCTGTAGTGTGGTACATCAACAAACAAGGCGGAACCAGATCATATCCCCTGTGTTGAGAAGCACTCAGACTGTGGCAATGGGCGATTTCTTCTCAGCGTTTTCTGATAGCAACGCACATCCCCGGGAAGTCCAATCACATTGCGGACAAGTTGAGCAGAGCTATACTCATGCCTCACGAGTGGTCTCTGAAAGACTCTGTAGTGAGAGAAATCTTTCTCAAGTGGGGTCAGCCTTGCTGCGATCTTTTTGCTACTCCCCAAAACAGCAAGTGCAGAGAATTTTTCACTCTATTCCCTTTACCAGGCCAACCCAGCAGGGACGCTCTAGTCCAAGTTTGGCCCCGGGGACTTCTGTATGCATTTCCTCCTTTCCCACTGATCTCTCAAGTAATACAGAAAGCTATCGCTCAGAAGGCCTCATTGATCCTCATTGCTCCTTACTGGCCTCGACAAGTGTGGTTCCCCTTTCTACATCGATTTCTTTTGAGCGACCGTGGAATCTGGACCTACTTGCAGATCTTTTGATCCACCAGTCCGGTCAGTTTCCTCGCGCCCTCGCCTCTCTGAACCTCACTGCTTGGTTCCTCCAGTTCCAACCGTAGCCAGGCTTCCTCAATTATCTCACTCTGTTAGAGATATATTGATAGCTTCCCATAAATCTTCCACTCTAAAGATTTATTTGAGTAAGTGGAAACGCTTCTCATATTGGGCACAAGGAAAGGACATAGATCCTTTCACCGCTTCCATCCAACTAGTCCTTGATTTTCTAGCTGAACTCTTCCATGCAGGTTCATCTCCATCTACTCTTAAGGTTCAATTGGCAGCTATTTCTAATTTCCATGTGGGCATTTCTGAATCTGCCCTAATGTCCCACAAACTTTGCAAAGCCTTTTTGAAAGGAGTTTTTCTTCTCAGACCTCCTATAAGAAATCCTCCTTCTCCTTGGGACCTAAATTTAGTTCTTGCTTCTTTGATTCTTTCCCCTTTCGAACCTGCAGCTTCATGTTCCTTGAAATTATTATCATGGAAAACTCTCTTTCTGGTGGCTATCACATCAGCTAGTAGGATTTCAGAACTTCAAGCACTCAGTTGTCGTTCTCCTTATCTTGTGTTCCATAAGGACAGAGTTTCCTTACGAACTAACCCGTCCTTTTTGCCTAAGGTGGTTTCAACATCAAATATAAATCAAACCATTGACCTTCCTGTCTTTTTCCCAGAGTATTCAAATAGGTCTGAACAAAAATTACACTGCCTGGATGTTCATCGTCAATTAAGGTACTACTTGGATAGGACGAAACAATTCAGAAAATCTGATCAGCTGTTTGTCTCCTATGCGGAAAGCAGAAAGGGACTTTCAGTTTCAAAGGTATCATTATCCAGATGGCTAACATCTTTGATTTCCTGGTGTATGAAATTAGACAACAAAATTGCCTAATAAACCTAAAGCCCATTCCACCAGAGCTTTGGCTACTTCTTTAGCCTTCCAAGACAGACTGCCTATTGACACCATTTGTGCAGCGGCTACTTGGGCTACTCCTCACACTTTTATTTCTCATTATAAGTTGGATTTAGCTTCTAGGCATAGAGCTAATTTTGGTTCCACTGTTCTCAGGAGTCTGTTCCGTTAGGCCACCCGGGACAATGTGCTAGGGACGGTCCCATCCAGCAAGAATGAAGGCGAGATAGACAACTTAACATATAGAAGTTATGTTCTTACCATAACGCTCCATGTTAGTTGTCTTCTTCTCGCCTTCTTCTTGTCCACCCTCCTTCCCTGGCCCGGACAGACCTAGAGGAGTTGTGATCGTGACCTCTCTTTCTACCACCTCTTTCTTAGTCATATGCTATTATGCATATTTCTTGGTTCAGGATGTAGGTCACCCTTTTTCTTCCTGTTGTTAGAGGTGGATTCTGTTTTACAGTTATACTGTTACTGTTATAAGCTGGGGTTAGCTTACAAACGAGATCTGAGGTAACTCTCGCCTAGCATTGTGGGATATAAGGGGAGCCTCGAGCCGGTGGAACCAACTCTCGAGCTTTTAGAGTGGCCGAGTCGGAGCCGAGGTCGGCTCCGAACCCATCCAGCAAGAAGAAGGCGAGAAGAAGACAACTAACATGGAACGTTATGGTAAGAACATAACTTCTATTTTCTTCTGTAGCCCCTTTCTCTTGGAACCAGCAATGTAATGAATTGTATCTCTAACCATAAGAATTTTAGACATTTTAAAATCGAATGATCAGATGAATAAATAAAGTTGTAGTTAAAAAAAAAAAAAAAGAAAAAAAAAGAGTTTCAGAAATTGCCTGTGCACTTGCCTAAGCAATTGATCGCTGTGTTACTGCTTCTAACTTCACAAGAGCTTTATGACATCCACATCTTCTCGTCTTCAAAGCATTCTTCTGTACAGCGTTATCCCCCCATTACCCTCCTGCACTGTTTGAACTAATTTTTCTTTCTTTCCAGGTTACAGTTCTTGTATTAGTCAGCTGCTCCAAATCATAATATAAATCTATTTCAAATACTCCCACACTATTTACAGTCACAGCAGTTTCACTTCACTGCAGTATTTCATAATCTTTGACTGCAGATCAGGTCACTAAAAGTAACCACCCCAAACAATGTGCACTTCTGTCCTTCTGACTTTGAAGGTCCTCTGCAATAGGTAGCTATTGGAATTTCCATTTCTTTTCCCAATATCTCCAGCTAAGCACAGTTCTGAAATGTGTTTAGCTCCCATGCTGAGTTTCCTCCTACCAACAATACATGTCATGACATCATGCACATGACTGGAAGACTTGTTTAGCCGCTGTTCTTCCTAATTATTCTCTGATGCTTACAGAGTTTGGTTCTCAGTCTTAATATATATCATTTTCAAAATTATCACATTTAGTACCTTAAAAGGAGAATGTTTAAATATTACTGCAGTTGTCAGATCACAAGATATGGCCCATTGTGACACTGTTTGCACTACCTCGGAGAAATGTGTGGCACCAATCACTGTGACAACTTTCAATACGTCTGTCCAGCCAAATGTAGATGTGAGAGACTCGAGGCTGCCTTCATTGAAGGAAAGTGGAGGCTCTGGATGGTGAAATGGCCAATGCAGTAACCAGCAGAAGATCCTTTGAGCAGTCCTGCAGTATTATTAGACATATGGGAGAAGGTAAGTAATCTTAAAGCCAGACATTGTCCATAGCTTTTTCTTATTAAATCTATCCATAAGACAACCATTTCCTCCTTGTGAGCAGCTAGCTGGCCCTTGGCTAATGAAAGGTTAACTTATACCAAGTGCCCATCATCTCTTGGCAGTGAGAGGAACAGAGGTGCATTTTTGGAAACCACCTTCAGAGGAACATCTTAAGGTGTCAGCACCAACCTTGTCCTGTTAAAAAATCTGGACATTGACTGTGCCCAGCCATTTCACTAAGAACAAACTTTGAGCCTCATTTGGAAAGATGTTTGCTTGACTGTTCTGTTGAGTTAAGAAAGGCTTATTAGGTAAGGTTACAGAGACTTCTGATGATCCTTCTGTGCCTTTGGACACGCACACAAGGTGGCTCAGATATTTCCAGAGTATATCCTGATGAACAAAGGCTAAAGGAATTGCAGAACTGTGCCTAGGTCTGCATGCAGAGAAGTAACTTAAACTGGTTCAGTGTATATGTGGCATATTCATACAAGATTTGCAAACAGAGCCCTAATTTCAGGAATTATATCCTTGTCTGCTTTGGAAGGTTATTGTTCATCATCTGACACTGTACTTTTGGCAAAAGTAGAATCTGCACTTCATACTGTGTACTGAAACAGAAGAAATGTATCTTCTTATGCTGTTAACTGAATTAGCAGAAATTAGTAAAATGTTATGTTTTACTTAAGCAGTTGTCTTCCATACAGTGTGGACACTTCAAACATCAGATGTGTTGTCCTATCTTGCCTTCATTCTTACTAGGTTGGGTTCAGATCCGATCCTCAGATCCAACTCGGCCTTGTATACAAGCTCGAAGTCCTCCACTAGCTCGTGGCTAATCCCTATCCCATCATGCACTAGGAGAGCTCCCCAGATCTCATTTGCTGTTAAACAAGATCGAATGCTCTTCCTACTGGCTCTAGCTAAGTAGATTTTTTTTGCTTCATATTTGTGGGAAATAGTTTCTTTTCAATTTTTCTGCAAATAACTGGTTGTGTTAATTGTTTGATATTTCCGTGTGCTGCTGCTGTTTTACTGCTGTTGGCCGTCTTTTTTCCATTAAGCCTTTTCTCCCTATCAAATGCTTCAATTTAAATAGCCCGTTTTAAGTTAGAGGGCTCTCTTTTACTATTGCATTATTCTTCTAAGGTCAGTTCATTTAAATTAGAGAGCTGCCTCTCTTTTAGCCCGTTTCAGTTAGAGGGCCCCCCCCCCTTTTCACCCCTCGGGCATAGTTTGTTTAAGTTAGAGGGCTGTGCCATCCCTTTCCCTTCTCGTAAATAACTGTTAGTTAACTTTCCTTCTTGTTGTTTTAAAAAAATATATTTGTGTGTGTGTATATATATATATATATATATATATATATATATATATATATATATATAGTCTGATTGTTAGCTGCTGTTCTTGTTGTTGGTGTTGATTTTGTTGCTACAATGTCTTCCAAATATTCAAAACGCCCTGGGTTTAAAAAATGTGAGGCATGCAGACAAAAAATGTCCATTACTGATAGGCATGCTGTTTCTGTGTACTTTTTAGTTGGGGTCCATCTTTAAGAGTCCAGTTCAGTCTCACTCTTTCAGTAACAGGGCTCTTTTGGAGAGAAAGAATAAATTGATTTGCAGAAGTCTGTTGAAAACCCCCTTCTCCAAAGCGTTACAAGAAGGTCCGGGTTCTTCTAAGTCTGACCAGTCTCCTTCACCTAAATCAGACAAGTCTGGGAAAAGATCTTCCTCTTCCAGTACTCCGATGGAGCCATCTAAAAAGATTTCAAAACTTTCCTCTCTGGATCCAAAGACCGTCGGATGCCAGAGGCCTACTACTTCGGCACCGTCAGTTTCAGTGCCGGTGGAGTTTCAGTTACACAGCCGTCCCTGGCTTGGAACTGGTATCCCCTATTCTCAGGTCACCCTTGCTCCAGCCTTCCAAATCTCCTGCCGCCTCGACTCGGTCTTCCAGGAGCTTGTCCAGTGATGATGTGGATCAAGTGGCGCAGAGGCTAAGGACACCAACGCTCACCAAGTTGTTATCGGATCCAACCACGAGGGCTTCAGATCCGACTGAATCCTCACCTTCTGCATTGATTCCTCCTCCGATCTGACCTCGGAGCCAGAATGTCCGGATCTGATATTAGTGGAACCGTTGGAACTGAAATCTATCACAGGATCTTCGGATCCGAACATTGCTCCAATGTCCTCAACTCCATCAGAACCTGAGGAGTCTTGGAGCCGATGGTCTCCAGTCGGGTCCGGTGAACATAGTGGGATTGGGCAGTTGTTGGATCTGAACTTGCCTCTCAGGACGTCAGCTCAGGTGAGCTGTGCTCCTACCTCAGCCTCAGGGCCATCCCCCTTGGTCCCGGGGGTTTCCTCAGATCAGCGGCAGGGGGCTTTTGAAGTGATGAAGAGAGTGCTGACTCCACAGGCAGCTCCACTCTTATGTCTTGGGCATTCTTCCCCTAAAGCACCTGTGTCTGTCCCATTGCATCCACAGGGACGCGGAGATCCTAGGCCTCAGGACTCCCCACAGGGTGCCCCCCACTCTTCTGAAACCTCTCCAGAGTACCCCTCTGAATAGGTTATGTAAGAGGAAACATTTAGACTCCCCAGAGGAGTCAGTCACTTCAGATACGGACCTCGATGAAGCCGAAGGGTCCCCATGGTCACCTCCTGATTATGTCTCATTTGGAGACATCTTAGAAATACTTAAACAAAGAGGCAGCTGGAAGTCCACCAGCCCTTCAGCAGAGGAGTCCGTGATCTGAAGGCTTTTGGATCTCACCCTTCCTCCACTTGGGTGTGTCTGCCTTTCGATGAACCTATGGACTTAGTTTCTCGAAAGACGTGGGAGTCTCCAGATTTAGTGGTACCTGTTCCTCAGAGGCCAGATAAGTTTATTACCTCACCCTCGGACAAAAATTTCCTTAACTAAGGGAGTCCCAGTAGATGCTGTGGTGTTGACAGCCACCAAGATGGAACTCTCGGAGATGTCATCTTCTGTCCATCCACCAAACAAGAAGTCTCGCACGATGGACAGATATGGAAAGCACATTTTTTCTTCAGCGACATTTGCTCTTAGATCGCTGAATTACTTAACTCACTTTACTAGACTACAGAGAGATCTCTTGAAGTAGCTAGGAGATGCCCTTCAAGGTTCAGTAGCTGAAGGGGTGTCACAGAGTTTCCTGTCAGCTCTGTACCTTAAATTCAGTGGTCAACTCCTCCATGAGACTGATTTCTTATGCAGCTGATGGAGTAAGCAGAGCAGCAGGTTCAGGAATTTCCCTAAAAAGACATTCTTGGATACGCTTGTGTGACTTTGCGGAGTCCTTTAAATCTTCCTTTGTGAATTCCCCGTTCGATGACTCAACTCTGTTTGGGCCCAAAGCCAAGGACACACTAACCAGGTGTGAACAAGAAGGAAAGACTCTGTCTGACATAGGACTCCATTTTTCCCTTCCTACCAGACCTTATCCCAAAGGTCAGAAAGGAAGTGGGAAAATTTGGTTTCAGAAATCCCAGAGAGCTTTCCGGGACACGCATGGTGATTCTTCCCCAGGGGCAGAGGGGGAAGTGGTAATGGAAAAGGCCGTCCACACGGCAGAGGGGGTACACAGAATCAGGGCAACAGAGAATCTTTCTTTGGAAAGCCCTTTCACCGCTCCTGAAGGGAGGCCCACCTGTCCATCTCTGGAGTCAGTTGGGGGCAGCATATCTTTGTACCTAAAAGCCTGGCTAATAATAACAAAAGACAAGTGGGTACAAAGCCTCATATCCAGAGGTTACTCCATACCTTTTCCTTCCCCGTCCCGAACATAAAATTTGCTAGACAAGAGAGTCATCCAAACAGTCCCCGCACACCAAATAGGATCCGGAACTTACTCAAGATTCTTTGTAGTTCCAAAGAAAACAGGGAACTGAAGACCAATTCTGGATCTCAGCAACCTAAACAAATCTGTAAGAAAGTCCAAGTTCCGGATGGTAACACTGCAGTTAATTCTCCCTTTTCTGGGACAAGACAATTGGATGTGCTTGATAGACCTCCAGGATGCATACTACCACATAAAAAGACACCTGCTTATTTGGCTGTGAGCCAGCCACTACCAGTTTTGAGCTCTGTCCTTTGGCCTCACTACAGCCCCCAGTGTGTTCACAAAGTGTATAGCAGTAGTCGCAGCTCACTTGAGACGCCTAGGATTCTGAGTGTTTCCATACTTAGATGACTGGCTCTTAACTGCCACCACCGAGCATCTACTAACAAAAGTGAGAGACACCACCTTGCAGCTCTACTGTCATTTAGGAATCACAATAAACTATGAGAAATCTGCCTTGCTGCCATCTCAGTGTATCGTTTTTATAGGAGCAGAATTAGATACAACCAAGATGATGGACAAACTTCCTCCAGAAAGAGTACAGGTTCTACAACATCAGGTCTTAAATCTTCTTTTTAAGAAAAAAGTGGAAGCGAGGACAGTTCTGAAAGTCATGGGGACCATGGCAGCAGGAATAACCTTGAATCCCATTAGCACGTCTGCACATGAGAATTCTCCGGTGGCTACTGTCCACTCAGTGGTCGATGCAAGAACTGCCCATGTCCCACAAAATATTGATAACGGAATCTTGCAAAAAATATCTTCGTTAGTGGCTTTACTCCACTTATGTGATGCTAGGTCGACCCTTTGTACTTCCCCAACCACTAGCCACAGTGACCACGGATGCTTCTCAGATAGGGTGGGGGGGCATTATCTGGGAAAGACAGTCCAAGGCACTTGGCAAGATCACGAGGCCCATTTGCACATCATTGTCCTAGAGATGAGCGTGGTGCTTTTAGCGATGCAAGCATTCCAGGACTCTCTTCCACTTGGAACTGTTGCAATACAGACAACATGTCAGTTGTTTGGTACATAAACAAGGAGGAACCAGATCTTACCCCCTTTGTGGGGAAGCCCTGAGATTATGGTAATGGGCAACCTCCTCCCAATGCTTTCTGATAACAATGTACATCCTGGGGAAATCCAACGTGATTCCAGACAGACTCAGCAGAACAATTCTAATGTGTCACGAGTGGTCCCTAAAACAGGAGGTGGGGCCAGCCTTGTTGCAAGCTTTTTGCCACATCCATAAATGCCAAATGCAGCAGCTGCTTTGCCCTGATTACCCACCCCCCGGGGGAGTCAACAAGGGATGGACTTGTACACGATTGGCCTCAGGTCTCCTCTACGCTTTTCCTCCCTTTCTGTTGATACCCAAAATTCTTCAGAAAGCCAGTTATTTGGGAAGGGACTTAATACTCATTACCACGTACTGGCTTCATCAAATCTGATTCTCCTTCCTGTGGCCTCATCTCCGGGAGGAACATTGGATTCTGGCCCCCTTTCCAGACCTTCTGACTCGTGCATCAGGAACGCTCCATCCCTCCCTTCTAACTCTGAAGTTGATAGCTTGGCTGCTCCAATTCCAACCATAGCCAAGGCTCCCTAACCTTTCTTCATAAGTAAAACACATCCTAATTTCTTCTGATAAGGCTTCAACGAGAAAGATATATAGAAGCAAATGGGAAAGATTATCTTTATGGGCATCTCATAATCATATTGACCTGCTTTCTGCCCCAGTAGGTTCCATTCTAGAGTTCTTGGTGAAACAATTCACTGAAGGCTTAACTGCAGCTACTATTAGAGTTCAGCTAACAGCGATATCCAGTTTCCATTTAGGTTAATCAGGCCTCAATATTTTGTTTCTCAGACTATGCAAAGCCTTACTTTTTATTAAGACCACCTATTTAAAGACCCACTAGCACCATGGGACTTGTATTTTGTCTTATCCCATTTTAATTTTTCTTCCGTTTGAGCCAGCGTCATCCTGCAAACTCAAATTTTTGACTTGGAAAACTATTATTTTGGCAGCAATTACTTCTGCTAGAAGGATGTCAGAGCTGCAAGCCTTGTCATTAAAGCCCCCCTATATGCTTTTCCACAGAGACAGTCTCTCCTTATGAACAAACCGTTCCTTTTTACCCAGAATATGTTCAGAATCTAATTTGAACCAATCCATAGAGCTTACCAGTATTTTGTCCTAATTATGAGAATAAGACAGAATGCATGTTGCACCAACTGAATGTACATAGACAATTACACTTCTGCTTACAAAGGACTTCAGAAAATCTGACAAACTATTCATATCCTTTTCAGATTCAAAGAAAGGTGCTCCAGTTTCTAAAGTGACACTTTCAAAATGGCTCTCAGATTGTATAACATTCATTTATAAATCTCAGAACAAAGATCTTCCCGATAAAGTAAAAGGCCATTCTACAAGACCCATTGCAACCTCTTCCGCCTTTCGGGCTAGACTGCCAATTGATACCATATCTGCTGCAGCAATGTGGGCAAGACCACATACCTTTATCACTCATTACAAAGTCGATTTGGCCTCCTTTGGTTCCACAATTCTGAAGAATATTCTTCCTTGAGCCACCCAAGCACGATGGTGCTACAGATTCTGTCCCAACCTAGTAAAAATGAAGGCAAGATAGGGCAACAAAGGTAGCTTTCATCCTTCTAAGTTGGGAACTGCTGATTGAGAGCCCAGTGTCCAAGTGTATTAGTTCTGGTTTAGGCACTTGGGCTTCAGGCCAGTTATTTTACATTAAGAAGGTTCGTGGTCTGCACTCTTGTGGGAGAAGAGGCTGGACTCTGCCCTTCTGAGCTGGGAATTTCTGGTTAAAGGTTTATAGTGCCTGAATATTTGAACTGTATCTTACTGAAATTGGTACACCTTGTTTGCTCTAGCATAGACTAGATCCAGGCCTGCTGAATCTAGCTTTGTTTATATGCTTGTTGTTTGTTTGCTTGTTATTTCCCTGGAAGCTAATTCCACCTAATACGCGCTTCTCAGCTTCTGTGGATCACTAGTGATATCTGCATTGCTTACTGTACTTATTTCCTTGTTTCACTTGAAAGAAAGTTACTGTTTGTCGTTTTTGCATTTAGTTACTTGTAACACATTGCACTCAAGTTACCTGGCACTTGCTCACTAAAGCAATTATCTAAGTCAGCACTAAAAATTAAAAGCACTACACCCTCACTCCCCACTGGCCCTTGTTTTCAATTATTAAGGAATTCCCAATATTATTCTAGCATGTCCAAAGGTCAGTTGTCAGTCTCCTCTCCGGTCCATCTGGTGAATCTGGGAATCTTGAGGCAATGTTATAACTGCCTCATGTACACAGACAACCCTCTCCTCCTCCCACATAACACAAATACTTGCGAGAGATGCAGCTATTTAGCCAAACTGGAGGCTGAGCACTCTCAACTCAGGACTGGCAAGACCAGACAGGAGGAGAAGGCAACTACACACACCACAAAACCAGCCTCACATAATGCTACCACACCACTGAATCAAACACATAAACACACAAAGACATACTCGGAGGCTCTGAGTAAAAATTTACCTAAACAGCAGAGGCCTCCAAAGCAGACACCCAAACAACTGCTACCTCAAGACACCCCACAAGCAACACATAAACCACAAAAGCAGTGTGCAAAGCAGTCACAGCCCTTAAAACCAAATACAACACCAAACATACTTGTCATAGGTGACTCCATAGTCAGACACACTGACGTCCCACTCACCAGGCTGAACAAGGAGAGGGTCACAGTAAGCTGCCTATCGGGCGCTAGAATCCGCCACATAACACAAGCACTCGGGTCACTCCACGGCAAGTACAAATATGACACAGTCATTGTCCATGCTGGTGTGAACGACCTGAGGCGTACCTCCCTGGACTACATGAAAAGAGACATAGAGGAGCTCTCTGATTATGTAGCCCAGGCAGGTATGACCCTAACCCTGAGCAGTATCCTTCCTTCACCAAGAATGATGCCACAATATAGAGACAAGATGATCAGCTTTAACAATTGGCTTAATGTCTGGTGTCATTCAAAGGGGATCCAGTGTCTGTCTGCCTGGGATGACATGCTTGACAAGCCACGCTGCTTCGCAAGGGACGGCTTGCACCTGTCACCCTGGGATTCCGGATATTGGCTAAGGCTCTTGCCACCCCTATAGTGCCTTTTTTAGGCAAGGCTCAAATTCTAAACCTACCACCATAGAAAACAAAAATGGGAAGAAACTGAGGGTAATGCTGCTCAATGCCAGAAGTCTAAATCTCAAAATGCACGCACTCGAGGCCCTTCTCAGTATGGAGAACATCAATGTCTGTGCTGTAACTGAAACCTGGTTCAAGGCTCCTGAGAGCACCCCGGCACTATTAGGTTTTACCTCATATCATGCATTCCGGCCCCAAAACCCGGACCACACCACAAAAGGAGGGGGTGTATCCATATTCATAAAGGATACCCACACCTCCAGGTTGGTGGCAATGCACGAAGCTTCGGAAACCATCCAGGTGCAAGTAACCATAGGCAAAACTGCTCTACAAATTGTAGCATGCTACAGGCCACCCTTTCAAACTCAGGAACACCACACAGCCTTCCTGAAGACACTGGTGGGTATAAATGTATCTCCAAACACCATCATATTGGGTGACTTCAACTACCCGAATATAGACTGGGAACATTACTCAAGCCCTAACTTTCTAGCCCAACAGTTCCTGGAGTTCATAAATTCAAATGCCATGGAACAGCTAGTCACTGTTCCCACGAGAGGAGAAAATATACTAGATCTCATTATCACAAACATGGGGACAAAATGCTCCACACCGGAAGTATATCCCTCATTGGTGAGATCTGATCATAAACTAATCTCACTGGAAATCCACATCCCGCCCCCACCCCAAACAAAAAAGACCACAGTGAAGAACTTCTCTAAAGCAAACTTCACACTACTCAAGACTGGTGTGGTATCCTTCAAGGCCCCTGAGACCGTGGAAACCACAACCCAAGCTGCGGAAGCCCTTACAAATGCCTTCTATGAACACCTCCAGGACTGCATGGATCAGGCAATCCCAAATAAAACCAAGACTCTTTCCACAAAGGGCAAACGTCCAGTCTGGTGGACCCCAGCCATTAACAAACTTTACAATAAGAGGAGAAAGCTATTACATGATAGAACAAAATCCATAAAAGGGAAGTCACCCCTGATCATTATTAGTAAAAAATATGAGCACTCATAAAATCAACTAAGGCCAATTTTGAGAGAAAAATTGCCATGGATTCAAAGGACAATCATAAGGCCTTTTTCAGCTATGTTAGGAACCTGGGTGGAAACTCCCAGATATGCTCAGAATTAGTCCAAAATGATACAAAAATCACTGAACCCACAGACATTGCCAACATACTGGCAGACAGGTTCAGTGCAAACTTCACCCCTCTCCCCTAAAGGAGAGATAACTATCCCAGCAGAGTGTAGCCTCCCAGACATCTCAAATGCGCAGGTGAAAGCTGCTCTCTCTAAAGCTAAAACACAGCATCAATGGGACCGGATGGTGTCCCCGGCTGTGTGCTACACGAGCTAAATGAGGAATTAAACCCGCACATAAGGCAGCTGTTTAATCTCAGCCTTACCACAGGATACGTGCCCAAGGAGTGGCGTACGGCAACTGTGGTCCCACTCCACAAAGGTGGTGCCTCTACGGACCCTGGTAATTACCGCCCCATAAGCTTAACAAGTCTAGTCTGCAAAGCTATGGGAGAGGATCATAATGGAGCTCATAAACAAAGATATAGGGGACTTGCAGGCATTGGACCCGACCCAGTTTGGCTTCGTCAAGGGAAGATCATGCCTTTTGAACTTGGTCGACTTCTTCGAAACAGTCACCAAGGCCATCGATGAGGGAAAGGCAGTCCATACAGCCTACCTTGACCTTGCAAAGGCTTTCGACACAATACCCCACTCGGGTATTGTAAAAAAACTTACCAGCTGAAATGTAAACCCATATGTCACAAGATGGGTTGCAAACTGGTTTAAGGACAGAACCCACAGGGTTAGAGTTGCTGGCGCTATGTCAGACTCCAAGCCGGTCACAAGTGGTGTCCCACAGGGCTCGGTCCTTGGCCCCCTATTGTTCAGCATCTACTTCTCAGAAGTACAGGCCAACATGGGAGGTCTTTGGCTGACAAAGTTTGCAGACGACTGCAAACTGGGCGCCATAGTGGAAAGTGCATCGGACACGGATATCCTTCAGAAGGGACTCACGGAAACAGATAGCTGGTGCCAGAGCCATGGCCTGAAGTTAAACGCCAAAAAATGTATAGTCATACCCTTCGGGAAAAACAAGGTAACCCCAAGCTACCATATAGGTGGCAATCCACTAAGCACAGAAGAGGTTATCAGGGACCTGGGGACCCAGGTTGACAGTGGCCTTTCTTTTGACACTCGCGTTGCTAAAGTGGTTAGAAAGACCTTCTACATTGCCCACCTGATCATGAAGGGATTCACATCCAGATCTAGTGAGGTCATTGTTCCCCTGTACTCTTCACTTATCAGACCAATGATCGAGTACAATGCCCCATTCGGGATGTATCTCGCCCGACATCTGCAGCAATTGGAGAGACCCCAAAAGTTTCTCACCAAAAGGATAAAGGGACTCCAAAATCTGTCATATGCTGCCAGATTGAAGAAACTCCAGCTCTATTCAGTCGCATACCGTCTGCTCAGAGGTGACATGTGCCTGACATACAAGGCCATGTCCAACCCGGAATTAATGGACATGCTCCACCTCAAAAAATCCAAATCCACCAAAACCACTAGAGCAAGCGACTTAAACCTTAGCACGGATATAAATAGGACGTGCTGGAGGGATAGATTTATCACTCAGAGACTCCCTATGCTGTGGAATAGAGTCCCGGTCCATGTGAGGCAGAGCACTTCGCTGGCTCTGTTCAAGAGAAATCTTGACCTGTGGATGGGAGATCGTAGGTTTACCCCGGGAATCATCTCTGTGTCACTGCTGGACAGAGGCACAACAAACTAATGGGTACAGTATTTTTTCATATAAGGGGTGGCGTAAGCCACAAAAATTCGGGCTAGGCTTATAAATGCCTTGGGGCAGATAGCCTAGTATAAACCTATGAACCTATGAACCTATAAAGAAGTTATGTACTCACCATAACGTTCCATGTGTGTTGTCCATCTCGCCTTCATTCTTACATCCCACCCTCCTTTCCCCCAGCCTTTGGCTATTAGTGATCTCTGACCTTGATTTTTCTGTAGGGTACTAAGCTACCCTTATTTTGCATTCTTTTATAACTGCAAACAAGATCTGGGGAGCTCTCCTAGTGCATGATGGGATAGGGTTTAGCCACGAGCAAGTGGAGGGCCTTGAGCTTGTATATAAGGCCAAGTTGTATCTGAGGACTGGATCCGAACCCAACTTAGTAAGAATGAAGGCAAGATGGACAACACACACACAACGTTATAGTGAGTACATGATTTCTGTTTTTGTTTCACACCTGGTATAATCTATCCTTTGCTTCAGGTAATGCCTAGTGTATGGCTTTTTCTAAATATTTTACTCCATGCATTATTATAGTAACAAAACTTTTGACATAAACAGTAATCGAATAATTGTTAATATCAAAATATTTAACAGTGGATGCAATCACACTTTGTGCCTTTTCTGCTTTAGATGATCACATAAAAAGCTATATCAATATGATAAAGGCTTTTGTTTTATATAATTAGCTATTTTTACTACTCTCCATTCATCACTTGTTGCAGTATTTGGTGGAATAAATCAAGCACTTGTTTTTGTTCATTTATCTGAGTCAAAGTAGTAATACGTGGCCCATTGTAACTCTAACCATTTAATCAAAACAGGCATGTTTGTCAAATGCTTGCCTTATGTGTCCCACTGAGTTAAGGATCAGTCATATCCATCACACATATCTACAGCAACAGCTACATTATTACACAATTTAATGCTGCCTGTTTAAGGGTTCTACCACTCCATACAGTGTGACATGAATTGACCTCACACAAGACAGTACTGCTGATATAAATATGTTTCATTAGTAGCGTGAAGATCAGGGATGTGGATGCTAACCAGTTGAGATGCAAATCTGTACCTACAGAGTCTAGCCTTTGTTACTGATGTGTTGTTCCTCTATTTCTTTAGACTGTTGTTTATCATTGAATCATGAAGGCAGAGTTACAAAATGGCAGGCTTTTCTCTGTATTAATGTTTTGATTGCACAAAATCAAATTGTACAGTGCACATCTGCTGTTTACATTAAAAATCTATAGACTTGAACTAGTATGGTAACTTGCAACTTTTTTCCAGTAACGGATTTGTTTTATGCCCTCTTATTACTGAAACTGTAAAAACTCAGGATTGGCAGCAAACTGAGTAATCAGGTGCAAGTTTGCATTAGTAACTTTTGTCACTTTACTGAAAGCATCTTTCCGAAAATACTGCAAATGATCAGTAGCACTGTATTTGCATTTGTAATTTTCTGGCTTAGTTTAGGGTCATGATTTGCTAAAATATTTAAATCAAGATTTAAATTACTTCTTGCGCCAGACAGTTTTGTTATATAATGATTGAGCATTAGTAGCATTAAGGATTTCCAACCATGCACTGACAGCTTTCAGCACAGTTCCAGAAAATATTGTATTTGTGTTTTTTATTAACTGCCCAACAGACCATAGTGCTGTATTATGCTAGCTTAATTAAGGCATCTGTTTCTTTACATTTACCCTTGATATAGCAGTCTTCACAGACACATTTCATAGTACTCGTACCACTCACATTTTGCAGCATCTTGAGCACTTTAAAGAATACCCTTTTCCTTCAGATAATAACAGTGCTGTTGTATTTAGAGTACAGTTGTAGTGACTGTGTCCAGTAAGTTGAGATTTTATCCATTCCAAATGCTTCATCCATACTTTAACTAAATCACACATCATTGATAGCTGCAAGGAACTTTATAGAGCACTATAGATTGAATTTTCCTTGCAGAAGATAGCTTACAGCAGTCACATTTGCAGCAAAATAACTTTTTTACAGCCCAACTTATTCTGGATTGATTTGAAAGTAGCAGTTATAATTGGAGCAGTTCATAGTTAGAGCTGCCATTTTCGAACACAGAACTCCCAACATTTTTGCAGCCAGTAGTACCCTTATCTAACCACTGGAGGGTAAAGGCCTTATATTTTACTCAAAAAAGTTTCCAAGATAAGCAGATTTTTGTATTTGTTTGACATAATTCTTTGTCATCTGTAAGTTGGCCTGTAATTTAAGGGAACATGGTGACAGTCTACAAATAGGAAAGTAGACGTGTTCTGTTTTGTCTAACTGTACAAAAAGTGCATCACCTGGTCTTTCATACAAAGAAGTCCCATTCTGATTTATCTTGATTAGGTGTTTTAACCTATTTATTTATTTATTTTTGAATTTATTTAGCATTTGTTGACAGAGTTATTCCCACTAGGCTATTAAGCTCTTTTTAAGGAAGAACCAAGGTGATGGCATATACTACTGGGGTTAATTTGGCCAGAGCATTAGGGAATTTCCCCTACACTTGGTAATAGGGGGGGAGAGTTTGTGTGTGATACAGATGACTTCCTGTTCCTGTTCCAGGCATGGAGGCAGCCTAGAGGAACAGAGCGAAAACATGGCTGATTCAGCTTTTGCTGAAACTGAAATGAAAGTTGTTGAAAATGCAGTCAAAATGGTAGATTCGCTACCAGAACGTTCTCAAATGATTTGGGAGCAGAGAAAACATTTTTCAAATAGAGAAGAGGTGTAGGATAAAACAGAGGTGAATGCAGAGATGGAAGTGGATTTGGAGCAAAATTTCCATAAAAATATGTTTGAATCAACAGAAACGGTGGACAAATGCATTATTTCAGCTGTCCAGTTGGAAGAGTTGCTGGATGTTTATCTGGAGGAGATGATAAACCAGAGTGAGATAGAAAATGGAGCTGCAATATCCTGGAGTGAGATTATGGAGAAAATAGAAGAAGAAAATGAGCCATAGAGGGTTTCAGAGAAAGACTTATGCTAAACCAGTGGAAGAAGCTGCCAAAGAGGAGAGGGGAATAAAGGAAACAAAGAAGAAATTTTTATTCAGGTGAGCAGTAAAAAGGAAGATGATTTGGACAGATATGAGGTATGGGACAATGTTATAGCACCGCTGGGTGTTAAAGTTGAAGAGGTAGGAGCTTTCATTTTAATTAACAAAGACACATTTTGTGACTTCATATTTGAAACTGGGCAGGCTATGGAAAATTTTGGGGAGGTTTATGGGGGGAAAAAAGAAAGAAAACAGACTTTCCATGGTCAAAATATTTTGTACAACCCTTTTTTAGACAAAAAGGGTTTTGATTCAGTTTAGAATTGAAGTGAAGGAAAAATAACTGAAAGAACATTTGTTGATAGTATGTAAAGAAGTGATGGACACTACTAAAATATATGATGAAAGAGGACTGTGGACTTGAGATGGGAATGTGGAGTAATTTTAAAAATGGAAATTGACAATGTGATACATATACCTAGTATTATTAATGTGCATGGTAATATAGGGTTTGTGAAATACAGAGGACAACGTAAAATGTGTTATTTTTTGTGGAAAGAATGGCCATTTAATTAATTAATGTTACAAAAAAGGATATTATTTATGTGGTTAGACAGGCTGTAATGCAAAGAAATGTGAATTAAAGTGTAAAAATGTGGCAATCCGGGGCATTCATGGGTAGAGTGTGGGATAGATTCACAGGAGAATGAAAATAAAAAAAACTGTAAATGAAGTTATATGAGAAAAAGAAATGAAAAGAGGATGTTGTACAGGAAGTTACACTACAAATGAAAAATGTAGAAGTTGCCTTTAAAATTAAAGAGAAAGATAAAGAAAAAGAAATAGGTGAGACCAGTGAAGTAGAGTCAGAGTGGAAAAGGAGTTAAAGAAAAAGTTTAAAATATGGTAAGAGAAAATAAAAAAGGTAAGGGATAAAAACATTTTAATATAACTGTTTAGTAAAGCTGAAAATTTTAAGTTTAAATGTGAACAGTATGAAAAATATGACAAGGAGAATTAATATGTATTGGTGTGCAGCTGTTGGTGCTCAACTAATAGTGTTAGAAGACAGACGGTTAATGGAAGAAGAAAGGGTCCAAACAGGCTTTGGATGGTACTGTTGTTTGGAATGTAGGTAAAGAAACCTGTTCAGGTGTATGTATATAGTGTGAAGAGAATATAATGATATTAGATATAACAATAATAGAACTAGGGAGAATAACTGTAGTTGATCTGAGATGGAAAAGGTATGTATATAGGGTTATAGCCTTATATGCATATGTGGCAAAACAGAGAGAGAAACAATGTTTAAAAGTATACCTATGTCTGTGTGAATATGGATATAATAATCTCAGGTGACTTTAATTGTAACCTAAGGAATAAAAAGAAGGACTGTGATGTTAAAATAGTTACTGAAATTATGAGCAGTGGACAATTAAAGATATGAGAGAATAAACACTAGACTTATAAAAGGAATGAAATTAAGACAGAAATTGATTACGTTTTACTATCAGAAAGTTTAAAAATTACTCAAAAAAATAAAATATACTGGATTTTCTGATCATGTGGCTATTTGGATAAACATTAATGAAACTCATGAATATATTAAAATAGGAAAAGGAATAAAAATAATTAATGAAAAGGAATTGGATATAGGAAAAAAAGAGATTATAGAACTATGGAAACAAGATATTAGAATGTGATCTTTCTATGAAAATGGGATTATTTGGTGGGTACAGTTTAAAAAGAAATATAGAAAGGTATTTTAGAATTTATAGAAGAGAAGAAAAAAAGGAATACAGAGTATTAAGTGAAGAATTTTTAAAGGTTTAGTAGAAAGGATAGAATATTATATGAAAAAGAGAAATATACAAACAAAATCAAGAAAATTTGAATAACTTGTTATATAAGCAAAAATATTGCTTACAATGGAAAAAAGAGGAAGTAGCACCATATGTATGTAAAATAGTGAAATATAAAAAAAGAGAAAATATGAAAGGAAGCAAAAAGGAATATATGAAAGAATTAAGAGTTGTATTTATTTTATTTTAACATTATTTTACCAGGATAAATCCAACTGGACACAAAGTGATCGTTTTCAGTGGAGTCCTGGGGAGAAAAGCTGCAAGGAAGTTAACAGAGTACATACATGGTTTGGATAACAATACAAAAACTGGTATACAAGGTAAGAGAAACAAAGAAGTACAAGAACAATTTTGTAAAACAATAAGATACTCAGGAGTAGAACCCCTATTTGCAATATTTACAAAAAAAAAGTACATAACAGGTGAGTATATCAGGTGAGAATATAGTGTATGCAATGGAGGCATACAGCGGGTCACTTATATGGAGTAGTGAGTCTTCAAGGGCCGGTCTTTGCAGTTGCAGAGAGGGTTAGCATAGAGGTGTGAATTAAGAAGGCCCTTGAAGGTGCTTGTGTGACTTTGCAGCCTGAGTTCAGGTGGGAGGGTGTTCCATACTTTAGCATCATCATAAGAGAACAGGGCCTCCCCAGCATTGTTATTGCATGGGTTGATTTCAATCAGGATTTTGTTACATGAACGTAGTTCCCTTTTGGGGTTGTGAAAGTTTAGTATGTCAGCTAGGGCAGGGCTCTTATATTAGATTTATATGGCAAAAGAGAAGTCTGCATAGAAAAGATTTAAGATGATAGATTTAGTAAAGAAGAAAATGAATATTTACAGAAAAAAATAAATATAAAGGAGTTGAATGAGATTATGAAAGATATTAACAGAAATACAGCCACTAGATTAGATGGGATAGATTATAATTTGTATAAAGAAATGGAAGACTGGAAAAAAAATATCTATACAAGTGATGAATGGATGGAAACAGGATTAAGTACAAGGAAATTTGTATAGGGGTTTTTAAATGCATATATAAGAAAGGAAATAAAGATGAGATAAAAATAGGAGATTGATAATGTTAAATAATACGGACTATAACATTTTTATGAGAATAATAGCTGAAAGAATACAATGTAAAATGGAAAGTTATATGATCAAAATGTGTATGGAAGAAAAGGGTGTCTGATTTGTTGTGGTTAATAAGAGAAGTAATTGATATTAATAAAATAGAAGTAAAGGTTATGATAGGTGATATACGTAAAGTATGTGATATCAATTTGAGGCATTATGGAGAATATTTCAGGAATATAACAAATGACAAAGTATTACACATTATTAATTCAATATATGAAAAAAATATATGAAATGAATCAAACGGTTGGATTGGGGAAGATGTGAAAATAGAGAGTGGAATAAAATAAAAATATTCAGCTAGCAGTGGGATATTTTTATTAGTCATGAATGTAATACTGGTAGAAATAAAATGACAAGTAATGGAGGCTATAAAATGAAGGAGGAGGTACAAATTTGTAGATTACATTGTAATTGTCAAAATAAATCATGGATGGAAGAAATAAATGAAAAAATAAGTATTATATTAAAGAAAAATTGGTTTAAGTATAAATAAAGAGAAAAGAAAAGGTTTTGGTTATGAAGGGATAATAGGTGTAGAATATAATGAAAAGTGTGTAGATATATTGGGGATAAAGTGAATGTAAACATGAGCAATGGGACAAGTTTATTAAAGGAATTAAGAAATGATTGTTTTCTGGAAAACATAAATTTTAATGTAGAAAGAAAACACATTTGATAAATACTGTAATATTGGGTAAAATAGCCTATGTTGCAACCATTTATATGATACCAATGAGGTATGAAAAAGAAATTATGACGACAATGTTTTCATTCACTTGGTGTTTGAGACTGAACCCTGTAAAGAGAGAAATTTTGTATATAAAAGAAGAAGGGGGGCTGGAACTGATAAACCCAGTTGTACATGCAGCCTCTTTAAATATGTAGAAAGTATTAAAGATGGAAGATAATAAAAATTTGGTAGAGACAATGTATGCTAAATACAAGCAAATTTGGGAAGGTATGGAAATGAAGAAAAAAGTAAAAGTGTCATTAATGAAGGAATGAAAGAACTTTATAGTAAAATTGTGCTATGAAAACAAAACAGAATGTAATACAAAAGAATAGATGGTATGTTAATATTATGAAATATTTTATTTTGTTGACCCGTGGAAAGAGTTAGAAACAAGTAAGAAAAAACGATAATGATGCGATATACAAATTATAAAAGAATTAAAGAATGTAATGATTTTTGTGGAGGTTGTCCATAGGTAAATTACTAGTAAAAGCAAATATGGCATTCAGAAGTATAGACAGAATATGTAATAAGTGTAAAGAGTTTGAAAATATTTTATGTAACATGGACAGTTTGGAACGAGAGACTTAATAAGATCAAATACAATGAAAAATGGACATTGACAAACATATTGGAAAAAAATATAGTTTTGGTTGTGGGTAAAAGGGTGGGGGGAGCACTTAAAAAGATGATCCACTGAGTGGTGATGTTTATGTAAATAATGTAAATATATAAATAATATGAAATGTATGAATGTTTACAAATAAAAAAGCTTACTCTTTTGGATAGGTGCTGTGGGACGTTTTACATCTGCTTGAGCTGCCACGAACTCAAGAAGATAGGTCCCTGGTTTAACATGTCATCTGAAGGGCAACAGATTCGGGAGCCTAGCACCACCCTTATGCTGCACTGTAGTGTCATCAGTCCACCTGCCTGGTGTGGAAATAGTACCCTCAGCCTTCTGCACCAAAGGCAAGAGTGCTACCTGTTGCGCCACTGTCACTGCATAACCAAAACTTGTATGTAGTGCCTAGAAGATTTACATTCTTTGCACAATGAACATCTTTCAAGATTAACATATGTCTCTCTGCAGGCAAAGTTCCAGCAGTGGTTTAGTGATTGATTGTAAATGGGCATCTAGATCTAGATTTGCCACCTTAACTGAGTTTCTGTGACTTAGAGTGCAACTGTTTTGTGATTGACTGTCATGAGTGTGTTCACAAAATAGCACAACTTTTGAAAACAGATATCATTTGACAGAATTAGGGAATAAAGCATTTTTGCAGCGGAGCAAGCCCTTCTGCAGCCCCAGTACTTTTACTAACAATAAAGAGCACTGAATCTCAGTAAAGAGAAAGATCCTTGAGATACTATAATCCCATCCCATCCCCACCCCCATGCAGCCCCTGTCCTATGTTTGATCTGACCCCCCCCCCCCCACATTTGTCTCTTATCTCTGAGGGTACTCCCTTCTATGGACCATGCTTCTTCACAGAGAACACCTAGATGAGTTACAGCTCCCCCGCCTCTATCTTCCCCTCCCTCCATCCCTGCCAGCACCTTAAATACCAAGGCTGATCAAGCCAAGGTTACCTGGGCCTCAGTTAGGGCTTTATCCCTCTACACCATGACATTGCCTTGAGGTACTATAAGCTTGATCACTAAATGCAAAAGGCTAGACTTTCTCATTAATGACTGGATATTCAAGTGTCAGTTAATAATATGTTGAACCTATGCTTGGTACCACTTAATTGTTACTTTCCATCCTAGGTCTTTTTCATAGTAACTAGGAAAAAAACTATTATGTCTCCAGTGCCACCCAGGTAACTCTGTTTCTTAAAGGGGAAATAGCAAGCATGGAGCCCAAGAGCCATTATCCATGTGATAGATGAATATATACTATAGGTCCGGGAATGGCTATAGAATTGTCATCAGGATATTGCCACCACCCCTGCATTAACCTGAGACAACTTGAGGTTTCAGGTCTCCACCAGAGGTTGCACAGGCATTAGGTTTCCCTGCAGCTTTTCCCTAGGATAGGAGATTTGGCTGTGGGTTGCTTCATCCTGTCCCTCCACCAGCCAGCCCTTCCAGCAGCCCGATTCTGTTCCTGAACTTGGATTGTCAGTAACACAGATGCGATGCCCTGCCTCTGTACTATCTGGCTTGCTTACTATTCTTCCTGGTTTAGTCTTTGAGCAGACTAGTCATACTTTCTGTTAAACCAGCTGCATGAAGATGATTCAGAATTGTAGTACCTACTGAATTCCATTTAACCCATTTTTGTATGCCAATACTTACAAAGTAAGACTGTCACTTTGGAAGACGTTGTGCTTCTCATTTGGTGCTTCATATATAAGAATATTTTTTTCATATCCTTTAAATACTGTTGTTTTGCTTGTCTCTTTGCTGAGCTGTACTACTAGTAATCTAGAATATCAATCATAGTTAAATAGCATGGTTGTTTTTTGTTCTAGAAGCCCATACGTCTGTCTGACAGGTTTGTCCTTGTTTGGAGCTATGGCACAACTTTCCATATGCGTCACATTGCAGAAATCATGGTCTGACAGCACAGTGAATATGCTGTGTTTCTCTCCTCTTATCATGTTCTCTTGTCCACTGTATAATTAGCATCTCTTTTCAAATGACCACTTTGTTCATGTGCCCATTTGACAGTTATTTAATTTCCTCTGTCACTACTGTCTGCAGCATGTACTGTTGCCATTGTCAACTTTTTGGTTCTGTTTTCTTTCTTCAGAAATGCATTGGTACTTTCCTGTTCGGCATTTGAGATGCTGGTTCCACTGTCAAGTCAAAGCCATCCAGTCTCTCCATAACAATGCTTAAGTTGTTGGAACCATTGCTCTCCATTTCGGTGTGGACTAATCCTGCGTGACCTCTGAGTTCTGTGATGCCAACAGATTCAGAATCAGTTTTTGATGTCATTGAAAGGATTGTTGATAGTAATTCTACAAAGGCTGGGAATGCTCCGATCACCTGGCACCATCCCCCGACCCCCCCTTCATTCTGCATCTTTTTTCCCAGGGACAGGGCAGGCCCAAAATTATTACCCAGCTGCAATAGGAGGCACACCCTGACTTTTCTAGTAATTCAGATGACTCCCTACTGGATCCACCAAGAAAGCATGTGCAAAAGAAGGCACATTGCTCTGCAAGGGAGTCTCTCACCCCTAATATAAACTTTGATAAAGGGGAAGAGTCCCCACCAGAAACTGACAGAAGGGGTACTGGCCCTTGATGAGGAGGTGCTGTTTTGAGGCCTTCAGGTCTGTCCTTTCCACCTCTGGGTGGCACCACCCTGCTTGACCATGTGATGAACCTGATAGTGGTAAGGGGGTGACAAGATCCTAGTGTTAGAGTCAATCCTGCACAAGCCTGTCAAGATCCTTTGCTCCCCCTAAGGACACCATTATTCTAGCAACTGCTATTAAGACAGAGAGCTGTCCTAGGACATTAGACAGTCATCCTCCCAACAAGGTGTCACAGTCAGATGGAATAGGAAAGCAAGCCTGTGCTTGGGCAAGTTTGCCCTGAGGTTGTTAAAATACTTTATGTACTTGATATGTTTCCAAAGAGGCATTATGGAACAAGGCTTGATCTCTTTGAGAAAGCCTGCCAAAGTTGAGACAAGGAAACCACTGGAATTTCAGGTGGCCACTACGCTTACTATATTAAATCTCTACATACTAATGTCTTTCGGCTTTTCCCGATTAAGGGTCTCCACAGCGGAACTCCGGTCCGCTAATTATTGGCAGTGGATTTTTACGGTGCCGAGGTGCCAGCCCAACGCCCAACCTTCAAAGAAGGCACACCCATTCACGCACCTACCTGCATGTCTTTAAATGTTACTCAACCATGGGGAGGACATGCAGACTCCACACAGAATGCGCTCTAGCCGAGAATCGAACTAGGGAACCTCTTGCTGTGAGGTGACAATCCTAAACGCTGCACCACCACGGCCTCATTAAATTAAACTAATATATAATGCAGCCAATGGTATGTGTAGGGCAGCAGGAGTGGGCAGTACCGTAAGCCGCCATGCATGGCTCCATCACTCTAATTTTGTGGACAACTTTTATCATATTCTGTTAATGGCCCCCTTTGATTGGTCCTCACACTTTTAAAGAGAAACTACTTGCAAGAATGTAAGATGCTGTCTGCCCTAGCAGTCCAATTTAAGGCACCTCATAGGTCTTTCAGCAGGAAGCAGAAAGGGCCCATGTCACTCTGGTTTAAGAAATCCCAGTATCCCCACTTCAACTTCTCTTCAGACAGTGCCAGCCATTACGAAGGATGCCCTTTTAATGGACGCCACCCTAGTGGCAGAGGGTGGTCCACAAAAACAAGGATTTAGAGATCCTTTCTCTTGAAAGCAACCTCAGTCTCCCAGAGGGGTTGCCCAATTGTTCCTATGTGGAGGTATTTGAGGAGTGGGGGCATCTGTCTCTTCATCCTGAAGAATGGATGGCCATCACACAAAACAGCTAACTGAAAAGTAAGCTATTGAAGAGGGTGTTTTGTCCTTTTATCATCAACACACAAAATTCAATCCCTGCTTTTTCCAGACATTCCACCCCATCAAAGAAGGGCAGCAAAAAGAGAGATCATTATTCTCCTGACAAAATGAGCCATCCAGGATGCCCACCAGACCAGAAAGAGTCCAATGCCTATTCCATGTTCTTTTTGGGTCCACAGAAGTCAAAGGACCATGGGCCTATTTTTAGGCCTAAGTACACTAAATCATTATGCAAAGAAGAGTCAGTTCAAAGTGGCCACATTGCCCATTTACAGGAGAATGACTGGATGTGCCCTGTTGACCTTCAGGATGCTTACCTCTACATAAAGATTGCCAAATATTCCAGATGGTTTCTGCACTTTCAGCTGTCAGCTAGTCTTTACCATTTCTGTGTCTTGCTTTTTGGATTCATTGCAGCCCCCCAGTTGTTCACCAAGTGTATGGTGGTGGTCACAGCTCATCTGCAACTCAAGGGAGTATATGTATGTTTATATCTGAATAAGTGGCTCCTAGTTGCTGCAGCAGTTATGTCTGTCCTTAGGCATCTCTTGTCAACTTTGAGAAATCCCACTTGCAGCCTTTCTAAACATTGGATCTGAAGGTTTTTTCATTTGTCTTCAACCTTTGGGGACTTGGCCGTCTACACTAGCATCGCAGCTGAAATCCGACCTCCTCCCCTACCCCTAATGCCCCGCTCTCCCTCTTCCCCTCAGATCTCGTTTGGGAATCATTCGAACAGTACGGGACTGCATTTTCTGGGCTCCTCCAGGATTTTTTTCTGAGAGTTTATTCTAGTCAAGTAGTTTATTTATTTTTTTTTTTGCTTTTCTTCTGTTCTCATCCTACCGTTCTTTTCTAGCTCGTGTTGGTGTGCTTGCCATGTTCTTAAAAAAAAAAAAAAAGAAACTGTTTCTGTCTTTCTCTTTCCTTTTCCTCTCTTCTCTCTGTGGTGAGTCTCTGTGTGTGTACGTTTACCCTATGGCTGGCCTTCCAAAGCAAGTTAGGTTTAAAAAGTGTATGGAGTGTGGGCATAAGATCCCACTGTCTGATGCCCACACTCTGTGAGCGGTGTGCTTGAGGGCAGCCCACCTGGATTCCTCCTGTTCAATTTGCATGGGTTTTAATCAACGCGCACTTATAGACAGGGGGGGAATAAATTGATTTTGATGGGGCTCTTGCCCTCTACCTCTGAGGCTTCTCCATGTCTCTCCTCTGTTTCTGGTGCTGAACCCCCGCCAAGATGCCTGAGGAAGGGGACCAGGTCAGACACAAAGAGCAGGAATGGCATAGGAGGCAGACTTCTGACTGGGTTTCCTCTGCGAAGCTGCCCGCTAAGTCTCGGCACATGGTGGTTCAGGGTTCTTCTCAGCTCTGTTCGTCCCATTTCTCCCCGGAGCTGGAGAGTTCCCACTCCAAGTCTCTTATCTCTGCCTCTCCTCAACACCATTCTAGGCTGGGGTTGGTGACGTCCTCTGTCCAGTCCACTCAGAGCCTGTCTGAAGCCGAGATGGACAGGATGATGATGAAGTTTCTTCGAGCTCAAATACAGCATGGGGTTTTGCCTGCTCCATCCCCCTCTGGAGCAGTGAGCACGGAGCCTGGATTTGTACCAATCTCTTCTTCTCTGATCTGCCCTTCGGCTTCTGAGTTCTTGGGCCCAAGGTTTCCTGGTGTTGAGGTGTCGGTGTCAATGGTCACCATGTACCTCAACACCAACATTACCTTGAACGGTTCGGCTCCGATGTTGTCAGATCTTACTGACTCTCTCGGCCATAACTTCGCTGTCGTTTCCGAGGGTTAGAGTAGGCTGCAAGGCTTTCAAAGCTGTCTCTTCCCCTTGGAGCTTCTGCACTAGAAAACTCAGCTCTGACATCGGTGTCTTCAACTCCAGCTGCACTGTCTTCCAGGGTCAGCTCACCTTCGGCCTTCGAGGTGGTGGAGAGAGTCTTCTCGGCATCCTAGAGGACCTTAACACTTCCCTCCTCGTAGCCCACCCTTGCTTCTTCTATTTCTTGGCCGGAGTCATCCATCCTTCCTCCTGAGACACAGCCTGTTCCTTTTCAGGAACCCTTGAAGCTTCCGAGTCCTCTCCGGAGTATCCCAGCAAGGAGGTGCCTCGGAAGCATAAGTGCAAGAGGAGGCACTTAGATTCCCCCCCTCAAAATCTCTCATGGAAGATATGGGCTTGGATGAGGGGGGGGGGTCCTCTAGATCACCTCCTGAGTGTGTCTCATTTGGAGGAGGCATTTGGCATAGGGTCCTCTACATCTTAGCCCCCCCCCCCGACAGATCCATTGGTAGATCTTCTCTCCCACAGGGCATAGAAGGAACAGACATGGTTGAGCCCATTCCCAAGCACCCGGACAAGGTACTCAGTGCCCCCTCAGACAGGCCCCATTGGTCCACGGGTCAGACAGGCCCCATTGGACCACGGGTTCCTGGTCGATGCCATGGTGGCTGCGGTGTCCACCAAGAAGGAGCTGGATCAGGAGAGCTCCTCGGTCCATCCCCCACACAGGAAGCCTAGGGCAATGGACTGCTTTGGGAAGCAAGTTTACACTTCAGCCACCTTTGCTCTGCATGCACTGAACTATTTGGCACACGTCACCAGACTGCAGAGAGAACTGGTTAAGGAACTTACATCTACCCCGGGGTCCATGGAGAAGGAGGAGGTTTTCTCCTCCGACTGGCCACCTTGACAACCATATTGAACATGTCCATGAGGTTACTTTCTCATGCAACTGAGAGTACCTTGAGGACAGCTGTGATGGGCATTGCCATTAGGCGGCACGCTTGGCTCTGACTGTGTTTTTTCGGAACCCTTCAAGTCGTCTTTCACAAATACCCCCTTTTACGGGTCCACCTTGTTTGGACCTACTGTTCATGATACTCTACCCAGAGCGGGAAAGACAGGAAGACCTTGTCTACCATTGGAATCTGATTTTCTACTCCACAATGGATCTATTCTAAGAAGCAGTGTGGGGGTAAGAAGTTGTGGTTTTGAAAGTCTCGGGATTCTTCCCAAGAAGTTCAGAGTCAACCTTCCCCCAGGGGGAGAGGGGAAAATGACATATGCTGTCCACGTGGCAGAGAGAGTCCAAGGAACCAAGGGTCTCGAGATTTGTTCTCGGACAGGTCTTTTCAGCAATCTTGAGGGCTAGCCCAACTGCTCCACTCTGGTGGCCATTGGGGGGCATCTCTCTCTGCACCCTGGGATTCTGTCACAAATTATTGTTGGGCGCCTCAAATTATATCCAGAGGTTATTCCATTCTGTTTCTTCATACCCCCACTCCAAAGAGAAACCTACCAAATGTTCCACCCAGTCAGCAGGGGGTGTCAGCCATAGAGATCGCCAGGCTGACCAAAAAACAAGTCATCCGGACCATCCCCCCAGACCAGTCCGGGTCAGGCATTTATTCCAGATTCTTTTTGGTGCCAAAGAAAATGGGAGACTTCAGATCTATTCTGGATTTCACTGCTCTGAGCCTGTTTATTGCCAAAACGAAGTTTCAGATGGTCACCTTTCAGTCCATTTTGCCCTTTCTGCAGAACAATGACTTGATGTGCACTATAAACCTTTAGGATGCGTACTATCACATAGAAAGGAACATGCACTCCAGAAGGTTTCTTTGCTTCCAGCTGGGAGCCAGTCACTTCCAGCTCAGAGTACTCCTTTTTGAACTCACCACAGCCCCTCCTGGGTGTTTATTAAAGTGATGGCAGTAGTGACGGCTCACTTGAGAGTGCAGGGATTCCATGTGTTTCCTTATCTGGATGATTGGCTTCTCCCTTCTCCCACCAGGCGTTGGCTTCTTCAGGCCATGGATTACCTCCTTCTCCTGGCACCTTCCCTGGTCATATTAGTCACTCTTGCCAAATTGAATCTGGAGCCAATTCAAGTGATAGATTTTTTAAGTGCCCGGTTGGACACGGTATAGAGCAGGGTGTTTCTGCCACTAGAGGTGGTTACTTTCACTCCAGCAACATGTGAGGTCTATACTTCAAACTCCTTGCCCCCCCCCAGCGGTTAAAGTTTTTCGGGCATTGGGGTTGATGGCAGCTACAAAAAGTCTAATGCCAACTGTGTACCTGCACATGAGGATTCTGCAGTGGACCTTAGCGATGTAGTGGTCCCTACTCACCTTTCCTCTTTTATACCTAGTTTGGCTATCCCGGGTTTGTTGGGAGTCTCTTCAGTGTTAGCTTCATTCCTGGACCTCCTAGTGGGCTGCCCACTTGTTCTTCCTTCCCCCTCAATCACAGTGACCACTGACACCTCCCAGCTCGGGTGGGTGGGCATTGCATGAGATGGACGGTTTGAGGCACGTGGTCCCCCTTGGAGACCAGTCTGCATATTAGTGTCCTGGAAATGATGTTGATACTTTTGGCGTTACAAGCACTTCAAGCTTTTCTTCCCACCGGGACAATTGCCATCCAGACAGGTCTGTTGTCTAGTATGTCAACAAACTTGGGGGGGGTCAGATCTTATCCCCTATGCTGCAAGAACATGAGATTGTAGGAGTGGGTGATCTCTTCCAACCATTTTCTGGTGGCAGCACACATTCTGGGGAAGACCAACATTCTAACGGACAAGCTCAGCAGAACCATTCTGATGCCTTACAAGTGATCTCTGAATCCTTCAGTGGCAGACATGATCTTTTGGAAATGGGGTCATCCTTGCTGCAATCTTTTTGCATCTCCTTCCAACCCCAAGTGCAGCGAATTTTTAGCCCTGATCCTCCCCTCCGGAGTCACTCAGAGATGCTCTGGTCCATGCTTGGCTCTCCAGTCTACTTTATTCTTACCCTCCTCTTCCTCTGATCCCCAAAGCACAGCAGTTGAAAAGCAAAGTAATCCTCATTGATCTCTTCTGGCCTCATCAAGTTTGGTTCCCACTCTTTGGTCTCATCTGGTGTGCCTGCCCTGGACTCTGGATCCAGTTCCAGATCTTCTCTTACGCACGTCAGGGGCTCCACACCCAGACTTAGCCTGAAGCTCCCCGTGTGGCTGCTGCAGTTCCTTTGCTGCAAGAACTCCCAGGCTCTCTTCACCAGTTGAAAAGATTTTGGTTGTGGCTCATAAGGCCTCTGTTAGAAAAATTTCCTCCAGTAAATGGAAACGTTTTTCCATCTGGGAATCGCAGCATAAGTTGAATCCTTTTACATCTCCTGCTCCTGCCATCTTGGATTTTCTAGCCCATACTTTCCACAACGGAGCTAGTTTTTCTACGATAAAAGTTCAGTTGGCAGCTATCTAAAATTTCCGTGTGGGTGAGAATTCTGCCTCCCTGGCTTCTAAACTTTGCAAGGCCTTTTTGAAGGTACCTTCCTCCTTAGGCCACCAATTAAGAACCCGCACACCTCCTTGCGATCTTACTTTGGTTTTACAGGTCCTGGTTTTTCCTCCTTTCAAACCAGCTGGCATTGCGGATTTACAGTTTCTGTACTGGAAGACACCTTTCTTGGTGGCTATCAACTCTGCCAAGCGGGTATCTGAATTGCAGGCATTGTCAATCACACCCCCTTATCTTGTCTTCCATAAGGACAGAGTGGCTCTTCATAACAACCCCTCTTTCATGCCGAAGGTGGCATCCGAAGCTGATATTAACCAGGTGATTAATTTGCCAGTTTTCTTTCCAAATTATCAGAACAAAGGGGAATACAAATTGCATTTATTTGATGTCCACAGACAGTTGGGCTTTTATTTGACTAGAACTAAAAAATTTTCTGCAGTCTGATCAACTTTTTGTATCCTTTTCAAGGTCCCATGTGGAAAAGCGTATTTCTAAGGTCACCCTTGCCCATTGGATTTCCAGTTGCATCTCTACGGCTTATCATTCTAAATGTTTGTCTTTACCTGGCCCTGTCCAGGCACATTCCACCAGGTCATTGTCTACCTCTGTGATCTTTTGGTCCAGTGTTCCTATAGATGACGTTTGTTCTGCTGCCACTTGGTCCTCTTTGAATACTTTTATTTCCCATTACAAATTGGACATTCTCTCCATGAGCAGGGCTTCATTTGTCTCTGATGTACTCTGGAATATCCTTCCATGAGGGCTTCCCTAGGTCGTTGTAGCTAGGGACTCCATCCCATAGGTTGAAGATCAAATGAAAGCAACAACTTCAGATGAAGAAGTTATGTACTTACCATAACGTTCCATCTGAGTTGTTGCTTTTCATTTGTCTTCAACTGCCCCTCCCTCCTTCCCCCTGCCTTTGGGCTTTGTTGTGGACTGGACAGATACAGGCTTCTTCTTGGTCCTGGTTTTGAGTCTGGTGTGTGTGTACCCCTTCAGAGGTCAGGGGTAAACTACTCTGCTGTGGGTTGGGTGATGCTGTCTTGTAGCAAACTTGATCTGAGGGGGAGAGGAAGAACGGGACATTATGGGTAGGGGAGGAGCTGGGACTTTGGTTCCGATGCTAGTGTATACGGTTGAGTCTGATCCGAGTCCCCATAGATTGAAGACAGATGAAAAACAGCTCCTCAGATGGAACGTTATGGTAAGTACGTAACTTCGTTTTTTGTAGGAAACCATCTGAACAGAAGATCATGCATCCTCAAGTTAGCAGAAGAAAGGCTTTTATCATTATGACTATAAAATATCCACTTGCACAGCAGTGTAAACCACAAAAATACAAATCAAACACCAGCAGACAGCCAAGTAATGGAGTAGAACCAAATTTATTAATGCTTTCGTCTGCAAAAACTTAGACTTCAGAATATTTGAATAAAAAAAATTTACACTTGATTACTAAAATCAAATCACATCACTCAATAAGTTCACATATTGTAAAGAAATAGTCTTAACATCTTTTCATCAAATACGAGCAGACATAATTAAATCAGTCTGCATTTATTTGTCGTTTCCTATTTTTTAAAATAACATTTGATGTTAATACTTTCATTGTTACCAGGAACTAATACCAGGTCAGCGTTTGTTTTTGTACTTTTATCATTATGAGCAGCAGCAGCAGCAATCCTGTTGTCTCACCAGTCATCTCCAGTATCTCTCTTCTTAAAGTTCCTTGGAATGATGCTGCCATACATTCTTCTCGCTCAAGAGTTTACATGACAGTACTGCAGTGGATGCTGTGTTTACAATGGTCTCGGCTAACAGATGCCTTAAATACCCTGATTTATCTTTCTTCCATCTACAGAAAACAAATAATGTAGTGGATGGGAGTGTTCCACAACCCCAGCAGTGGCACGATTTATACTTTCTTTCCCCATGGCCATGAAAACTGTGGATGCCTCCTCTGTGGGGTAGGGGTGCATTTGAGCAGAGAATGGTCCAAGGTATATGGACTGACCGAGGCCAGCCTTCATGTAAATGTCATAGAGATGAGGGCAGTCCTCCTATCCTATCATTGCAGGCCCTTCTGTACTGTTTTTGTCTGGGTGTGCTCGTGATTCATTTAAACAACATGACAGTAGTCTAGTAAATCAATAGCGTTTCTCCCTGGGCCGCCACTGAAAATTGGCTTTGTTCCAAGTTGGACTTTCCTGGTAAACAAATGTTAAACAAATGTTGTTTGTCTTTTCGGCTTTTCCCGGTTAGGGGTCGCCACAGTGGAACTCCGGTCCACTAATGATTGGCAGTCGATGTTTATGGTGCTGAGTTGCCAGCCCAGCACCCGACCATCAACGAAGGTATGCCCATTCACGCATGTCTTTCGGAGGCCACTCGACCGCGGGGAGGACATGCAGACTCCACACAGAAAGCACTCCAGCCAAGAATCGAACAGGAGAACCTCTCACTGCGAGGCAGCAACGCTACCGCTGTACCACCATGGCTTAAACAAATGTTAAACAAATAAAGTAAAAGAAATAAGTTGCCCTAGATCTTATCTGATGTGCAGAGAAGCTATGAGAGTATGGCAGTGGGCTATGTCTTCATAGTGTTTTGCGACAGCTATGCACATTCCAGTGTGGATCAATTAAATTGCAGACAGGCTCACAGATCTATTCTGATGCCTCACTAGTGGTCCCTCAATCTAGCAGTAGTGCAACTAGTTTTCCACTACTAGGGCCAGCCTTGCTGCAATCTGGTTACCTCCTTGTCCAATTCCGAATGCAACAGCTACTTTGCTCTCATCCTTCCAGGCGGACAATCACCCAGGGACACACTGGTCTGTTATTGGCCATATTGATGTCTCTATGCTTTCCCCCTTCTTCCATTAAATTTGAAATTCCTGCTTAAAGCTTCAGTGTACAAGGTGTCAAGTTATCCTCATAGCTCCTTTCTGGTCCAGTCATATCTGATTCCCTTTGCTTTGGCCTCATTCCAGTACAGGGTCTCCAGTCCCTCCTGACTGGCAAGCCTTACCTGGACCCTTCAGTTCCTTAACTGCATGGTTTCTCCATTTCCACTAATGGCTACTGATCCTAGCCTTTCAGACAGCTTAATTCAGATACTTTCAGCCACTTAAGAGTCTACTCATAAACTCAGCAAGAGTAAGTGGAAGAAATTTTCTCTTTGCACTTCTAGTCAAGGTGTGGACCCTTCTTCACCCCTATACCTTCAAATTTGCATTTTCTTTCATCTATGTGTGACTCAAGTTCTAGTATCTGTGCAATCCAAGAACAGTTTGTCACCATCTCCAACTTCCACACAGACTTTCCAGCTTCTTTTCTTGCAGCTCAGAAAATATGCAAAACCTTCTTTAAGGATACCTTCCTTTATATCCCCCTTTTAAAGATCCCACTCTCTTGTTGGAAATTAATTTGTTATGGGAGGCATTAACAACCCCCCCCCCCCATGAACCAGCTTGCCTCCTCATCTCATTTTTCATGAAGGCAGATATCTCAGAACTAATCGTTCATTCCTGCCCAAAGTAGTTTTGGAATCCAGACTCAAACAAAACATTCATCTTCTGGTCTTCTTCCCAAATCACTCCCGTAATGGACAATACCTTCTTCACTCCTTGGATTTTCACAAATAGTTATGCTTTTATTTTTACTACACAAAGACAATTAGGAAAGATTCTCACTTGTTCATTTTATTTATGCCCTCAAGTCAGGGTACAAGATATCCAAAACAATCTTGTCCAGACGGCTTTTAGACTGCATAACATTTATATACCAATCAAAGAATAAGACCTTATTGATGAACCTATAGTCACATTCAGATAGTTCTCTGACAGCCTCCTCTACAGCCTTCTTCAGGAAATCTTCAGTTTATGGCATGTGTAGCAACAGCCTGGTCTGTGTTACATAACTTTTCTAAATATAAGCTAGATATCATCTCTAGGTCCAGATCTTCCTTTTGAGCTATCATCCCCAAGGTCATGATTCCACCCAGGAAAACGCGTATCCTATGATACAGGATAGTGACATTATGTATTTAGCCATAATGTTGGATCTTTATCACCTGTACTCCATTCTCTTTGACAGCCCATCCCCTGTCCCACCCCCCGCCAAATTGCCATAGTGCACTTCTCCAGAATGCCGTAGTAGACCTATCTTGAAGCTTGTCTTCTATTCCCAAATTCTTTCTGCTAGTTCCCTTGCCTTTATTCTTCTTCTAGGGGTTAAGCAGCAAATTCATTGTAAGAGCAAGCGGGGAACAGATGTATGACAGGAGTAGGGAAGGAGCTTGAGCTAGAGTACTTGATAAAGCAGTAAGTTACCCCATTCGATCCACCTCACACAAAATTACTTTAATTAAAAGAGGATGGATTTGGGATAAGAATATATTACTTTGTGGATTTCCAAAATGATTGCATACAGATCAACAGTTTAACTCTCCCAGTATGAAAACAGAAACTGAGAATAAGTAGTGCCATTGAAACTGTTTTTGTTTTTTTGTTTTTGGGTAAAATGTAGCTATTGGCTAGTATTTACACTGCCGGGATGCCAGGAAAGAAAACATTTGGAAAACGTGAAAGAAAATAAACCAGAAAATATGAATGATGGGAAGGATTCTACAGCTGCTCAGCAAAAAGCAGTTGAAGCTTCAGCTTTGGTTCAAGAGATGGCTTCCAGTAATTCAGTAGAAAAATAAATCAAATGTACTCAGAGGGTATTAAAATAAATGAAACACTGAAGGATTATATCAACTCATAAAACAGAAGGCTGAAAAAAAGAAGAATCTTTAGCTGTTCATTTGAACTGATAAAACTGCAAAAAATCAGGGGCTGAAACAAAGAAAGAGCTGGCTGGGTGTGAAGCTACTCAAGAAGAGCTGTTTCAAAAATAGTATTGTGAGAAGACTGAGCATGTAGATAAAACCTGAGATTTCTGCTGTACCAGACACTGGAAGGAACAGACTATATTGGTTTTATTAAAGCTCAGATAAACAGCTGGACTGGTGTTCCACAGCAGAATTTAATTGAAAGGGCAAATCGAGCATTTGCTCCAACCCCGGCCTTGAGAAAGTAGCCATGACCTATATTAGTAAAGATGTAATCATACCAGCAGAAAGAGTTAATTCTGAGAAAACTAGCAGAAGGGCAAAGTATTAAAATTGGATACAGCAGAGCATTTATAGAAAAAGATTGTTCACTGTACACCAGGCATAAAATAAGTAAATTTATCCAAGCAATCAGGGAATGTCGAGAGGCAGGTGTGAGATTCAAACTGCTGTATCCAGCTATCTTCGGAGTATTATTATGTTGGCGGATCAGAGTAATTTTTGATACAGAACAGGATAAGGAAGAAATAAAAATGTTTATCAAAAAGTGAGCCAGCAAGTGGAAGGGGATTCTGCTTCTTATTCTTCTGACTAGTACGGTTCATAGAAAAACTTTACCAGTGAAACCTCTCCAATGCTGCAAAGGGAAACGCATGAAAGACAGAAAAAGCACATGAATTGACTAGAAGAATCTGCAGAATATTTGACTTGAACCAGAGTTTGGTGTTGGGAGATGGAGAAAGACAACACTGAAATATTATTGAATAAATAGGAGACTATAAAACATCAGTCACATTTGTGAAATGTGGCTTTGCAAGAAAAAGCAGCTAAAAAATACTGGACTTCTGTTGACTTTGTTAAACTTATTGTTGAACTGTAAAGGATATACCTTATGTGTCATTAATGTTTAGAATGACACTAAAAGGGAGAAAGCAAGTGTAAGTAAAACCATTTTTTTCTTATTGGTCTTCGTGTAAAACATTTCATGATAGAAACTGCATGTTATATATAGTAAAGCAGTTTTGTTTAGTGTGTAGCCAGGGGTATTTTAAATGTGGGAGGAGGTTTGTCATTGTCTCTTGTATGTGTTAAAAATATTAAAGTAAACAAGTACTTTTATTTAGTTCTAAGAAATATAAGCTTTGCAGTATAACGAAAAGAAAGGTTAGATAAAAACAAGTTTAATGTTAATATGCTGTGATCTTGTGCTGCTGGGATGAGGTGGAAGTGTAAAAGTGTACTTATATTATATGTAGAATTAAAATATGTTCTATTTTACAAGGGTGTATATAGCTTATGTCAAAGCCATTAATCTAGACAAGCAAGTGACTTTTGTCAGCAAGTAAGCTTTAAAAATAAGACAAAATGTTGAAAGACATGAAAATTGCTAACTTTTTTACAACTGCAAAATTGTTAGCTGTTTTTTTTTTTTTTTTTGATTAGCGAGTTCCACTGTGGCAACCCCTAAAACCCGAAAGAAGAAGAAGTAGCAAATGTTCAGCATGAGTTAAGAAGTTTGTAGCTGAAGGCAGCTGTGCTTTCTTTTCTGAGCAAAATTTACAAAGATTCATTGCCGAGTACTTTTCCATGGAGTTGAGCTGCCTGCGGGTTCAGACAGTTTATCCTGAGAGTTCTGAGGGAAATGCAGCATTTAAAGGCACAGTGGCAAGCATTTCAGTGAAAAATAAAGTTTGAAATTAATAGGAAGCAAGTAAGAGATAGCAACCTCCCTAGCAGTCTTTATACTTTAATGCATTTAATAGAACAGTATATAATTTAGTTTTATGCAAAAATATCCAGTGCGTTTTTTCTTAGGGCTCAAAGTTAATGTTTTCTGAAAAGCATACAAGCTGTTTCTCACATCTGGAAGGGAAATACAGATAAGTGACCGCAATCAGTGTAAGGTGGAGACTTGAACTTGATTTGCAATAGCAAGTATGTATAAGGAGGACCTAGAATGGAAAATACAACATAAGAAGGTAGATTTCTGAAGACATTTATGGAAATATTTGGTATAGAAGACATGAATTTGGTAATAGGAATTCAGACATAATTTACATATTATTCCGTAAGGTACAATAACTGAGCTACACTCTATATTTCTCAGGAAATATTTGTATTTAACTGAAAGCTTCAACACACATCCAATAACTATTTCTGAACATGTATCAATTAAGATAAAAATGCAGGGTAATGAAGTTAAAATAAAACACTAGAGCCATCCCACCTACCTGTTCAAAAGAGAGGAATTTTAAGCAGTGGGTAGTGAATATTATTTGAGAGTTATTAGGGAAGATAGAAATATCTTCAAAACCTAAAACTAGTGAGTGGGATAAAATGAAAATGGAGTTTTAAAACAGGCTAGAAATAAAAGAGAAAGTGATATGGTTAAGAAGTAATAGGAATTACTTAAAGGGGCTGACAAAGTATTGCAGAATAAGGGGACTCTCACAGAGCATGAAGAGGTGCAAATTCAGAGTGCTAAAAAGATTATCTGGATAAAATGCATGAGTTTAGAAAAACTGCTTTTAAGCAACTATTTTTTTTTTTTTTTTTTTTACAATAAACAGCACAAAAATTTGTAGCAAAATGACTTAGGCAGCAGAAATTTAAAAGGGTTGTTTCCAAATTAGGGACCATATTAAAAAAAAAAACAGAGATCCTGTAAAGGTTTTAGAGATATTTTGGAAATGTTATGAACATTTGTATAAAAGAAAGAAGTGTACAAATCAAGAAAGAGCACAAACGGAAATATTTCTGGAAGACTTAATTATGCCAATGTTAGAGGTAAATGCTAAGAAAGGAGGGATGAGATAAAATGATGATGTATAATTAATCTTCAGGAAAGTCTCCAGTAACAAATGGTATTACTCATTCTTTTTTAATTTCTCCAAGTCTTTTGAGTTTCTAGTACCATGACGGGAATGGACCCCATTCCTAAGTCAAAGTACGATTAAAGTTCATGAAATTAGTATTGTTTCAGTCTTTGATGTCAGCCAAAAGTGCTATTCGCAGCACCTGTAGTTTGCCTAGTAATGACGACTCCGGCAATTCGTATGGAGTTACATGTATTGGTAACATATCTAAATACAATTGTAGATTCTTTTTTATAAGGCCCTTTGCTCTTACTACTGTTGGAACTATGTGGGTATCTTTCTTCCACATTGCTCTCGTTTTGCCTTCAAGTCTTGATATTTTCTCTCTCTGTACGCAAGACACTGTAGTCACTGGGTATAGCAGTATAAATGCTACTTTTGTCTTCTTTTCATGGACCACTATATCTGGTTTACTCGCATCTATATTTTGAACTGTTGGTAATGGGTGATCCCATGTTATGTTGACTTCATCATTTTCTATGATGCTTTGTGGCTCATGTTTCCACTGTTTTTCAGCTACTTCAGTATTATAATGTTTGCACAATCCCCAGTGTAACAGTCTTGCCACATTGTTGCACCTTTCAGTATACAATCCTTCTACCATTAGTATGCCACAACCAGCAACAGGGTGTGCAACTGTTTCCAATTCTGTTTTACAAAACCTACATTTGTCTGTTTCTCCCACATTTTCAGCATAGTTTGTAAACCAACATGTACGTAGCTCACTGTATTGGGCCGCCAATATTAACCTTTCATCTTTTGGTTTGAATTCACCTGTCTTTAACCATTCCTGCATCCGATCCTGATCAACATGAGGTTCTTCCAGAAGTTTTCTATACTTGCAAAAATATTTATGCAGTTTCCACATTTCTTGCCTTCTCATCTGATCCTTCACCTATTCATTCTTTCTTTTGATTTTTTTGGCACATTCAGCTACTGCCTGATTTTTATCTACTTCTGGTTTGATTTCCATTCCTGCTAAGCAGGGAAGGCATCTTAGATTTATTCTCCTCATGTTTCAAAAACGTTCATTATGTTTGGGTCTTCTGAGGTCAGCAGTTATGTGTGCAGACCCGTGATTGCAGATCTATACATGTAATTAATTTCAAGGAGGCCCATACCTCCTTTGGAATGGGGAAGGTATAATCTTGGTATGCACTGATTTTTATAAATCATTTGGTGAGCATGAAGCATCCTTCTTGTTTTCCTGTATAATCTATCCAACAAGTTTTGGAACCAGTCAATCACTCCAAAACTGTAAGTTAGGACAGGACGAGCAAATTGGTTTGTAGCTTGAATTTTGTTCTTAGATGTAAATGCTGTTTTCAGGATTAATTTAAGTCTCCTAAAATATTCCTTATTAAATTTTATTTACATTTGTTCATGTTTTATTGTTGATTCTTCATCAATTCTCAAATATGTATACACTCCCTCTTACTCGGGTTCTTTTATATCACATTCTTGTCCCAAACTGATGTTTTATTGGTGCTGCAGTTTTCCTGCTTTAAAGGTTGCTTTTGCACATTTATCAAAACCAAATGATATTCTTATATCATCTGAAAACGTTTTGACCACTTGCAGTTGTGCTTCCAGTTCCTCATCTGATGAACTATACAGTTTTAAATCATCAGCAAATAGCAGATGAGAAGTCTTTACATTTTGTTGCTTTGTAGGAGCCAAATTATAGCCATGGCCTATTCTGTTAAGTAGTCAGCTTAATGGGAATACAGAATAGCAGCGGTGACAGGGAGTCACCGTGAAATATCCCCCTTTGAATTTTTATCCCTGGAATAATATCCCCCTTTGAATTTTTATCACTGGAATAATATCCCCCTTTGAATTTTTATCCCTGGAATAATAATTGGTCCTTTATCATGGCTTAATTGCAATGTGGTCTGCCACTGTTTCATGGTCACTGTAATGTAGTCGATCAGTGTAGGGTGTAGCTTATACATTTTTTAGCACTGTTCTATTCGTGAATGTGGAATACTATCAAATGCTTTTTTGTAGTCAGTCCATGCCATACTTGGATTCTTCCCCTGCTTACAGTTCTCTATTATGACTTTATTTAGCAACAGATGATCCTGTGTTCCGTATTACTTTCTTTTATGACCATTTTATTTTGTTGCCATGATTGAATTTTCTTCTAAATGACTATAAACTCTGTTGGCATCAATTCCAGTGTATAGTTTATACATCATTGAAAGGCATGTCATTGGTCTGTAATTTTTAGGATAACTTGCAGGTTCACTTTTAAGTAGGAGCATTGTTTTTCTGTTGGTGTCTGTTCGGGGTGCGTATATAAATAGTTCTTATTCATGGCTAAATCTTTGCACAAAGATGTTAATACTTTTAGCCAGAAGTTAGGTACTGCATCTTGGCCTGGGGTTTTCCAATTGGAGGCTTTTCTTAACTTTATCTCAATCTCTCTGGCCGTTGCATCATCCCATTTCATATCCTGTACCTTTGAATTTCTTATTCTTTCTTTTACTTCTTCTATCCATTTAGCATCTTTATTGTATTTCACAGGATTTTCATAGATATTTCTCCAAAATATATCTATTTCTTTTTTCGGATGGTCTTTCAATTCCTTTTGCCTTGTTTCCCAGTTCTCTGTAGAACTTTTTGGGATCATCAGTAAATTGTTTATTTTGTACTTTTCCTTTATATTTATCTGTACATCTAAGTTTTTCTGCTTGTGCTGAGATTGTGTTTATTATTTGCAGTAGTGCAAGATAGATCCTGAACCATTATAATACTGCACATTGCTTTTATCACGTCTATTTGAGTATTTTTGTTGATCTATTCTGACTTCTATACTCGTCTAACGGTGATACTTCTTGTCTTAATTGCTTTATAGTTTTCTCTATTCGATACTTCCATGATGGTATTAGATTTCTCCCCTTCCTTTCCCTTAACTACTCTGTGTTCTTGTGGTAGAATTTTATCTGTTATTAATTTAGCTGCACAGTAATATATCCTGTTTATTTCTGTTATATTGCATGGGTCTCTATAGACAGCCCTAATTACTGAGTTCATTTGTTTTATCAAACTTCTGACTTTTTGAGTTTTATTGACATTCTGCAGTCTATTTCTTTCATTGATCTTAATATATCTGTCTCTATTAAATCAATCAACTCTTCTCTTAGCTCATTTTCTTCTAAACTGAGGGGACATGTTTTGTTTTCTATTTCCTGTGGGTATTCTATAGAGAGTTCTATAGCATCTTCCTGTGGTACATTCACTTCAACCTGCTCTGTTATATGGGAACTCACTGGCCTATCACTCCTCAACATTGACTGCGTCAGAGTTGCCACAGTTTCCTGTTCCTTCCCTTGCCATCCAGCTTCAAATGAATGTTTATACTGGTTTCCTGTGGAAGGCTCCAAAATATCTTCATATGGCAACTGCCCAGTTGCTTTCTATTCCACTGGTTTCTCCTTAATTTGGATGTCCATTGCTCTACCCTGCTGTGGTGCTTTCCGAGTTCAATTTTCTATACTGAATCCTTCACTTCGCAGGTACTCCGTAAACTCAATTTCTATTTCTTTAACTTCTCCGTTAATAATCTTTTCTACTTTTCCTCTTTGTCTTCTTTTTTTTTAATTATAAAGTTTTCCATTATTCAAGTGTTCTTGTGTAAGCTTAGAAGTTAGGAGGCAAGAAAGTGATAAAGATCTGGACGATTTTGTTTTCACCGCATTTTAAAAGGAAGGGAAGCACCAGCATCTTGGAATAAATCTGTGGTGGCTGTAGTACCAGAAGACCTGTCGGACCTAGCTCCATACAGACCCATCTCAATTTTAAACCATGATTAAAAAGTGTTTGCATGTACAATAGCTAAAAGAATGGCAAATGTGTTGCCAACATTGATAGATATAGATTAGTGTGGTGTTGTCTGGGGCAGGCAAACATCTGACAATATTAACAGAACAATGATAATTCAGTGGAGAACAGATTGTAAGAAAATTCCACTGTTATTGGTGGGTCTTAATGCAGAGAAACCATTCAACAGAGTAAGTTGGAATTGTATCAGTAGGGCAGTGGAAACATTTGCATTCCCTGATAAAATAGTAAGGTTAATTAGAAGGATATGTAAAGGACAACAGACAAGAATTAAAGTGGGAGAGTTCTTGTGTGATAATTTGTCTGAACACAGAAACAAGGCTGTGGTATACTCTTTCCTTGTGCTATTTGCTTTATATTTAGAGCCATTGACAAATAAATTATGGGACTTGGAAATTCAAGGATATAATTGGCAAGGTAGTCAAGTAAAGTTAGCTTTATTTGCAGATGACATATGTTTGTACCTGAAAAACTGTAAAAGGACATCTCAATGCTGTGGATTATTCTAAGACAGTTTCAGTTTTTTTGGGATATAAAATTAATGCAGACAAAACAAAGGCCATAACTGTAAACTATGGTCCCACACATGAATTGGTTCAGCAATATCCATATTTATGGGGACACAATAAAATGGAAGTATTTAGGATTATGTGTTAAAAAGGATTCTGATATAACAGCTAAGGGTATGTGGGAAGAGACTAAACAAAGATCATGCAAAAATGAGAAACTGGAAGCTCATGTTTATAGATATACATAGCAAAATTAAGCAGTGAAAATGTTTTAGTCCCTTTAGTTTTATATGCAGGTTAGGCATATATTTATCAACCAGAGGAGACGTTGTGGATAGTAATAAAGAGTTGAAGAATTTTATCTGGGAGGGGAAGAGGATAAGGGTCAAGTTCAGTAAAGTGATATTTCCAATAGAATAAGGTAGTTTAGGATTACCTTATTTGAAGAGATACTGTGGAACTACACAGTTAAGGCTTATATACATAACTTAAGCAGAAAGCTGTAATTCAAAGTGGAAAGGGATGATGGTGGTGATGAAGCTGGGGAAAATTCAAGAAATAGAGAGAACAGGATTTTGGATGCAGATTTTTAAGAAGAGTAACAATAGCCATACAGAATATTATATTTGTAAAGCACCAGAAAGTATTCTAAAAAGTAAACCAACGTAAGAATGGATAAAGGAGATTTCTACTGATAGGGATGACTGCAATGTGGAATACAGAGAATAGGCAAGAGGAGGCTGGAATTTACTTGAGAAAACTGGAAATTGAACCAAGATAATGGCAGCAAATAACTAGAGAGGGAAAGGTAATAGAATGGAAACAGGCCAAGAAGACATTTGGACTGCAGGCTACAGACTGCTTCCTCGTCAAGGACTGATCTCAGTTTATAGGCAAAGAGAAAGAGATAGGGGAATCCTTAGTGAAAGACCTGCTCTGGTACAGTTTTTAGTTGAATCTAGCACAGAAGTTGCTGTTTAAAAATGAGTAATTGATAGGGCATATAAAATATTGCATGATAACTATAGGAATCAATCAGAGGAAGTTAGGAAATACTGGGAAGAGAGATCGAATAAGCATTTCACAAGAAAACATGGGAGGACATATGTATGACTCCCAAATATGCAACAAAGTCTAGATGATTTAGAATTTTTGCTTGGAGGTGTTTGCATAGGTATTTTTATACTCAAAACAGACTCCAAAGAATTTTTCCTCATGTAGAAGGCAAATGTTGGAAGTGTGATGAGGAAGAAAGAGGTAACTGGGAACAAATGTTTGGGAGTGTAATGAGCTGGCAGACTTTAAAAATTCCCTACAGAGTACTCGGTCAGAAATATAGGGTGAGCAAATTGGTATAACTAAGGAAATGATTTTTTCATCTGGGTTACAAGATCTGATTTGCCTGTAAATAGTAAGGCCTTGTTCATTTTAATGCTGGTGGCTGCCCAAAAAGCAATTACTAGAAAATGGAAATCAGGATCTAAACCATCTGTACTTCAAGTAGTGAATATCGTAAGAGCAATACAAGGTCTGGAACTGGGATCTTTAGAAAATGGTAGGAGCAAACTGAAATGCAAAAATGGAGATTGTGGGAACAATGCATGCAGAATATTTTTTGAAGGAGTGACGTTTAAGGGAAGACAGGAATATAACAATTTATGTAATGTTGGATTCATTATAATTGTATAAAAGCATGTATGTGATGTATAATGTTTATAACTGTGAACATGTTAACATGTTTTTTTTTTTCTACATAAATGTATGTTTGCCTGTATCTTAAGTGATAATTCAGTGTAGGTGTTAAAAATAAAAAATCACTTTTCATAATTTCTTCACTATTTAAACAACTTCCTTAGTTATTATATTATACAATTATTGTTTAAAGTTTACACACTAATGAAATTAATTTGAAATGCCCACTTAAAATTGATATGACATTCTTTTTGGGTTGTATTTTTTTTTTTTTTTTTTGCAGTTTTTTATGTCTGTTCCGGGCACTAGAGAAATTCTATGCAGAGAGGGATTTAGTTCAATAAAGTATTGTTTGTAAATGCTATGTAATTATATTAAGGAATACTCTGAGATACCTATACCTTGGATTTACTATATATTCTGTCCATATTACACCTGCAGTTCTGTTACTCAAATAATCATAGAGATGGTCCTTGGAAGTTCACAAAGCATCCTCTGTTGCAGATGGCATCTCTGTACATTGTACCACTTTTTGTCTTGGCTGCCTTGAAGTAAGCTTTTGACTCTTAACTTCACACTATTCCCATCATACTAGGTGTGGCAGACTGCCTACTGGATTAGTCATCAAGTAAGATGACACTGCTTTCACGGACATGATCTTAATCTCAGATTTCCATAAGATAAGGAGATCTATCCTTCACACACACACACACACACACACACACACACCCTGAGGAGGGAGTCGAAGAATGGATAAATGCAGCAGAACGGCTTCATGATCCATAAGTGGGCATGTTACATGCTCCACCAGTTTCACCCTCTCACGAATAAAACCTGTTTCTGTCAACCAGTAATCAGTTCAGCTATGACTGACTAATACTTTATATTTTAATCCAGCCTCATCCGGGTGAAGATCTCACACACACACACACACACACACACACACACACACACACACACACACACACACACACACACACACACCAGCCAGGCCATGGCTTACCAAGAGTTTTCCCAGCAGTCTTTTGTGTTATTAGATACTTATCATCCAATGGTTTGAGCTATCCAAGACTGAATCCATGATGACATTAAAATTCTGTCTCAATAACAGGACGGTTATCTCGCTTAGGGGCTTTTATTTGTTAAAAAGTGAAGCATAAAATGTTATGTTAATGTTACAACTGTGTATGTAAACCAACATGAAGCAGACAATGGCCATCAGCCAACTGCTTTCTTAATTATACTTCTGTAGTTGCAACTATGCCATCTACTGTGTATCAGCAGTAATACCTCTCATTTCAGGATATGCCATAACTTCAGTTTGTCCCAACAAATTCCTCCGTATACACATGTTGTATCTTTTGGTCATGTTAGTTGCCTGAATAAAAACCAAGTGTGCCTTATGCTTCTACAAACATCTGATTACTTTGACTGTTTAGAGGTGTATTCAGTGTACAATTGTTTACAGAGAGAGAGAGAGAGAGACGTGAGCATAATGCTCTCAAAAGTTTATTTTGTACTCTTTACAAGCCCTGCTTAATCTCTGTCATCCAGTTTATGTGTGTGTGTGCCTGTGTGTATGTCTAGCAGCTATATCACTTAGTGGATTGCTGCTTTTAGTGTGATAGCCTATAGTAAATGCGAATAGTTGTTAGATAAACAATAAGCATTAAACAGAAGTGTAAAATTATCAATTTGTTCAGCATTTAATATATACAGTCACTCTGAACATTAAAGCAAACACTCAAAACAAAGTCCTGTGGTATTGAGACGTTTTTTCAGCCTCAAAGTCCCATATTCAGTGCCATTTGTGTTGTCACATTATAAAGCTGGCAACAGTAACCTGTCCTCTTCTACATAGAAGAACAGACATGGAATTGGGGATTCATACATCATAATGGGAATAAATTGATTCTTAATACATAACAGCTTTCCCGCCAAAGTGATGTTTTCACCTTACAGAAGTCACAGTGTATGTGACCAAAGCTCAAATCTTCCCTTACTCTTCTGCAACTCTTAAGTTTACAACACTCTATGTTGGCCATTAGCACCCCCCATCTTCTGTTTTCATGATAATGAGCTACAGCATGCTGTGCAGTTGTGTACTAGTGTGAGTAGTAATGGCAAATCTCCATGCGGGATCTGGTTGGAAATTTGCCATCTAAGCACCGCCTGGTGTTTGACATTTCTGCAAAAGCACATGTTGACTGAAATTTGATTTCACTTATAGTGCTGCAGTCACAGTGATACTCTCTCCATGTGGCTTGCTCACATCTTGTTACTTCAGACAGGTAATGTGGAGATGTGTTTAGATTTGAAAGAATTAAGATGGCAAGTTCTTTTAAATGCTACTAATATTCTATATATAAATTAAGATGCATATTTTAAACACACTTGTCTCAGTGCAACCTGGGCTGGACCTGAAATTGTTCAGGTTTTGATCAGTGCTCCACCCTGATAGACAGACATATGTAACTAAATAAATAATTTATGCTGGAGTCAAATCCATTAAATGATTGAATTTTATTGGTTATTTTTTGTCATGCAACTGTTTTAACTATTTAAGTATGATTAATGTGAACTGACACTAGTCTGATGAAGTCTTATAAACTGGTAAAATTAAAGTTCTCACTCATATAAGTGATGAGACATTTTCTATTTTTGATTTCTGGTTCTTATTAGATTAACAATTCATACCTTCTTTACTTACATCCGTTATGCCTTTCACCACTGTTCTTTCAGATATACTGGCAATTTGAGTATAAAGGTAGTATGTGATCAGATGACTATCCTAGAGTTTACACACTCTAGCCTGATTACTGTGTATTACTTGAACCGTATCACTGGGTAGTGTAGCTTTGAATCTTATCTTTCAACCTTTTAATTTGAGAAATCTGGACAAAGCCTAAAATAATGGGGGGGTAAAGGCCCAAAAATAGGGATAGATTTTAAATACTGCTGTTATAAAGTTAGAAAGTTGCTAGAATAATGGGATTTGTGTTAGCATTCATTTTTCTGAATATATGAAGTCTGAAACTCAAATATATGTCATTATTTAATTACTTCAGTCCTCAATGACTTGCCAGAAAACAACACATTTTATGAGGAACAGACCAAAAATCTAGACAGTTTACAGGTATGCATTGAATAACATTGCTGTTACTTTTTCTAATGCAGTTCAGAAACTTATGCCAGAGTCTTAGTAAAACCTGGGTGATAATGCACTGAATTAAAAAAAAATGTTTCACCTTTCTAATTGGATTTCAGGCAGAATAAGTAAACGTAAGTTCAGATAACTTCAATTACATAATGAATCTTGCATGCCTGATGTCTTGCAGCCTCTGCATCTATCTGTTCCCCTTCTGCACTTATTTGAGATCTCCAGCTACATCTGAATTGACCTAAAAGTACATCCATTAAAGGGTGCAGCATTCTGTAGTTAACTGTGCTTGCGCCAACTAATATACAGGGTTTCTTTCCTGTTGATTTTAATTTAGGCAGTCTGTTTTCTGTTTAGCCGTTCCCTGGTATATTTCCACACATCTGACTTCTCAGCTGTAGAGAGAAATGTACGAGTTGACATTTTGAGTGTTGTTGGCATGCCATCTTAGTTTGTAGACTACTTATTCCCACACGATATCCAGTAGGAGATGATTTATTTTACTACAGTCTGAAAGTCTGTGCATGGCAATTCTGGCATATACATCCAGGTAGCGTAAATACTGCCTACAGAAATGCAGTTCAGGACTTTTTTTTGCATAATGTCAGTGGTAGAGGAGAAATGCAACAAAGACTGGCATTTCTTTAGTACTACAACACTGCTCATTGACTTTATAGGTCCATGGTGTAAACTAAACAGAAAAAGTTGTCACACTTAGTTCATGCTTAGGAAAACTTTAGCACACGCCTCAGTGCGCATATTTAACATTTTTCATCCTGTATCTGTAGTGCAGTGGACAATTCTTCAGACAGTTTTGTTGCATGTTGATTATTACGTACTGCTTATAATCAGGCATGGTGTAAACTAACTGTAAAGTGTTTGGCCCTCTTTCCCTCTTTAGGCAGATGTAGATGGCAGTTTTCACAATCCAGAAGAAGCCATGTTCACAGTTAAGCTCCTTCAGACATTGATTGCCTGTGGAATTAAAGGATCAATGATTGGGGTGATAACTTTATACAAATCTCAGATGCACAAGGTAACATTACTCTTCTGCTGTAGAGACTGTAAAAATACCAGATTTGTATATATTTATGTATGTGTCATATTTAAAATGTTATTTTATATATGCATAAATATATGCACATAGTTATTGTGTATCCAGTGGTTATGCTAGCATGTCCTGTTAGTACAAGTAATGAGAAAATATGACGTCTGACACAAAGATGACCAGGGACATGTGACTGTGTTTCAGGAGATTGTAGTGACTGTACAACTATATGTAATATACCAGTGTAAAGGTAATTTGATTTCACTTGGTGGCATGCTTGAACAGTTGTCCCAGGGTCCATTTCTAATCTCTGGTTGCAGTCTATTTGAGTCTGTATTCTTCTGTGTCTTTGCTGTTTCCCCAGGGTGTAGTCTTATAAAGACAGCTCCTAAAGACAATACTGGTTGATGTTCCTACTATATATTTTCCAGAGATATAGCCTGTACTTTGCTGTTGTGGTGCACACCTTGCCTAAAAAAGATCTTTAAATATCAGTTCATTCACCCGGGTAGCAAACACTTCATTGAAATAAATTATGTTTACCTCTTTGCTTCATTTGAAGCTGACTTTTTTGCTTCATTTTTGTGTACTGTGCATTTTCTGTTTTTTTATAAAAACTGTCAATTGCCTCAGCATTTCATCTATGCATATTGCTTATTTCATTAGTGGTTATTATATATTTAAAACACTGTGAAGTTTAATCTATACATTTGCTGTTCTTACTGCTCTTCTGGGTCCATTTGCAGTCTTTTGGTCTATATGCAACTTGGAGAGGCAGTAAGAAAGAGACTGCTAAGCCTGCATGTAAATATGATCTTAATATTAGTTTGCTAGTTTGACACTTTCTTAACAACAAACAGTCCATGTTTGTCATATTTCATGAGACACAGGGATAAAGATTGCCATTTCTTTACATTCTTCCACTTTTGAAGATTTCAGCCCAGAGTAATGATGCACTAGCACCTTGTCTGTCACTTTGGATCCATTAGTTACATGCTGTTTTTCACTCAAGCATTTACTTGTGTCCTTTGTCTTATGCTGGTACCGAAAGAACTAACAGAGTGCAACTGGATTCCAATATTATTTTAAAACATTACTGAAACACAGCTGCTCTAACCTGTCCTCCCTTCATCCCTATATATCATCTCCAGTTTATTGTTATACCTGGTCTATTAAATATTACTGTACCACATTAGCAAGCTGGATAAAAACAATTTCAAAACAATATAGAGAATAATGAGCATTTATTGTGGGATGAGCCATTAAAGGCTAATTCTGTAGTATCTGATAAATGAAAATGTTGAAATAAAAAAGTTTGCCAAATTCAGGGAGTACAGGGCCACAAATACCTACCAGTCTTATTAGAAAGAACAAAAAGTATGCAGTCACTGTTTTCAGCTTTTAGTTATTTCTGTACAAGTGAAACTGGAAGAATAAAAGAAAAAACTGCCAGCAGTGATGTTACAGATGTGCAGCTGGTATCTTCTAATTCTTTTTAGGATCATTTAATTGAGAGCCTTTGTTACTTATACCACATTGTCATAATAATGCTTTGTTAGATGCAGTGACCAAAATTAAACAGTAACCCAAGTAAGTAGAGTAATATCTGAATGTTAGGAAATGTTTTAAGGCAACTTCACCCTTGAACACTTTTGAAGAAAAGGATGCATTGCATTTTTCTAAACTAAAGTTATCGATTAGCTGAGAAAAATGCTTCCAAATAGCTGATGTTATGCATAATAAACAGGAAATTTACATCAGTTTGTATGATCACAGTCATTGCATCATGACAGCATTTGTGCATAGTAAAATTTGTGCGTACATGCTCTCCCAGCTGGCTTCAAAACTGACATTTTACAAGGAGAAGTAATTCTGTGGGACTGGAAGATATATTACTGACTGTCAGAAGGTTAACATGCATATCCTCTATAGTGTTAACATGGAATACAATATGAGAAGTTCAGGACAATTAAATGAAAGGAGCATATGCTTTTGACATTTTTGTAGAGATGTCAACAGATCTTTTTATGCATGTGCACCTGCTTGTGATTTTTCACAGTTGCTGATAATTTTACAATATAGAATTAACTATTTCAAATTATTTTGAAAGTGCCATAACACTGGATATTCTTGCTGGTTTTAGTGAATTAGTAGTGTTAACTTCTGTTACATGCACTTAACATTTATTCTAACTTAGAACCTAAATTATTTTAGTAAAAAAAAAATATATATCTATCTGATATATATTCTAATGTGGATCTGTAATGAAAGGTACATATTTGAAAGCATGTATCCCCTAGAAATGTATGTCTGTAAAATCCCTTTGTCGGAATACATGCTGGTTAATAGCATGAAAATGTCTGAGCAATTATTTGATTAAGTATGGGAAAAATCCCAAAATATTTATATTGTTTCTGATGTTCATCTGTATGAAAGGTACATATTTGAAAGTATGTATCCCCAAGAAATGTGTGTCTAAAATCCTTTTGTCTTAATACACTGTGGTTAATAGCATGGAAATGTCTGACCGATTATTTGCATAATGATGGGAAAAATCCCATTTGGACCCCACCCCCCACAGACGTCTGCTAGCCCAACTCAAGATGCTGCTTTGTTGGTAAACTGACCTCTCTATTCTTTTTTTCCTTCACGGTCAGCTTTGCAGTTTAATCAGCAGCACTGTGTTCTGTGACCCCACTGAGATGAAAGCTGTTCAGGTGTCTACTGTGGATGCTTTCCAAGGAGCCGAAAAGGAGATCATTGTTCTGTCATGCGTGAGGTCACGACATGTCGGGTTCATAGATTCAGAAAAGCGAACAAACGTTGCACTGACCAGAGGGAAGAGGCACCTGCTGATTGTGGGCAACCTTCAGTGTCTGCACAAGAACAAACTGTGGAGTAGAGTGATAGAGCACTGCAAAGGTAAAGTTTGCAAACCTAAGCTTCCACTCCATTATCCAAGTGCATGTTACATTGAAGTTTTGAAATTCCTTACGTTGGTACCATGAGCAACTGAACAGAGACTGGCTTTTACACTTAATGAATAGTAACATTGTGTTTCTTTTCAGGAAGTGAAGCTGGGTTAAGGCATGCCAGTGAGTTTGAGCAGGAGTTGGACAGCATCATTAAAACGTACCTTGACAATAAAGAAGACAGATATGACAGAGAAGCCAGGAAAAAGGTCAGAAAGCCATTTGTTTGTAAAGCAAATGCCGAAGTAGTATTTTCACTTGGTAAAGAAAAGTTAGGGGAATTTCTTCTACCATTGCTGTAGGAAAGAATGAAATAAAAACAGTGTGCTGATAAGAATATTATAAAAAAGGAAAAACAACTAAGATGTTATTGTCATTTCTAGCTTTTAACTTTTAGACTTCAGTTTATTAACATATTAAGAAAGTGCTAACCACATAGCACTGCTGAGATTAACAGGTTGCATTAAGAGTGAAGCAAATGCTAGGTTAGAATTGTTTGCAGTAAGCATGACACTAAACACAAGTTAGAACAGCTCAGCAGCATGTGTATTAAGAAGGTGCTTCAATGACTCAAGGTCTGTCTGTAAAATGCATTCCAAATTTTGTGACATTTCTTTGCAGACTAGCAAATCATTTGAGAAGGATGCACAGTACACATAATACGGGTGACTGATTCCTTGAGGAAAATTTGTTTCACTGAGCTATGTTATTGTCAAATTTCATTGCAACATGCTGCCAGTACTTTAAAGTCAAAATCTCTGGTGAAGTTCTATAACTGCAGTATGGTTGTAGAACCCCTGATGAAGTACTGTAACAGGAGTATAGTGTTGGCCTGCTGTTTGTAATACTTTGAGAGAACATATAGTTAAGGCTTACTGGAGAATATGATGATGTGAATAGATTAGTTAAAATCCAGGACTCCTTTCTTAAATTAGTGGTGGTCACCAATATCATTGTATTTGCCAACTCACGTGCCACTGAGAGTTCCTTTACCCACCTTATGTGTATAAGTAGCAGGTGCAAAGTGTACCTTACTTATTTGTAGGGGGTGTAGCTCATATCATAAAGGTTACAAAGAAGATACATGGGTATCGGGCACAGTTGCTGTTTACTTCTAAATTATTTATTTGTTAGGTCCTCTACTGTCTTCTTTGGAAAAATCACTGTAACAGTAATTCATTATATTTGGGTTTTACCCATCTTTGTTTCTATTGGCCTGGTTGGATTTTCCAGATTTTCCCCTTTTCCCTGTGAAAGCTTGTAGTGGTCTTGCACCTGTGCAGGTACATACATAGGTGGAGTAAGACGTCAGTTTAAATCTAGCATTTGTATGTGCTGTCTTCATTTCTGCTCCTTCACTGTCATGCCAGAGACCTTCTCACGCCTTTATTTGTTTTGAAGAAATCATTGAAAAAAAGTGGACGTCATTGAAAAAAAAAGAAGAAAATAATCATGTTGATTTAATTTGAAGGAAGTTTGTCTTCTTCCTCTAAACTAATAAACACATTTTGTGGTAAACAAATTGCACCTGGAGATTACCACATCAAAAGCTTGTTTTGCGCAGGACCCAAACAAAGTTGAATGTTGTGGTATTTGCCAAAAATATAACTAGCTTGTGACATTTAAAAGTCCTTTTATCTTATTTGACTGATAAAGGTTTGCATTTCCAGAAGAGCATTCTGAAAAGAAAGCATTCTAAGCATTTAAATACTGTGAGGCCTACTCAGTTCAGTGGCCTTTAGTGCTGACTACTCCAAAGACAAGAAAACTACAGAGAAGGAAAAGACTACAAAGCAGGTTTCCATTTGAGTTCTACTGATTTATGGCAGAAGGCCTTCACTGGATTCCTAGGACCAGTTCTGCAGTGTTCTAGCCTTTGGTGAGAATACAGGCTTCCATGCGCCAGCTACCTGAACTTGGACTCCAGTGAGGCACCAGAGTGCCTGATATGTGACATATGACTACTTGTGACTACTACAGTAGTCGCAGCTCATTCTTTTATCCTTTAGCCATATCCCATATTGTCACTTTTTAGGCCAGTCAGCTATCTCCCTCTAATACCAAGATTAAGTTATTAACCTATCCTGTTTTGTCATACCTCTCCATGTGCATTGACTGGTGTGATATCTCACTTAGCTTTTGCCCCTTCTGTATCCATACTGATGGCACTGGATATTTTGAGGGAGTGTAGTAATTGCATCATTCCCAAAATTCTTTAATATTACCACACAGTGCATCAGTGTGTGAGAAGTATGTTAACTCAGAGGCTACCTTCTGACCTTGGAACACATTTGGTAAGCACAAAATACATACAGCACAGAGCACTTCCACTAAACTAGCTTATGCTGAGGTTAAGACAACACTGCCCAAGCCTGCCATGGTGAAGACAAAGAAACTTCAGAAGTTAGTTCACACAGCAACATGCCTACCTTCACCCATCACACCCACAGCTAAGACCACCAAAGGTTACCCACTGGTGGGGACTTCAGCATCTCCAAACCAGTCTAGCAATATACTTGAAGTATGTGTCAGAAGAAACCGAAATTCCAACGCAGGGTTGTTGTGATTCCATGTATTTAGAGAAAATCCCTTTAACTAAATTACTTTATTTGTAAAAATGAAATAAATCCAAGTTCAAATCTTCCTTATTCAAAAGAGAGAGACTGACTACAGATCATTGTTCATATGGTGGTTTTGCCTGCATAAACCCAAACTAGCAGCTTGCCAGAGCTCAGAATTCCCTCCTCTGATCCCTCATGATAGGGGATTGGTTACACCCCTCCCCTCCCCGCAGGGGAAGCCTGACCCCTGTCACGAGAAGTCAGTTGTGCAGTCTTTTAGTGCCAGTTGTAGGAATCACACAGCTGAATCTCCTCAACAGCCTGCATTGGTGGATTGCAGCTTCCAGACTCAGATGATATCCCTTTGAATACTTTCCTTCCTCCATGTTATTTTATACTTTTGATTTCTTTTTTTTTTTAAATATATTAATATATATGAGTGTGTGCATGTGTGTGTTAACTTTTTATTTTAATATACTTGCTGTTTACTACTGCTGTTAATTCCTCTGGGAATCCTAACTCACTGCTGTGTTGTTGAAATGCTTAATACTGCTTTTAATCAGTTATGGGCTTTTCTAAAGTGTATAACTTGTATTGGGAAGCTGACATTCTATGGTGTCATTTGAACACTAGGCCTCTTGTTTCTGTTGTTCTCTGCTTTGTTTAGCGGTTCTGACAAAAGCATTTGCTTTCACTTTTTTTTTCTTCATTTATATCACTATTTATTACTGATTTAATACTGCTACAGACATTTTTTATTGTCAAATTGTGATTTTACCATAAATTATTTTATTTGCATTTTCAGTGGAGCTTCTTTTCTGTCAAGGAAATCTCTAAGAAAATGCTTTTTCATTTTGTTTTAAAGGCTTTCTGTTTGATTTAAGAGCATATATTTGTTTTTTGTCACTTTTTAGATGAATGAGTTTTACTTGGTACTGTGCATCATGTAGAACAAGGCTTAGCACATTTTAAACCATTTCTGCTATATTATATTCAGTTTAGCCCTATTTCATGTGTAGAGAAGGAGTTTTACTTGGTACTGTGACTTGTGTGCGCTGTTGTTTACTACACTGTGCAGCATGTAGAACAAGGCTTAGCACATTTTAAGCTATTTCTACCATATTTTATTCAGTTTAGCCCTATTTAATGTGTAGGGACACAGTTTACATTTTTTATTATTGCTGCACTTAGTCAACCCTCAATAGTATCAGTGTATTATTCTGACTGATGATTTTCCACTGACTTGATGGATCCCGATACAGCTGCTCGCCACCACCACCACTACCAATCAAATCCAGCTACACCTAAAAAGAAAACATTCAACAAAAACATGCCTTAGCCTATGATTTGTGAAACTGTTGTTACCTGCCTGCAGGCCATTTACCTCCCCCCCCCCCCCACATCACCATCTGGTGTAAGCCCATAGTCTTCTATGCCACAGGGATCAGACCCATCCTCTAGGGCTGTTCAGTACCTGGTTTGTGTATGGGAGAACCAAACCCTTTAGGTAGAGGAAAAGTCTAGAATAAGAGACCCCTTGCCAGACATAACACTCTGTTGCAAGATAATTTAGTCTGCTAGTGTAGTTCTCAGTAAAAAGAAACAAACTTCACCACACTGCAGACAATCAGGTTATTACCTTGTAAAGAGCTGATTTGGTTTCTTTAGCTAAGACTATTTTGCACTCATCTAATCTTGGAGACTATGCTCTTTTTCAGATTGACTGTGGCTCTACCTTCTCTGGAGATTGGTCTCTGGTTGCAGATTTTGATGGGGACTCTGATGCCGACAATAGTGAACTCTCTGAGTCTGTCCAATCTGATTCTTTGGAAAGTGAACAGGTTTAAAAACCTAAGCAAGTGTTCACCTTTTCACAGATGCTAGCTAGGTTTAGAGATCTATTTTACTGGAAGCAGTTTTGAACTGCTCCAAAGATTGGTACTGTTTATGATCTTATTGATGATGAGTTTCCAAATGTTTTGAGTAGTATTCCTCTGTTACTGGCCTTAGAACAGCTCTATAAAACTGCAGGGAAAACCCAGTTCGGCTAGTGAACCAGTTCTAAAAAAGGCTAGGAGGAAGTTTATTTTGCAGAGTGCTTACAGTTTAGATGTCTTTGCTACATATTTGCATGCTGAGCAGGTGTTAGTGTTATATGAATGAGATTGTTTCTAGTGTGACTCTAGTGTGACTCAAGTTTCAAAACATGCTTTGAGGAGAGGCTTGGGGGGTGCAGACACAATGTCTAGAAATGCAGCCACTTCTGTGGTATTGAAAATGTAAGCTTTGTGTTATAACCTGATTTTTTTCCTGTGGATTTAAAAAAATTAGATTTTAAATGCTCCTTTAAGTTCTGAATTTGTATTTAGTCCTGCTGCTACCCAGATTCTCACAGTAGGACAATAGAGGGAAATTGATGTGTAGGAAATCTAGAATGTTTCATATCCCCAGGTTCTCCCACAACAAGACACCTGACTTCAAAGGGCAAAACAAACAAAATTCCCAGCCTAACAAGATTCAGGATACCAAGAGGAAGTGGCAGAAGAATTATACTTCCAAACCAAATAAAAGAGGATGTCCTTCCATTTCACTGTTGCAGTAATCTTAACATGAGGTATCCCCTGCCAAGAGCAACCCCACGTCCATCCAGTATACCAAAGCTTTTGGGTTGCTAATGATACGCCGTATGTTACACACATGCTCCCCGCACATGGCATAAGGCATAAAGATGACTTCCGGGTGTATCATCCTGAGAACTTCTTTGCCGCCATTACGAAGCCCATCTTTGATCATCGGTCTAATCGTTCGAGTTATTGCTGGTTACCTAGCTATTCAGGTGAGTGCCCCATTGGGGTTTTCTGCTTATCCTTTTTTGCTTTTGCATATGTGTTGTTCTGGGGTTTCATATTATCCAGAAAGGGTAAATGCCAGTATGGGAGTCAGATTCCCCATAAAGACCGTCCTGAGCAGTGCTTGTTTTGTTTAGGTGCTTTTCACGACCATATGTCCTACACTGTCAGGCTTTTGTTCCATAAACCTTATGTAGTTGCCTTTCATCCCTCGCTGTCTATCTTGAAAACCATCATCTAAAGCTTTTAGCGAAAGACTATATGAAAGTTACTTCCCACTCTGAGGGCCAGCCATCTTCAAAGAAGAAGGCCATCTCCACCAGACGTCCCCCTCTCAGAGTTTGAAATGAAAAAAAAAAGCTGGATAAGAATAAGTCTTTTCTCAAGAAGAGCTGTTTAAAAAAATAGTTAGAAGAAAGAGAGCACAGAGAAAATCTAAGATTTTCTTCTGTACCGGAAGTTATTCAGGAGCTGTTAGAGAAGATGGAAATTTCTTATGAAAATATCGTTAGGGAGTGGGATAAAATTAAAGTGGAATTTAAAAATAGGGTGGAAATAAAAGAAAGGGAGATATAGTTAAGAAGTAACGAGTTTCTTAGAGGGACTGACAAATGTTAAAGTACTGCAAAATAGGGGGAATCTCACAGAACAAGAAGAGGAGCAACTGCAGAATGCTAAACAGAAAATAAGGGATTGCCTTGAGAATATGAGTTTAAAATGATTGCTGTTAAGCAACTATTTTTGATAATAACCCTAGAGCACAAAAACTTTTAACACGACAACTCAGGCAACAGAAAGTAGAAAGGTCTATCACCAGGCTTAGGGAGCCAATAACAAGGGATCCTGTAGAAGTATTTGAAATACTTCAAAAATTCTATGAAAGTTTGTATAAAGCAGAGAAATATGGAAATCAAGAAAAGGTACAAATGGAAATTCTTTTGGAAGAATTAAATATGCCCAGGCTAGAGGTAGAGGAGGCTCTATTACTGACAGGATAGTAGGAGATGAGATAAAATGGTGATGTATAACCAGTCTACAGGAAAGTCAGCAGGAATAGATGTTATTCCTGTGGAAGTTTGGAAGTTAGGAGGGAAAAAACTGAAAAGATCGAGGGAGGCAAACATTTGACAACATTTACAACACTGATGATCCAGAGAGAAGCAGAATGTAAGAAAGTACCCCTGTTGTTGGTAGGTCTTGATAAAGAGAAAGCATTTGACAGAGTGAGCTGGAACTTTATGAGTAGAGCAATGGAAGCATGTGCATTCCCTAAAAAAATTATAAGGTTGATTAAAATGCTATATGAGGGATCAGAGGTGAAAATTAAAGTGGGTGGGGTCCTCTCTGATAACCTCTGCTTGAGCAGAGGAAGTAGGCAGGGGTGTCCTCTTTCCCCTTTGTTGTTTGCAATATATTTAGAACCATTGGCAAAGAAAATAAGGGACTCAGAAATTCCAGGATATAATTGGTATGGTAGTCAGAAGAAGAAGCTGGCTGTATTTGCAGATGACATTATTTTATACCTGACAAAACCAGAAAGGACATTACAGTGCTGTGGAACATATTGAGACAGTTTCAGACCTTTTCAGAATACAAAATTAATCAACCCAAAACAAAAGCAATAGTGATAAATTATGTACCCATGTACGAATTGGTTCAGCAATATCCATACTTATGGGGAGATGATAAAATGAAGTATTTAGGAGTATGGATTAAAAATGATACCGATGTGGCAGCTAAGGATATGTGGGAAGAGACCAAACAAAAGATAATACAAAAATTGAGAAAATATGAGCTCTGTTATATGGATATTGATAGTAAGATACAAGCAGTTAACATGTTTTTTTAGTCCCTTTAGTCTTATATGCAGGTCAGACATATTTTTATCAACCAGAGGAGAAGTTGTGGGTAGTAATTGATAAAGAGCTGAATTTTATCTGGGAGGGGAAGACTGCAAGAGTCAAGTGGGATATGTTTATTCTTCCAATAGAACAGGGTGGATTGGGATTTCCCTATGATTTGAAGGGGTATTTCATTGCAACACAGTTAAGGCTCCTATACATAACACAAGCAGAAAACTATAACTCAAAATAGAAAGAGATGATGGAATAAACAGGGTGGAAGCTCAAGTAACAGGGAGAGGCTGGGATTTTGGATGCAAACCTTTAAGGAGAACAACAAGCATGCAGAATATTATATTCATAAAGTAGCAGAAAGTATTCTAAGAACTAAGCCAATATGGGAATGGAGAAAGGAGATTTGTGGAGAAAAATGGCAAAGGAGCCAAGGTATTGGGAGCAAATAACTAGAGAGGGAAAGGTAATGGAATGGGAAGTTGCCAAGAACTTATTTGGACTGCAGGTTAAAGATTGCCTTCCATATCAAGGATTGATATCTCAGTACAGGCAAGGAGAAATAAATGGGGGGAGGTCCTAAAAAGAAGACCAGCATGGGTAGAGTTTTTAGTAGAATCTAGAACAGAAGTTGCCATTAAGAAAGTAATAATTAGTAGAGCATATGAAATATTGCATGATAACTATAATAATCAGAAGAGGTTAGGAGGAATTGGGAAGATAAATTGGATAAGCAATTCACAAAGAAACAATGGGGAATATATGTATGTCTCCCAAATATGCAAGAAAATATAGATTTAGGATATTTGCCTGGAAGTGTTTGCATAGATATTGTTATACCCCAAGCAAGCTCCAAAGAATCTTTCCACAGTTAGACAGCAAATGTCGGAGATGTGGCGGGGAAGAAAGAGGTAACTGGAAACATGTTTTCTGAGAGTTTAATGAGTTGGCTGACTTTAAAGATTCGAAACACGTAGTCAGGATAAATAAACGAATGAATAACTTTTAATCCAAGTACACAGAATGCAGACAGTATTCTTGCCACAATCACAAAGAGTCACAGTTAAGCACGCTTTCACTTAGTAAAATACAAAGCTTCATCAGAACAAAGAGCCATTGTGTTAATGCATTAAATACTCACTTGTAAAATTGAATAATTGATTCTTAAAGAGACCTATCGTCCCCATAGTAATCAAATATTTACAGAACATGAACACCTTAAATACAAATAGTTCTAATCAAATAATGTTACAAAACTATTTTAAATTTTACTATACAACATAAAAACATATGGTATGAATTCATAATATAATAAATACGTAATACTAAAAAATGCAAAAAAGTATGTTTAGAATAAATTCTCATAGTTGTTGATCTAATAATGAGTTTTTCTATTCTTTTGAGTATTTTAGTCTTTCCTCTTTCCTCCCCTCCCTAGTTTAACTGCCGCTGGCATTAGAACTTATGTAATTTTCCCCTCCCCTTCCTTTCTCAGCACTTGGTGCCTTTTTTTGATTTTTCCCTTTGGTGTCTAGCAGGGGTTACCTTCCCTTTTAGTTTAAGTTTTTGGATTTAATTGGGGATGTTGTCTGCTCATTCCTGTTTCACTCCGTTTCAGTATTTTTTTTGTGTGTGTGTGTCTGTCTGTCTGTGTGTGTTTGTGTCTGTCTAGGATTATGTCTGACAAAGACAAGCCTACAGGGTTTAAAAGACTCTTCTAGTGAGCGTAAGATGCCTAACTCTAACGCCCATAAGAAGTATGTCTGTTGTCTGGTATCTGACTACCTTGAGGCTGATTGCTGCGTTTGGGCTGCTTTCAACCCTTGCATGTTGGCGGATCGCCGGAACAAATTATTGCTGAAAGGTATGGCCCAAGGGGGTCCCTTTGTGTCAGGCTCTCCTTCTTCTGGTGGCAACAAAGAATCCAAGAGGAAAACCCCTTCTGTCTCCCCGGGTGCTTGTCCTCCGGCATCTCTGAAACTACCTAGGCGTTCGGATCAGAGATCTCCGGATCTGAAGCTGGCCTTGACAGTTCCAGATCTGATGTCTCAGGATCCATCTTTAGGTGTTACGGTCTCCTCAGCTCAGAGGCCCTTGGATCCTATCACTGTTAACTTGGATCCATCGGCTTCCTCAGATCCAAGGCAGGCAGGTCAACTAGTGTCGAAGCCAACATGTTTGTCGGATCTGGAGTTAATTATTCAGGGCTCCCCAGCAGGATCTTTCCGGGATCCTAAGCTTTCAGCTCCCAGGCATAAGAGTTCTTCCACAGATCGGAGACAGCATAGGGTGGTGGTAGGATACAAGCTGGCTTCTCCAACTAAATCCACCCTTTCTTCATCCTTTTCCATATCCTCCAGGAGCCTCTTACCTTCCAGTATAGACCGGATGATGACTTTTCTTTGGGCCCAGATGGAGATGGTTCTCTTGGCGTCCTCAGCCAAGTCTGGCTTAGGGAGATCTTAGATTACCTTATCCTCTTCTGATTCCTCTGGTTTCGGAACCCCAGGACCTGGTTTTCCCTAGGGGAATATCCAACATCCATCTCCCGAACCGACAGTCTCTGGCGATCAACAGACATGGGAAGCGTGTTTATACTTCAGCCATGTTTGGTCTGATAGCTCTTAATTACTTGCCACATTTTACCTGCCTTCAAAAAGATCGGGTTACTGAGCTAACCACATCCTTTTCAGAGTTGATGCCAGCAGAGGACCTCAAGAAGGTAACTCCTAAGCTCACTACTCTATTGCCAATTCCTCGATGAGGTTGTTCTCCAGTGCAGCGGAGGGTACCTCTCAAGTGGCCAGTGCAGGCATTGCCTTGAGGAGTCATGCATGGATGCGATTATGCGGGTTCGCAGAACCTTTCACGGTGTCTTCTACTAATGCCCTCTTTGATGGTGCCTCGCTTTTTGGACTATCAGTCAAAGAAACTTTAACTCGCAGTGAGCAAGAAGGTAGAAGCTTTCAGTGGTCAGCATCATGTTTTCTACCCCCCCCCCCCAAAAGCTCCTTTTCCAAAAACTAACAGGGAGGTAAGAAGCTCTGGTTCCACAAGTCACAGGGTTCCTCCAAGATGCTCCAGAAGATCCCTTTTCCAGAGACAGGGGAAGGGGATTCAATGGCAGACGCCACTCTAGAGGCAGAGAGGGTACTCAGAATCAGGGCTCTAGGGAACCCTTCTCTGAGAAGGCATTTGCCTGACTGTCCTTGGAGGCAATTGGGGGTCAGTTTTCATTGCACCCAAACGTCTATACATCTATAACAAATGATCGGTGGGTGCTCAAGATCATATCCAGGGGTTATTCCATTCCCTTTTCTCATCCTCCTCAAATCCCAACTAAGTTCTCCCCAGTGTGCCACCCAGTCAGAGAGAACTGGCCCAGAGGGAGGTTTTAGCACTCTAGAAAAAAGAGCCATCCAGGAGGTCCTAGCAGGACAAAGAGGATCCAGAACCTATTCTCGCTTCTTTTTGATGCCAAAAAAGACTGGGGATCAGCTTCCAATTCTGGACTTCACTAGTTTGAACTTATTCATCAAGAAGTCGAAGTTCGGATAGTTACTGCAGAAGTATGACTGAATGTGCTCCATAGACCTCCATAATGCCTACTTCCATATCAAGATAGACAAGTGTTCCAGGAGGCATCTGCACTTCTGGATCAGAGCCATTAATTTCCAATTCAGAACCCTACCATTTGGACTCACCACAGCCCCCAGGGTGTTTACCAAATACTTGGCTGTAGTAGCGGCTCACCTGGCACTTCAGGGATTTCTGGTCTTCCCATACCTGGATGATTGGCTCCTCACAGTTCCCACAAGGCATCGACTGGTGTCCGTCACACAGTATCTCTTGCAGACTTTCGAAATGCTAGGCATTACAGTCAGCATTGTGAAGTCAAAGCTATCTCCTGGAATTCATTGTGACCCATCTCAACACAGTCACAGAGACTGCAGGATTACCTTCCCACAGAGTGGACTCGATCAGGCAGCAGGTCAGGGCTATCCTGGAGGTGCTGTCGCTGTAGGCGCACCTCATCCTCAAAGCCTTTGGGTTCATGTCGGCAGCCATTCTCCTCATACTACTTGTAAGATATTACACGCAAGTGCTTCAATGGACTCTGGTAGTTCAGTGGTCCATTTTGTCTCATCCAATGTCCATGCCAGTTCCATTGACACCTGTTTCCAGATGGCATATGCAGTGGTGGCTTCAGTCAGAGGGTCTATTTCGAGGCAGACCAGTTTCTCTTCCCCAGCCCATGGACAATTCCCTGCTGGGGAGGGGGTGTCATTTTTTTGGGCAGAACTGTCCAAGGCACGTGGACCCCCACAGAGAACAAATTACACATAAACCTTCTAGAGATGAGGACAGTCCTCCTCACGTTGCAAGCCTTTCAGGATTGCCTTTGTGGGAACGGTGGCTATTCTTACAGAACATGTCGGTAGTCTGGTACATCAACAAGCAAGGAGGAACACGTTCTTATCCATTGTGCAGAAAGGCCGTGAGAATGTGGGAATATGTTATCTTTTGCAGTCACTTTCTTGTTTCAACACACATACCCGAGAAGTCCAAGCTCAGCAGGTCTATCTTGACCCCTCATGAGTGGCCTTCAGTCCATCAGTGGCATCTCAGATATTTGGCTGATGGGCCCAACCTTGCTGTGACCTCTTTGCATCCCCATTGAACAACAAATGCAGCAGGTACTTTGCCCTGATCCCCCCAAAGGGGCTGTCCCCGAGGAAAGCTCTTGTCCATGAGTGGCCTCCGGCTCTCCTCTACACATACCCACCTCTTCCATTGATCCCCAAAGTTCTTCAGAAAGTCCACAGACTGAACAGTTCCATGATCCTCATTGCCACTTTCTAACCTCAGGTGTGGTTCCCCTTCCTGAGGTCTCATCTGAAGTATCTGACTTGGATACTGGATCCCATTCTGGATCTCATCTCTCACCCATCAGAACAACTGCCCAACCTTCAATCCCTTTGTCTAACCATATGGTTTCTCTACTTTCTTTGATAGTAACACAGTCCAGGCTGGCTTCTCCTGTCAGGAGAATTATATTAGCTTCCCAGAAACCGTCCAGTTAGAAGGTCTATCGTTGTAAGTGGAAATGTTTTTCCTTTTGGGCTGCAGAACGGAATCTTGATCCTTTCTCAGCACAAGTGCCAGATATTCTTCTCTCCTTATCCCTTTTTCAAGAAGGGGCCAGCTTCTCTACTATAAAAGTGTAATTGGCCACCGTTTCTAATTTTCATGTCAATAACTGACGCACCTTTTTCAAAACATTCCACTTATGCTGTGCTGATGATGCCATAAGAAGGCAGAAACATACATGTTCATATCTAGTGGGGTTTGGTTTATAGGCCTGAAATTGTCTAAAATAGGCTGAAAAGAAAATGTCATGGACATTCAGAATTGCCATTTAGCTGAAACACCTGATGTCCTTAAGGGGTAATTTGCATATATCCCATGTTGCCTCTTATACAAGAGGTTTAAGGTATCACAGTGAAAAGTCTAGTTTTGCTAGATTTTTCTTTTCTTGTTTTTTTTTTTTTTAACCATTTGTAATAGTGGGAACAATAGCTTTTTATCAGAATGACTATGTATGCTATCCGTATTATCTTTGACCATAAATTACCTTACTGGTATCGACAAAAAGGAAGGAGTATTGGATTATATTAAGAAACGCAGATTGCAAGCATCAATGCTCCAGGAGACAAATTTGGAAAAAAATTAATATGCAAGTTTGACAAAGAAAGGATTTTAGGATGTTTGTTTAGCAGAATATCAGGGAAAAGGGGAGTAATTATACTGCTAGAGGGGCTTCAATAGTAATAGAGCAAGAAAAAAAAGCAATAATGGTAGATTTGTGGTCATAAGGGGCTAGTGGCAAGCAAGGAAGATTATACTGGCATGTATTTATATTCTACCAAAAACTGCTGTTATGGAGCTTAAGAAAATTTTGGTAGAAATCATCGGCTTTCAGCAGGCAATATTACTTATAGGTGGAGACTGAAACTTGATTTGCAATGGTGAGTGTATATCAGGGGACCTAGAAGAGAAAATATAACAAAAGAGGTTCGATTTCTGAAGAAATGTATGAAAATATTTGGTATGGATGATGCAAATTCAGTAGTTGGATCTCACTAGATAAAATTATATTTCACAGGCACATTCGCATTTAATTGAAAACTGTGACACACATCCAGTAGACATAAATAAAAACGGAGATAAAAATGCAGGGTAATGAAGTGAAAATGAGACACTGGTGCTTTCCCACCTACCCGAAGGAATGAGTAATGATTATGCTTTGGTTATTAGGGAAAATAGAAATATATTCAGATGTTGTAGCTAGTGAGTGGGATAAAATGAAAATGGAGTTTAAAACAAGGTAGAAATAAAAGAGAAAGATATAGGGTTAAGAAGTAATGAGAATTATTTAGAAGGGCTGACAAAGGTTAAATGCTAAAGAGAAAATAAGGGCGTATCTGGATAATTTGCATGAGTTTAGAAATATTGCTTTTAAGCAACTATTTTTGGTAGTTAACTCCAGAACACAAAACGTTTTAGTACAACTGCTTAAGTAGCAGAAAGGAGAAAGGGTTGTTGCCAGTGTCAGGGAGCCTGTTACAAGAAAAATATCCAGAGATCCCATGTAGGTTTTAGAGGTATTTTGAAATTTTTATGAAAATTTGTGTAACGCAAAGAAATGTGGAAATCTGGAAAGAGCAGAAATGGAAATATTTATGGAAGACTTAAGCCAAGGCTAAAGGTGGATGAGGCTCAACAACTAACAGTTAAGATAGGAAGGGGTGAGATAAACATTGGTGATGTATAATCTATCTTTAGGAAAGTCTCCAGGAATAGATGTTATTCCTGTGGAAGTTTGGAAGTTAGGAGGGGGAAAAGTGATAGATCTTGAAGATTTTATTTCAATAATATTTTAAAAGGAAGGCCTAGTGCCAACATCTTGGAAGAAAGTTGTTGTGGCTGTATTACCTAAGGTTGGTAAAGACTTATCAGACCCAGCTTCAGAGACCCATTTCAGTTTTGAACCATGATTATAAAGTGTTTATGTCTATACTAGCTAAAAGAATGGCAAAGGTGTTGCTAAAATTGATAGACTGATAGTGTGGCTTTATGTAGTGGAGACAAACATTTGACATTGTTAGAACAATGATGATCCAGAGGGAAGCAGAATGTAAGAAATTTCAGCTGCTGTTGGTGGATCTTGACGCAGAGAAAGCATTCAGCAGAGTAAGCTGGGATTGTATGAGTAGGGCAGTGGATACATTTGCATTCCCTGATGCAATAACATGAATAATTAGGAAAATATCTCAAGGATCGGAGATGAGAATAAAGTAGTTTTCCTCTCTGATGAGTTGTGTCTGAATAGAGGAACCAGGTAAGAGTGTCCTATTTCCCCTTTGTTATTTGCTTTATAGTTAGAGACATTGGTAAAGAAAATAAGGAACTGAGAAATGCCAGGATATAATTGGTGTGGTAATCAAGAAAAGTTGGCTTTTTTTGCAGATGATTTATTTTGTACCTGATAAATCCAGAAAAGGAAAACTCATAGAACATTTTAAGACAGTTTCAAGTATTTTCATGATATAAAATTAATGAAGATAAAACAAAGCCTATAATTGTAAATGATGTCCCCACACACAAATTGATTCAGCAGTACCCACTTTTATAGGAACACAATAAGATGAAGTATTTAGGAGTATGGATTACAAAGGCTTTTGTTAGGGCAGCTAAGGAAATGTGAGAAGAGATTAAACAAAGATAATACAAAAATGAGAAATTGAAAGCTCTTGTTTATGAATATGGAGATAGTAAGATAAAAGGATTGAAAATGCTTTTAGTCTTTTTATCAACCATAGAAGTTGTGGACAATAAACAATAATTAATAAAGACTTGAGGAATTTCTCTAGGAGGAGAAGGGCAAGAGTTAAGTGGGATAAGTTGATCTTTCCAATAGAACAAGGTAGTTTAAAATTACCCGAGCTGAATGTGTATTTTAGAACTACACAGTTAAGGCTCATATACATAGCAAAAGGTTATAATTCTATTACTTTCTACTCGTTTGCTTAAGTGTGTTTTTGAAGCAGGTAGAGTGACATCTGTTATAAGCATTAAACAATTTCTTTCCTTTGTTAAACAATGTATTTATACTCATATTACAACAAAGTGATTTGTTTTTAATTTCGCATAATATTTGGTCTGCTTTATTAATACAACTCTTTAAATGGAAATAGAATTCAGAGGCATAGACAGCAACTTAACATTGGAGGAGGATTAGAGTGGTGTGTACTTAAGTCATTAAGTAACTGAAAGTTTGCGTTTGAGAAGCCCCATAAACACAGTGGCATTTATCATGGAAGGGACTACTAGTTTTAAAGGAAAAGGTCACTAATTTGTGGTCTGATTTAACAAGACAGGTCGATATACATGCAGGAAGTGGCCATATGTGTTTTGGCCCCTAGGAGGATAGGGTTAGCATTTGTAATGTCAAGGAAGTGTTGGACATGCTGACCATTGCCATTGTAAGTCATACACTTTACTAATGGATAGTTCCAGTCAAACAGTGGAAAGGTGTTTCATTTAATGGGGAGCTCAACTAATGCATTAAGACAGCTGCCATGCTCAGAAGGGTTATAGAGGGTGCTCAATAACTAGCTATGAAGTAGTAATTAGTGTTGCTTATGCTGACTTAATATCCAGAGGAATCTGTTGTGAAGCGATATCCTTTTTATTTTTTTAAACACCTTTATTAAATTATCACATAGGCAAACATATTAACAAAATATTAATGTTGTTTCCATTTATAACATATCATCTGATGTTGTTAATCTTCTTTTAATTCATCACTGATGGGTTCGGTTCTGAGCCCTCGGAACCAAGTCAGCCAATTACCAAGCTCGCACCAGCCAAAAAAAATTCTCAAGCTAAGTCTCTACTCAGAATGCCCTTCTCCCTGTTACCTCAGATCTCGTTTGCCATAAAGCCGTGTTTCAGCCGAGCTCTCAGCTAAGTAAAATCTTTCTTGATATTTGTATAAAAGTTTTTGGATATTTTCATATTTTACTAAACCTTTAGTCTATCTAGTGTCTTTTCTTCGATTTAACCGCATATTCTCCACTCTACCAATTGTTACCATTGGTGAACTTAAGTACCATTGTTGGTACGGCCTTTTCCCTTACTCTTGTGGTATTTCTTCAATACCATAGCTGTCATTGCTTTTTCTTACTTAACCTGTTAGCTTTTATCTCTTCTCATATACATTGTGTTGTTATATTGGTATTTTTCTGGTGACTTCATTATTGCTGGATTATACAGTTAGTTGTGGTGTTCTTTCTACTAAAATGTTGGATAAGAAAGGTACCTCTGGCTTTAAGCAGTGTGCTTCTTGTAAGGGCAAGTTACCTAACAGTGACTTGCATGATGACTGTGTATACTGTTTGGGAGTGGCCCACCTTTCGGTGCAGCTTCCATGTGATATTTGTCCAAAATTTCAGCCAACACACTCTTAATGAGCACAAAAACATATTCTGAAGGGGTTACTCAAGTCTCCCTTCTCAGAGGCCATTTCTGCAATGGAGGTCTCAACACCTCCTTCTAAGGACAAAAAGAGATCCCATTCTGTTCCTTCTTCATCATCGGGTGATCAGAGCAAACCTGGGGAATCTAAGGTCCCCAAGTTATCGTCAGAGCATAAATTTGCCTCTTCAGCTCCGCCTTCCTCGGCTCCGACCATTGCAAAGCTTTCGATACCGACGCCTGTATTGGCACACACCCTGCCTCCGGCACCGATCATAGATCTTACCACGTCTATTTCAACTTCGGCATCTGTAGCTACTTCAGCTCAGGGCACGACTTAGACTTCAGTTTCCATTTTGGAACCGACCGTCTCGGCTCCGAGTGCCACTTCGGCACTGAGCATTGTACCAACCACTCTGGATCTGACCCATTTGCTTCCAGTCTCGAAACTAGAGACTTTGGTGCCAGCAGACCTTGCACCACGAACCTGCTTCGAAACTCTCCTTAGCATGGAGAACATCGATATCTGTGCAGTAACAGAAACCTGGTTCAGGGCTCCCGAGAGCACCCCAGCACTACCGGGTTATACCTCATACCATGCTTTTCGGCCCCAAAACTTGGACCGAACCACAAAAGGAGGGGGAGTATCGATATTCATCAAAGATACCCACACCTCCAGGTTGGTGGCAAAGCACAAAGCATCAGAGACTATCCATGTGCAACTAACAGTGGGTAAAACTGCCTTCCAGTTTATAGCCTGCTACAGACCACCCTCCCAAACCCAGGAACCCCACTCGGCCTTCCTGAGAACACTGGAAAATATGAAGGTCTCTCCAAACACCATTATATTGGGCAACTTCAACTACCCAAACATAGACTGGGAGCATTACTCTAGCTCCAACACCCTAGCCCAAAGGTTCCTAGAATTTATAAACTCAAATGCTATGGAACAACTTGTTACCACTCCCACAAGAGGGGAAAACTTACTGGACCTGATCATCACCAACATGGGGACTCTATGCTCCAGACCAGAAGTGTATCCCTCACTGGTAAGATCAGACCATAAACTAATCTCACTGGATATTCACATCCCGACCCCACCCCTGCCCAGAAAACCACAGTGAAAAACTTCTCTAAAGCAAATTTCACACTCCTCAAAACTGAGGTGGAATCCTTCAAAGCCCCCGGGCCTGTGGAAAATACGGCCCAGACCGCAGAATCCTTTATAAACACATTCTATGAACACCTTCAGGAATGCATGGATCATGCGATCCCAAATAAAACCAAGACCCAATCCTCCAAAGGCAGACGTCCCGTCTGGTGGACCCCAGCCATAAACAAACTATACAATAGAAGGAGGAAGCTACTAAATGATAGAGCAAAATCCCAAAAAGGGAAGGCATCACTGATAAGTATTAGCAAAAACCTACGGGCACACATAAAATTGTCTAAGGCCAGCTTCGAGAGAAAAATTGCACAGGACACTAAGGATAATCACAAGGCTTTCTTTAGTTATGTTAGGAACCTGGGTGGGAATTCCCAGATATGCTCAGAATTAGTCCAAAATGACAAAAAATACACCAAACCCACAGACATTGCCAACATCCTAGCTGACAGGTTCAGCGCAAACTTCTCCCCCCCCCTCCCCACCAAAAGGGCAAATATCTATCCCAGCAGAGTGCTGCCCCCCTGACATCTCAGATGCTCAGGTAAGAGCCGCCTCTCCAAAGCAAAAAACACAGCATCAATGGGACCAGACGGTGTCCCGGGCTGCATCCTACATGAACTCCAAGAAGAGCTAAACCCAAACATAAAACTACTGTTAAATCTCAGCCTTACTACAGGATATGTGCCCAAAGAGTGGCGTACAGCAACAGTGGTCCCTCTCCATAAAGGTGGTGCTTCAACGGATCCTGGAAACTATCGCCCCATAAGCCTGACTAGCTTGGTCTGCAAAGCTATGGAAAGGATCATCACGGACCTCATAAATAAAGATATTGGGGACCTACAAACACTGGATCCTACCCAGTTCGGCTTTGTTAAGGGCAGATCCTGCCTCTTAAACCTGGTTGATTTCTTTGAAACAGTCACCAAGGCCATTGGAGGGAAGGTGGTCCATACAGCCTACATGGACCTCACAAAAGCCTTTGATACAATACCCCAATCGGGCATTATAGATAAGCTCACCAGCTTAAATATAAACCCCTATGTCACTAGATGGATTGCAAACTGGCTCAAGGACAGAACCCACATGGTTAGAATTGCTGGAGCCATGTCAGACTCCAAACCAGTTACAAGTGGTGTCCCACAAGGCTCAGTCCTGGGACTTCTCTTGTTCGATATATATTTCTCGGAGGTACAGGCCAACACGGAAGGACTGTGACTGACCAAGTTCGCAGATGACTGCAAACTGGGCGCCATAATTGACTCTCCAGCGGACACAAGCATCCTCCAAAAGGGCCTCATAGAAACAGACAACTGGTGCCAGAGCCATGGCCTCAAGCTAAATGCCAAAAAGTGTATAGTCATCCCCTTTGGCAAAAACAAAGTGACCACAAATTACCACATAGGTGGTAATCCATTAAGTACAGAAGAAGTAATTAGGGACCTGGGGACCCAAGTTGATAGCAATCTCTCATTTGACAACCACATGGCCAAATTGGTTAGAAAAACATTTTATATAGCCCACCTAATCATGAAGGGATTCACATCTAGATCAGGGACGCCATCGTGCCTCTTTACTCATCCCTCATCAGGCCCATAATTGAGTACAATGCCCCTTTTGGGATGTACCTTACCAGACACCTGCAGCAACTGGAAAGACCCCAAAAGTACCTCACCAAGAGGATCAAAGGGCTCAAACAGATGCCATATGCTGCCCGGTTAAAGAAACTCCAGCTCTACTCAGTGGCATACCGCCTGTTCAGAGGCGATCTGTGCCTGACGTATAAAGCCATGTCCAACCCGGAATTAATGGACATGCTGCACCTCAGAAAATCCAAATCCCATCGAGCTACGCGCCCGAGAGACTTGAACCTCAGCACTAAAATAAATAGGACATGCTGGAGGGACAGATTCATAACCCAGAGGCTCTCTTCACTCTGGAATAAAATCCCAGTCCAGGTTAGGCAGAGTCCCTCATTGACTCTCTTCAAGAGGAATCTTGATGAGTGGATGGGAGATCGTAGGTTTACCCCGGGTATCACTTCTGTGTCACTGTTAGTCAGAGGCACAGTATACTAACCTCGAAAAAGGGCATAGCAAAATAAATTTAAAATGGGTGGCGAAAGCCAAACACATTCTGGCTAGGCTTATAAATGCCCTAGGGCAGATAGCCTAGTATGAACCTATGAACCTAATACTCTACCTCAGTAGACCCGTTTCTAGCCCAAGCGTATAGCCCATTTCTCGAACGTCCTGGCTCCCTGTCTGGAGTATCCACCAGATGCCTTTCGGAACACAATGTGGTGCGTCTTGTGGACCAGCTATTAGTAGCCAGGAGGATTCCATCACTCTCTAAAACCCATCCACCTGCTGGACTTGGGTTGCCTTATCCACAGACTCCATCTTACTCTCCTCCTTCAGCCATCTCTGTTCCGAAGCCTTCTGTTCCGACATCTTTCTTGGAACCCACCACCTTGGTGCCTATGGTGCACCTCACTCTGGATCCGAGTTTGTCCCTTTGGTCTTCCGTTCCTGCCGAACCGGTCCTTCCTCAATCTGGGGATTGGGGGACGGGCGCGTTGGCCTGAGGTACAGTGCTGACTTTCTCCTCGGTTCACTGATGGCTGTGTCCACGCACATCTTGCTTGCGGCTCCACCCATGGAGGAGGGTCCATCGGAGCGGGGTGTGACCCTGGTTGCGAAATTGCCTTTCTCGGTTCCAGGCTTCCATCCCTCTTCGAGCGGGCCTGCCTTCCGCTCGATGGAGAGGGCTCTTGCTTCTGGTAGCACTCCTATGATGTCAGAACCCCAGATCTGATGTCATTAATCTTTTTTCATTCCTTACTGATGGGTTATTGGTTCCGTCCTCAGAACCGAGCTGGCCTTGTACCAAGCATCCATCAGCCAAAAACTTTCGAGCCAAGATCTTACCCAGAATGCTCTGCTCCTTGTTACCCCAGATCTCATTTGCCTCGTTGCTGTACAGCCGTGTCAAGCTACTCTCTCAGCTAAGTGAATTTTTTTTGAAAGTTTCTATATTACTAAAAGTTTTCAATCAGTTACTATTTCTATACAACTACCCTATTGTATCTTTAAGACTCTCTCCCTATAGCTTCTTTCCCTTTATTACCCTTTTTCTTTAAGTAATTCTTCATTACTATTGTTGGTAATTCTTCCTTTCTTTCTTGTTATCCTTCTGGGTAGCCTTCTTAACTGTTTGATACTGTCGTACTTCTCCATATCATTATGTTGAACAAGAAAAGTAGTGTTGGTTTCAAACAGTGTAAGGATTGCGGCCGTAGGTTACTGCTTTTTGATGGCCATGATTTAATTGTCTGTTGCTTGAATGTCTCCCACCTTTCAGTGGATCTCCCGTGTGGCATTTGTAGAAATCTTTCGACCAGGACTCTCAGTGAAAGAAAGAACAAGTTAATCCAGAAAGGCCTCCTCAAAACTCCTTTCAGTGAGGCTATCTCTGGGTCATAGGGCTCACGCCTTCCTGCTAAACCCCATAAGAGGCGTTCTTCCTCCTCCTCCTCGAGGTCGCTCACTTCATCTCCCTTTGGAGATCGCAGGGAGTCGACTCATAAGTAGGTAAAAATTTCCAGTCTGGCACTGCCACCTGTGAACCTTTTGGCTCCAGGCTTGGCACCGTCCCAGTTGATTCTTGCTCCAGCTATGTCCTCTTTACCACCACTGGCACCGGAGTTCCCTTTGCAGACATGGCTCCGACAGTTTCATTGCAGCCTTTACCAGCACCGTCTCTGCAGGTACATTCTCCTTCAGCACCATTGGTGAAATCTCTTTTGGCCCCGAGTTTGACGATACTGTCCTCTATGGTGCAGACACCTTCGGCACCAACATGCTCTTCGGTGCAGTCCTTTTCAGCACCGTCATTACTACCGGTGCAGACACCTTCCTCGACTGCACCGTACTCCTCAGTGCGGACATCTTTGACTTCTATGGCACTGCCTTCATTAACGCAGACTACTTCAACACCATTCTCCTCGGTGCAGACACCCTCGGTTCCGGGCTCTGCATCATAACTAGCAAAGACCCAAGTACTCTCCTTCTTTGGATCCGTTTGTTGGTAGCCAATATAGCCCTTTTCTAGAAAGGCCAGAATCACCTTCAGGTTTCTCTATGAGGTCAACCAGGAGCTTCTCTGAACAAGATGTGTTGTGGCTAATTGATCAGTTGCTTGTGGCCAGGGGTCTATCTGAACCGTCTAAAGCTACGTTCCCTCTTTCAAGTGAACATATTTCTCCACAGACTCCAATGTACACTCCTCCTTCGACTTCCATGCAAGCATTGAAGCCCCTTCCTCCAACAGCAGCTTCCCTCCCTCCGACCCCAATAGTGGACCTCACTTTGGAGCTGGAGTCATCCTTCTGGCCCTCTGTGCACTGGGCATCGGGTTCTTCTTAGGCTAGTGGCTGTGCTGTGGGGGGGGGCATTCTTGGTTCCACACCAATTTATTCTATGACACCCTCCAGGAATCTTCCCTCCCTCATACGCTCTACAGCCCTCTTGAGACTCCTGGTCTGGGGGTTGGCTCATCAGAGCAGGGTGTGACCCCGGTTCCGAGGTTGTAGTCCTTGGTTCACGGCTCCCATCCCTCTTTGGGCGGTCAGGCCTTCCAGGCCATGGAGAGGGCACTTGCTTCTGCTGGCAAACCCCCCCATGTCAGAATCCTCTCCCCCCTCTGTGCTGCAACTGTCACAAGCCACAACCACTGGACACCGGACACAAGGGCTTCAGGTTTCTCCCCCTCAGGAGCCCCCCTCTTTGCAATCTTCCCCAGAACTCCCCACTGAGAAAGTACCTCGCAAGGTTTTATGCAAGTGGAAGCACATGGACTCCACTGAGGAGTCTTTGACTGAAGATACGGACTTTAATGATGGAGAAGGGTCCCCACGGTCACCCTCTGATGAGGTGTCCTTTGGTGACATCCATGAGATTCTTTGAGGGGTGAGTGGAAGTCCACCAATCCTTCATTAGAGGAATCCGTATTCCTGCAGGCCTTTCGTGCCTGGCCCTGTACCTCCTGGGTTACCCTGCCGGCTGATGAACTTGTCCAGCTCATCGTCCAGCATGCATGGAAGGCTTCTGACACCTTGGAAGCTATACCACAGAGGCCTGACAAGATCTTATCTCCCCCAGCTGAGCATCCCCATTAGTCAAAAGGTCTTCCTGTGGATGCCATGGTGGTGCCGGCTGTAACCAAGAAAGATTTGGCAGAAGAGAGCTGTCCATCTGTCCAACAAGGAGTCCCTAGCGATAGACAGACTCAGGAAGCGTGTGTTTGCTTCATTGACCTTCGCCATAAGGTCCTTGAACTACTTGGCACACTTAACAAGGCTCCAGAGGGATTTTATCAACCAGATCTCTAAAACCTTGGCAGGAGCTGTTTCTGATAAGGTCTGTGACAACGTACCTTCTCAGATAGCGACCCTAGAATCCATATCTAATTCTTCCATGTGTCTTATTTCACACACAACGGAAGGAGTGGCTAGGGCGGCAGGCACAGGTATAGTCACTAGACAGCATGCCTGGATGCTCCTTTGCGACTTTGCAGACTCCTTTAAGGCTTCCTTTATGAACGCCCCCATCGAGGCCACTTCTTTGTTTGGCCCTAAAGTTAAAGATACGCTGGCAAGGTGCGAACAAGAGGGCAAGACCTTATCTGCCATTGGTGTCAGACACTCCACTCCTCAAAGATTCTACTCCAGAAATCAGAGGAGCGGGAAGATGTGGCACAGAAAATCACAGGGCTCTTTGTGACGCATGTGCCGAGTTCTCCCCTAGAGGCAGAGAGGGAAACTCCAATGGAAGACTCCCCTTTCAGGGCAGAGGAGGTCCGCAAAACTGAGGTTCCATAGATTCTTTCTCTGGCCAACCCTATCAGCACTCCTGAAGCGTTGACCAACTGCTCACCTCTGGAAGCAGTCGGGGGTCATTTTCCTTGTACCCTACTGCCTGGCGAAACATAACCACTGATTCTTGGGTACAATGGATAATATCCAGAGGCTGTCTCATCCCCTTCCATCTCTGTCCAACCTCATCCAGAGACTTACCCGACATTCCACCCAGTCAAAGGGAAGCAGCAGCACACGAAATTCGAAAGCTGCTACAAAAAAGAGTCATCCAAGCAGTCCTCCCAGACCAGATGGGTTCTGTTTTTTACTCAAGGTCTTTTTGGTGCCAAAAAAGACAAGGGACTGGAGACCGATTCTGGATCTCAGCACACTGAACAAATTTGTAAAAACAGAGAAATTCCGGTTGGTCACGGTTCAGTCTATCCCTCCTCTTCTGGAAGAAGATGATTGGCTGTGCTCTGTAGATCTTCAAGATGCGTATTACCATATAAAAATGGACAAGCGCTCAAGAAGATACCTCCACTTCTGCATAGGAGCCAGTCACTACCAATTTTGAGCACTGCCCTTCGGTCTCTCTACAGCCCCCATAGTGTTCACAAAATGCATGGCAGTGGTCATTGCTCACCTGTGACTTCAAGGATTCCAGGCCTTTCCATACCTAGACAACTGTCTCCTCACCGCCCCCATCAAGCGTCTACTGGAAGAAGCCCTAGACTACACTCTCCTCACAGCACAACTCCTGAGAATCACTATAAACTGGGAGAAGTTCAACACAACCCCAGCACAGTTTTTAGAATTCATCGGGGTACTGTTGGACACGAGGAATTGCAATTCATCGGGGTACTGTTGGACACAAGGAATTGCACAGCATCTCTTCCGGATCACAGACTTCAGAGAATAAGACAACAGGTTCAGCCGCTGCTCTGTCAGCACAAATCTTCTGCTCGGTCCATACTCCAACTCTTGGGCTCAATGGCAACCTCGATCACCATTGTTCCTCTGGCCAGATTCCACATGAAACCTCTCCAGTGGTTGCTCCTCACTCACTGGTACTCTCTGCAACACCCTTTGTCTTTTCAGATAAGTGTAACTCAGCAATGCAAGCAAGATTTGCTCTGGTGGACGTCTCAAAACCCCCAGCAATGGTCTCACCCCTTCAGCCCCCATCAGCTGAAAGCCACAGTGACCACGGACACCTCCCTGATGGGGTGTGGGGGGGCTGTGTCAGGGAAACTCAGTCCAAGGCACCTTGTCGGAGACAGAGACCCTTTTTGCATATCAATGTCCTGGAACTGAGGACGGTGCTACTAGCGTTGCAAGCATTCCATTCCATCCTTCTCTCAGGGACTATTGCAATCCAGTCAGACAATATGTCAGTGGTCTGGTACATCAACAAGCAAGGGGGCACCAGATCTTATCTGTTATGCAGAGAGGTCTTGAGAATATGGCAATGGGTGATAGCTTCCAACCACTTTCTAATTGCAAAGCACATTCCCGGGAGCTCCAACGTGATAGCAGACAAGTTGAGCAGGTGCATTCTACAACCTTATGAGTGGTTCCTCAACCCTTTGATAGCGGCAAAAATTTTCAACTGCTGGGGCCAGCCTTGCTGTGACCTATTCGCCTCCCCAACCAACTACAAGTGTAGCAACTATTTTGCCCTGATCCCCCCCTCAGGGACAGTCACTGAGAGGCATTCTAGTCCACGCTTGGCCCTCTGGTCTACTTTGTTTATCCTCCTCATCTCCCAATTTCTGAAGAAAGCACGGCAGTTGAAAACCAAAGTGATCCTCATTGCTCCATATTGACCTCGACAAGTCTGGTTCCCCTCCCTCTGGCCTCACCTGCTAGATCGACCATGGATCCTCAGTCCATACCTAACGTTGATCTCCCTCCGTAGGGTCTGACTCACCCCAATCTAACAACCCTGAAGCTGACAGCTTGGTTTCTCCACTTCCTATGATTGCCAGGCAAGATAACCTGTCTTCCCCGTTGCGCAATATTCTTATCGCATCTCATAAATCCTTCATCAGACTAATCTATCTCAGTAAATGGAAAAGGTTTTCATTATGGGCAGCGAATAAACAATTAGACCCCTTGTCAGCCCCAGTTTCGGTGGTTTTACATTACTTATCACATCTTTTCCAATCTGGGGTGTCAGCCTCTACCATTTTTGTTCATTTAGCTGCCATTTCAAATTTCCACAGTGGTTTTCAGGATTCTTCAGTCATGTCACATAGACTCTGTAAGACTTTCTTGAAGGGTGTTCTTCACCTAAAACCTCCCTTTAGAGAACCAGTACAACCATGGGATTTGGCCTTGGTTCTACAAGCCCTAACAGCTCCCCCTTTTGAACCTATATCTTCATATGATTTAAAGTACCTCTCTTGAAAAACTTTGTTTCTGTTTGCAATCACATCGGCCAGACGTTTGTCAGAACTTCAAGCCTTATGCATTAAATGTCTTTACTTTATCTTCCATAAGGATAGAATATCATTGAGAACTAATTCTTCCTTTTTACCAAAAGTGGTGTCAGAGCGGTCTGTCAACCAGTGTATTTACCTGCCAGTATTTTTTCCTAATCATTCTAACAAGGGAGTGTATTGCCTGCACTCACTGGATGTTCATAGGCAAATACGATTCTATCTGGACAGAACAAAATCTACCCATAAATCAGACCAACTATTTCTGGCCTTTTCTGGACCAAACCTAGGTCATCCTGTCTCAAAAGTTACATTGGCGTCAGGATTGAAAAAATTGCATCACCTTTATATACAACAAGAACAATATCACCTTGCCTCAGAGTGAAAGCACATTCTATAAGTGAAAGCGCATTCTATAAGGTTTATGGCAACTGCATCAGCTTTCCATGCTAGGGCTTCCCTCAGTGATATTTGCTCAGCTTTGACTTGGGCCATACCTCATACTTTTATCCTTCATTACAAATTGGATTTGGCCTGCAGAGGAAGAGCTTCTTTTGGCTCCATGCTGCTCAGGAATGTCCTTCCATGACGGCCATCCAAGGATACAGATAGCTGGGGACTCTGTCCCATCAGTAAGGAATGAACAAAGATTAACAACATCAGATAAAGAAGTTATGTCTTGCCATAACGTTCCATCTGTATTGTTGATCTTCGTTCATTCATTACTCCCCACCCTCAGTCCCCCTCCGGAGGTTCCTGGTTGATCTCATATACTCCTTTATTGTAGGTCTGTTATGACCAGAGGTAGCCTCTACTTTTGTCTATCAACTTGCAAACTCGATCTGAGGTAACAGGGAGCAGAGCATTCTGGGTAGGATCTTAGCTCAAGAGTTTTTGGCTAACCCGTGCTTGGTATAAGGATGGCACGGTTCCGAGGACAGAACCAATAACCCATCAGTAATGAATGAACGAAGATCAAAACAGAGATGGAACATTATGGTAAGACATGACTTCTTTTTTTTGCCCCCTGAGCTGCAGCTGTCACAGAGCACCCTCCCCCTCGGGACACTGGGCAGGAGAAGCAGCAGGACACCCCTTTTCAGGGCACCCACTCCTCCGAATCCTCCTCAGAGACCCCCACTGAGGAGCCCACTCGAAACAAAACATGTAAGAGGAAGCACTTGGACTCTCTTGAGGAGTCCTTAATGGAAGACGCAGATTATGATGATGGTGAAGGGTCCCCACGGTCACCTCCTGATGATGTCTCCTTCGGAGTCATCCTGGAAATGTTAAAACAGAGAGGTGACTGGAAACATTCCAACCTTTCGTCTGAGGAGTCTGTGTTCCTGCAGGATTTTTGTGCCAGGCCTTCTACCTCTTGGGTGGCCCCGCCTGCCGCCGAACTTGTCCAGCTCGTCGTGCAGCGCTTGTGGAAGAACCCTGACTCCATTGAGGTGATCCCCCGGAGACCAGACAAAATTCTGGCCCCATCTGTTGAGAATCCACACTGGTTCAAAGGGTTACCAGTTGATGCTATGGTGGTGGTGGCCAGGAAAAAGGACTTGGCTGAGGAAAGTCCCACTATCCACCTACCCACCAGGGAGTCCCGAGTGGTGGACAGACTTGGGAAGCGTGTTTTTGCATCAGGGACCTTTGCTATATGGTCCCTGAATTATTTGGCACATTTTACGAGGCTTCAGAGGGACTTGATCTCTAAACTCTCTGGGATGCTCGCAGGACAGTTGTCTGACGAGGTCAGGGACAAAGTGGCCTTGCAGCTTGCAGCCCTGGAATTAATATCCAACTCGTCCATGAGGTTGCTGTCACACACGACCGAAGGGGTGGCTAGAGCAGTGGATTCAGGCATTCTTATGAGACGTCATGCCTGGATGCGCATTTGTGACCACTTGGATCCCTTCAAGTCTTCCTTTCTAAATGCTCCCATCAAAGCTTTGTCCCTTTTTGGCTCCAAAGTGAAGGACACGCTAGCCAGGTGCGAGCAATAGGCCTACGGTTTTCCAACCCTCGGTGTACCTTCTTCAGGAATCAGAGGAGTGGGAAAATGTGGCATAAGAAGTCTCAGGGTCCTTTCCGTGCCGCACATGGTGATGATACTCCCAGAGGCAGAGTTGGGTAACAATTCCAGAAGATGCCCCATGGAGGCAGAGGGGGTCCCCTTAACCAAGGCTCCAGAGACTCTTTCTCTGAACAGCCTTATCAGCGTTCCTGAGGGGCGGCCTAATTGCTTACCTCTGGAAGCAGTCAGGGGTTGATTCTCTCTGCAACAAGCTGCCTGGCAATCTGTCACCACCGATCATTGGGTGCAGAACATTATCTCCAGAGGTTACACCATTCCCCTTTTATGTCAGCCAAAATCTCCAAGAAAACTTCTCGACATTCCACCCAGTCAAAGGGAAGAAGCAGCTTCAGAGATTACAAAGCTGTCTCAAAAAGGAGTCATCCAACCAGTCCCACCAGACCAGCGCGGATCCAGATTTTACTCGAGATTCTTTTTTGTGCCAAAGAAGGCAGAGGACTGGAGACTCATTTTGGATCTCAGCAGTTTAAACAAGTCTGTCACCCAAACCAAATTCCACATAATCATGGTTCAGTCCATGGTTCCCCTTTTTAAGAGAAGGCAATTGGATGTGCTGTATAAATCTCCGGGATGCGTATTACCACATCAAGATGGACAAATGCTGCAGGAGTCTGCTTCACTTCCGGCTAGGATCCAGTCATTTCTGTGCCCTGCCGTTCGGTCTCTCTACAGCCCCCAGCGATTTCACAAAATGCATGGCAGTGGTAACAGCTCACTTGAGTCTAAAGGGATTCTGGGTGTTTCCATACCTAGACGACTGGGTCCTTACCGCCCTCACCAAGCATCTTCTGGTAACAGCACTGCACTATAATCTTTCTCTGGCAAAATTGTTGGGAATAATGATACACTGGGAGAAATCAAACCTTATTTCTACACAACAAATAGAGTTGATTGGAGCAATGTTCAATACTCAGTCCTGTCTGGTATCACTCCCAGTTCACAGACTCCATCGACTGAGGCTTCAACTCAGGGTGATACTATCTCAAACAGCAATCTCTGCAAGGGAAGTTCTTCAGGCCCTAGGTTCTATGGCGTCAATTCCAGTAGTGCCTCTAGCAAAGCTACATGTACGGATTCTGCAATGGCTCCTTCTGTGTCAGTGGTTCCCAAACTATCACGAGATTCGAATAACCAATTCCTACAAACAGGACCTGCTTTGGTGAATGGGGCCAGATGAAAATCTTTGGAGTCGCTCATTTCACCCTCCTCAGCCCACAGCCATTGTGACCACGGATGCTTCCTTGATCGGGTGGGGGGGGGGCTTTTCCAGGGAAAGACTACCCAAGGCACATGGTCCACCTCAGAGGCCCACATGCATATCAGTGTTCTGGAACTGAGAGCTGTGCTGTTAGTGTTGCAGGCCTTCCATTCGGCTCTCCCTTCTGGGACAATTGCAATTCAATCAGACAATATGTCAGTGGTCTGGTACATCAACAAGCAAGGAGGAATCAAGTCCTGCCCCCTGTGTCGAGAAGACATGAGAATTTGGTAGTGGGCGATAGCTTCCAACCACTTTCTGATAGCAACACACATCCCGGGGAGCTCCAAAGTGATTGCGGACAAACTGAGCAGATGTATCCTGATGCCCACAAGTGGTCCCTCAACCCTGAGGTGGCATCTGTAATCTTCAGCCACTGGGGCCAGCCTTGCTACAATCTTTTTGCTTCCCCATAAAACACCAAGTGCAGCAGTTACTTCACCCTAATTTCCCCGGAGGGGGAGTCACCGAGGGATACTGATCCATGATTGGCCCAGGGGAGTTATTTATGCTTATCCTCCCATCCCGCTGATCCCACAATTTCTAAAGAAAGCTCTTCGGTTGAGATGCAAGGTGATCCTCATAGCTCCATTCTGGCCACGAAAAGTTTGGTTCCCCTTCCTTCGGCCTCACCTAGTATACCCGCCGTGGGTTCTGGACCCTCTACCAGATCTGTTTACTCACCCTCAAGGGCTGACTCATCCAAATATGTCCAGTCTCAAGCTGACAGCTTGGTTTCTCCACTTCCATTAGTCACCAGGCAAGCTAGTCTCTCCTCTCCTGTTTGAGACATCATTCTGGCCTCTCACAAACAATCCACCAGAAGACTGTATCAGGATAAATCGAAAAGGTTCTCCATCTTGTCCAAGGATAACATGCTAGACCCATATTCGGCTCCAGTTACTGCAGTGCTTCAATACTTGGCCTAATGTTTTGATAATGGAGCCTCTGCCTCTACGGTAGAGTGCATCTAGCGGCAATTTCCAACTTCCACAATGGTATAGATAGCACCCCTCTTATCTCTTTACTCCTTTGCAAGGCTTTCCTCAAGGGGACCTCTCATCTCAGGCCTCCTGTCAGACAGCCCGTCGAACCATGGAACCTCGCTCTAGTCCTTCAGTCTTTGACTCGAAAACCCTTTGAGCCTGCTGCTTAGTGTGACCTAAAAGTTTTGTCTTGGCAATCTTTGTTCTTGGTAGCCATTACCTCTGCCAGAAGAGTCTCGGAGCTGCAGGCATTGTGTATCAAGTCCCTATCTGGTCTTTCATAAAGACAGAGTGTCAATTCGGACAAACCCATCCTTTCTTCCCAAAGTTGTTTCTGAATTATCCATTAACCAGACCATTGATCTACCAGTGTTTCTTCCAAATTTTGCCAATAGGGGAGAGTATTGCCTTCACTCTTTAGATGTACGTAGATAATTGAGATTTTACCTAGACAGGACCAAACCTATCCGTAAATCTGAACAACTTTTCATTTCCTTTTCTGGGCCCAAAGTGGGAGAGGCTGTTTCCAAGGTTACATTATCTAAATGGCTAAGGGACTGCATGCACTTCATCTATTCCCGCAGTAACGAACCTATGCCAAAAGTTAAAGCTCACTCCACTAGATCTATGGCAACATCTGTAGCTTTCCATTCCAGTGCTTCCATGAATGACATCTGTGCAGCAACCACTTGGGCTAAGCCTCATACCTTTATCAATCATTACAAATTGTACTTGGTCTCCAGAGGGAGAGCTGCCTTCAGCTGAATGGATACTAAGGAATGTTTTTCCATAAGGGCCGCCCATGGACCTCAAGGTAGCTTAGGATTCTGTCCCTTCAGTGATGAATGGAAAGAAAATTAACATCATCAGATAAAGAAGTTATGTCTTACCTTAACGTTCCATCTGTGTTGTTCATCTTCTTTCATTCTTCACTTCCCACCCTCCTTCCCCCTCCAAAGGCTCCTGGGGGATGCTTTGGGTCTAAGTGGTGCACTAGGGTACTTGCATAGAAGTGGCCTCGGCTTTACTTCCTTTCTTAGCAAACTTGATCTGAGGTAACAGGGAGAAGGAAATTCTGGGTAGAGACTTAGCTCGAGAGTTTTTTTGGCTGGTGCGAGCTTGGTAATAGGCCCACTCTGTTCCGAGGAATCGGAACCGAACCCATCAGTGATGAATGAAAGAAGATGAACAACACAGATGGAACGTTATGGTAAGACATAACTGCTTTTTGTCTTTCTTTGTAATTACAGTCAGTCCAGTATTACATAAAGTACTTAATTCCTGCCTTACTTTAAACCTCACTCCTCCTTTTGAACATTATTCTGCATGTATTTTTTTCCACAATTTACATTTATTTCTGAGTAATTTGCCGCTTCCCTTTTCTAAAGATCCCGCCAGGATGTTCTTCGTGTTTCACTGTTGCAGTCATTACATTTGGGTAATCTGCTGGCAGGTTGCCCTCAGTCGGCCTGAATTCCAAAGTCTTGGGTCCTGCGTCAGTTGATGCCTTCTCTTCTATGACGTCAGGTCATCAGGGGTATAAAACATGCAGCCGATGCCATTTTCTTTAGTCTTTCTTGCCGCGCGGTGCCCGAAGCAGAAGCATTTCGCAAGTGCTGGTCGGTCGACTACTGAAATATTCGAGTTGAGTTTCAGAACCGAAGTCTTCACTAAAGCTAAGTACCCCATTGGGGAAACTTTTTTCTTGCTTTTTACCGATGTCAGAAAAAGTTAATAATTGTATTACTTGTGGGAAGCAAATACCTCATAACGATTTCCATTTATACTGTATTCCTTGCCTAGGCCCTGATCACAACGTGCCTGGCTGTCGGTTTTGTGCTAGATTTAACCAACGCACTATTAAGCATCGGTATATTTTTGCATCAAAATATTTTGGAAACAGATTTAACTACCCAGAAATGTCATCGGATAGCAATCCGACTACCGGAGTACATAAAAAAATGCAAAGAAAAAGGCAGTTGAGATCCGAAACCGAAGAAGCTTCTCCTAAGCCAGTCACCGGTTCGCCGGTATTCCGTGAGGCACTTTCGCAGCTCCTGATACCCGCTACCTTCGAGTCGCAGGTCTCTACCGACACACATGTGGTGTCTGGCATGCCGCAAGATACTCAAGGTATTGGGCCGACAGATGTATTTCCCTCGGATGAGTCCGGAGCCATTGAGCAGGCACCGGCTTCTGAGGGTGTATTCAGACCTCAACATTTATATATATCAAACCGACAACAGCTGCAAAACCAAAGGCAAAGACAACTTCTAAAACTAAAACACCGATGCCTGAGCCATGTGCACAGGTCTCTATGCCTAAAAAACAGATGATCAAAATGGCTGAAGACCTTATTACTTTGATCAGGGGTACCTATTCCCCCCCCAGATAAGAGGCCTAGGCAAGACACTGATTATGAATCTTCAGATCAGGTTTCTATTTCTTCAGATTCCTCTTCTGATCAGGAATTATCTATACCTCCCTATGAGGATTCTGATGCTAAGGAGTGTATTCCATCTGCATCTCCTCTAGATGATTATTCTTTTGGAGAAACCTTGCATACTTTGAGGGAGCATTTTCACTGGGAGAGTCAAGATTTCTCAGAATCAAAAAAGAGGCTCAGGGATTTCCTCCTCCTCTCTCAGCACAAGCCTTAAGCCATTCCCCCTGTCTTAGACATTGTGGATTATGTGTTTTCGGAGTCAAGCTTGACCCCTGACCCCTTACCTCCGGCTCCCAGTAAGCCTGACAGATATTATAGTCCCTGACTCTCATAAATTTTTATTTAGAAACCCTGCTGCTGACCCTAAAACTATTTCACAGGGTCCAAAGGGAGTTAAGGCCTCAACAGCAAAAAAACCCTACCCCCTCTTACAGAGATTCAAGGGCACTAGACAGATGGGGAAAAGGTTTATACATCTGCAACCTTGGCAGTCAGGGCCTTAAGCTGTCAGTTTCACATGCTTAAGTACCAACAACATGTTATGGCATTGCTGAAACAGAAAATTATGTTGATTTCAGAATGTGCAGAAAATAAAGAATTGCAGGAATTATTACATGCAGCTGAACAAGTTGGAAAGCATACTTTGCAGTGTGGTTTTGATTCCTTAGAGGCCTCCTGCAGGGCCGCAGTTACTACTGGATCTATGATTAGGAGGCATGCCTGGTTAAAGGTACAAAATTTGCCTGATCATGTTAAAGCTGAATTGCTAGATGCACCTTTACAGCATGATTCTTTGTTTGGTATTAAGGCAGAGGAGGTTTTAAAGAAAATGGAAGACAAAGCTAAGTCTATGCAAACTGTTAAAGACTTCTTACAAGTGCAGCCACCAAGATTCAGTAGACACTGGCCTACAAAAAATTGGTCCTTTCCTGTGTTAGAGCTCAAAGGGGCATGTCCAGATGTCCAAAGGGTTCCAGATACCAGGCTCAGGATTCATACAGGTCAAAGCAATGGGGTGCATCTACTTCCAAATCAGGGGGAGATAAAGCACAGACCTACAGAAAACAGTCCCAATGACTTCCCTCTGCCTACACCAAGCACTTATCTTTTGACAGCACCCTTAGGAGGAAAATTAGCACTTTTTGCTCAAAATTGGCAGTTAATAACCCAGGACAAGTGGGTACTAAACATAGTATCACAGGGATACAGATTCCCATTTCCACACTCTGCCAATGGCAACGGTTGGCCAGATCTGCCCAAAAATCAATGGGCAGAGGCACAGAATCAGGTTACGTCCCTCATGGATATGGGGGCCATTCAACCAGTACCAGAACAGGAAAAAGGACAAGGTTTTTACTCAAGACTGTTCTTGGTACCCAGAAAGGACAAGGCCTGGCAGTCGATACTGGATTTGTCAATTTTGAACACATACCTGGACATTCCATAATTCAAAATGCTGACTTTGCAGCAGCTTCTGCCCATGCTGGGCAAGAATGCTTGGCTGGTTGCTTTAGACCTAAAAGAGGCATACCTGCATGCCCCAATAAGACAATCGTGCAGAAGATACCTCAGATTCAAGGCTGGCTTAATGCATTACCAATTCTCTGCACTGCCCTTTGGCTTATCTACTGCGCCCAGGGTCTTTACAAAGTGCCTGGCACCAGTAATTGCATTTTGCAGACAAAGAAGTATACAAATATATCCTTACTTGGACGACTATCTCATTCAAGCAGAGAACAAGGACACTCTTCTTTGACACCTGGCATTTGTGAAAAGGCTTATAACACGCCTAGGGTACACTATAAACAAAAAGAAATCACAACTGGTACCCTCTCAAAAGATAACATTCCTGGGTACAAGCTTGAATACAACTGCCCAGATGGCTTACCTTACGCCAGACAAACAAAGGCAACTGACTACTTACTTCAAACTGATGGCAACAAAAACCCAGTCTTCTGCAAGACAAATTCTGCAGGCTCTGGGCTTCATGGCATCCTGCATCCTACTAATTCCATATGCAAGACTGCATATGAGGAAACTTCAATGGTACCTAAAAAGTTTATGGAGTCAACATTCACACAGTCTGGAAACAATGATTCCTCTCATTCCCTGCCTGCAACAGGAGTTCCTATGGTGGGCAAAGGCCTGTCACCAAAATATGGGACGGCCCTTCACTCTACCCCCTGCCAGCCAAACCTTAACAACAGATGCATCAGATTATGCCTGGGGGGCCCACATGGCAGGAAGATGCATTCAGGGCATATGGGCTCCAAAACAAATGCATCTACATATCAACCAGAAAGAGATGCTATCTGTTCAAAATGCCCTAACAGCCATCAAGGACTTACTTCATCCAGGACATCTACTGATAAAGACGGACAACACCACAGTCATGTGGTATATAAACAAGCAAGGGGGCACACACTCTTACCCCCTTTGCAGATTAGCCATGGCACTGTGGGACACAGCTTTGACCTACCAAATACATATTCAAGCTCAATTCCTGTGAGGAAAACAAAACACTCTGGCTGACGATTTAAGCAGAAACCTTATGGATCCTCACGAGTGGAAACTAAATCCACAAGTCTTCAGCATGATAACAGAGAAATGGGGGAGCCCAGACATAGATCTATTTGCCTCTCCTCAAAATTATCAACTGAAAAAATTCTGCACAAGGACTTATCACAGACAAGCATGGAAAGTGGACGCCCTGTCCTTCAGTTGGAAAAAACTATCAGTTTACGCCTTTCCTCCTCTGCCTCTTCTACCCAAGGTCCTCCTAAAAGTCAAACAAGAGAAGCCAAAGATGATATTAATTGCCCTGGACTGGCCCCGCCAATACTGGTACCCAATCCTAAGGAACTTGTCTCAATACCCAGCTTGGACCTTGCCTCAAACACCACAACTACTGTCCCAGCAAAACAATCAGATCCTGCACAATCAACTAAAGACTCTAAACCTGACAGCATGGCTAATCAGGTAATCATACAAACAACGCCTCTCAGTAAAGCTGTGATGGATGTCATTTTGGAAGCCAGAAGGCCTAGTACTAGAAAATCTTATGCTGACAAATGGAAGAGATTCTGTGCTTGGAATCAAGCACAAGGAACTGATACAGCAGAACCAAATATTCCTCAGATATTCCAATACTTAACTATGCTTGACAAAGGCCTATCTTTCTCATCAATCAAAATCCATGCCTCTGCCATTTCTGCTCATTACAACACAGAGCCACCAATCTTTTCTCATCCTTTACTAAAGCAGTATCTTAGAGGAGCCAAAAATGTAAGGCCCCCTAGAAGATCACCATTACCTGCATGGGACCAGGGACGTCGGGAGGCATACGCACTGTACTGATTTCAGTACATATTCTTTAGAAGAGGGGGTAGCATTTTAATTAAAAAAAATTACATATTTTTATTTTTATAAATAGCATTGGCTCCTTTAAGTATGTTGTCAGTCAGCCAGTCGGAATTGAGCGCGCATCATCAGATCACGTCATGTCCGGCTGGCTGGCTGCGAGCGGGAAAAGTGCATTATGGTGGAGGCAGCCGCATGGATAATTATTGCTGGTTGTAGTGAGTAGAAGGGCAAGGCAATCACAAATGGATTAACGTCGTGGTGATCGCAAATGGATTATCGTTGTGGTGAAGGCAATCGGGTGAATGGATTATCAGGTAAGGTGTGTGAACGCAATCGAGTGAATGGATTATCAGGTAAGGTGTGTTTGTGTGTGTGGGTGTGTGTATTGCGCAATCGAGTGAATGGATTATCAGGTAAGGTGTGTTTGTGTGTGTGGGTGTGTGTATTGCTGGCTTTGCTGCTTGTAAAAGTAAAATTTCAAAAGTAGTTGACGTCTGGTAAAACGGATTAGGAATGCTTTGTAGTCCAAAGTTAGTAACGCTTCCAAAAACAAACTGGAAACCGAAAATCCAAGTTAAAACACATTAAACTGTTGGTGAAGACGAAAACGTACTGTGACAAATAAAGACGTTAATGTGTTTTAACATGGATTTTCGGTTTCCAGTTTGTTTTTGGAAGCGTTACTAACTTTGGACTACAAAGCATTCTTAATCCGTTTTACCAGATGTCAACTACTTTTGAAATTTTATTTGTGTATTATCGCTGGTAGTTGCCTGTTTACTGGTTATTTTGCTTGTAAAAGTAACTGCACTTGGATGCTACTTGCTTATTTATTTTTTTAATGTTCCTTTTTTCTTACGTCTGTCAGCTATTCAAGCCTCTTCCAGTTGCTTGAATAGCTGACAGACGTAAGCTATTCAAGCCTCTTCCAGTTGCTTGCCCCGTCATTTCCCTGTAAGGGGTAAGAACTGAACAATGGCCAGGCTGTAATTCAGGTAGCCATGTAGGGTGAATATTTTATTTTCTTAAGGCATGTATACATGTCTCATGGCAGCCTTACATTAGCTGACATCCAGCAATATTGCCTGATGATGTGCACATACTTTGCACATTTAACCCTGGCTTCCAGACAACTAGAATGGGTGCTGCTATTTTGGGATGTTGTGCTGCATGCCCAAAACTCTTCCTCTATCAGGAATCAGTCATATAATGGGTTGCACTTCTCTCCACACGGATGGACAAAATAGCATGTGCTGATGGCTCCTGACCTCCTTCTTTGGCTCTTCCAGGTCTCAAGGCCCTATAATTCTGGGTCTTCTAGGTAGAAGTTAGGGCTTTGAATGTTCTCTGTCACAGAGCTAATGTTATTTAGCTGGTATTTATCAGTTTTAATAATACAGCAATGCTACAGTTACTATTGACTATAATCCAACATACTGTAGTTATAAGACTAATGTTCAAAAATTCAGTAATGCTCTTTACAATAATTGTGGTAATGTATCGTTTCATTCAATTTTGCAATTTTTTTACTTTCTTGATGATGTAAACTTCCATTTCAAAAAATAGACATTTTGACGTCTAATTATCATTTCTTTTTAATTCAGAGTAATTTTTCTCCCCCTGCAAACTTCATCTCCACAGGGTTTTCTCCTAAGGCAGTGTGAATAGTGTCTTTAGACTTATGTATGTATTGCTTGGAGTCTTCTGCTTGGTTCTTCAGAGCATCTTCAGTGAGATCATCTGATTTTGGAGAGTGATAATTGATGATTGGTGCTTACTTCTGGGGATGTCACATAAGCCTGGGATTCATTGTGGGGTACATGACAAATTGTCAATTATGGTTTAAGAATGACTATGCTCATGCATCATTTTAGGGGCATGACGTTGCTTATCCAACATAAGTAAGGTTCACTCTTTGGCATTTAATGTCCATTAGATATGTGAATAGTTATCTATTCTTCATTGGTAAATTGGTTAGTTTCCACTGAGTTAGTTTGTCCACATTCATACTTTGCCTTATCTTTCCTTGGTAATAGCTTGCCTTGTACCTTTGTAAATAATAACATAGATTTTAATAAATACAGTACACAGTTTCTGTCCAGTGTCTTCAACCCTCAAACTTCATAGGTTCAGGTGACAAGCTTATGACCTACTGCCATTCAAGAAGCTGGACTGCTATAACCCAATGTTCAATTCTTGTGTTGATACTATAACCCAATGTTCAATTCTTGTGTTGATATATATCTGTGCATGTGTGTGTATGACCCCCACATAATACACCTGCTTGGCTGTAGGTGTTCAGGCTCAAACCCTGTACCTTTGCTTCAGGGTAAGAAGAGCCTGAAGTCCCTAACCACCACCATTTCTGAACTTTGTTCAGATTTGTTTTTCTAACAGTTGTGAGCTATGGTGAGAACTGAAGTTGTATTTCCCCCATTATTGTTTTTGTTGTTTGTCCAGTTTTTTTGTGCTAAGGTGTGCAGTGAGAACTGAATTTTTATTCCCTCATTATTGGCTTTGTTTGTCCAGGTTTTTTGTTCTAAGAGGTTGAGAGCTATCTAAATGATAGCCATTAAGTTTCAGTCTTCCTATTTTTCAAACTGCTGATTTGGCATAGTGGTATGTTGCACTGACTATAGTGCATATGGTTCTGGGTTCAAGACATGTATGGTGGTAACACAGCATTTTATTCTAGCAACTTTCCAAAATTATACAAGCAATGTTTAAAATGTGTCCCTGGTTTTTGGGCTTTTGTCCCCCCCCCCATAAATGTTGGCTTTTTCCGGATTTCTTATGCTTTAAAGTTCAGAGACACAGCTGAGTGAGTACATTTTACAGCTAAAGTTTAGTGCTGCTTATACTGAGTCTGCTTATACTGTTAATAGCACAACAGGTAGTGTACTTACTTTTGATGCAGAAGGCTGTGGGTACTTCTCCCACAGTAAGTAGATGCATTGCTGATACTGTACTGTGTTGTAAAGGGGGGTGGATGCTGTAGTCCTTTTTGGCAAAGTAACTATGAACCTGTTATCAGTTTGCCATCCATACCCTATTGCAATATTATTAGCGTATCATTTTTTTAATGCAACATAGGCAATTTATTCCTCAAGGGCAACAGACACTTTATTTGTAGATGAAACCATGAAATATAAAGTTGCTTGCTAGCAGCAGCCTTTTCATTAGTTACAGATTTCTTTAATGTGGAATTATGTAGTTGACTTTTACTAGTTCAGAGATTGTGCATATTTACTGATACTGATGGACTAGAAGTTTGAGTAGACTTTTATGATGGAAATGTTCTGAATTGGGCTGTTTTGTCATTATTGGTGCATGCATTTTGTTTCATTGTTTACTGGAAAAATGTTCAAAACAATAAATTAACAAAACAATAAATTACAGCGAATGCTTCGACACTAAAAGAGCGAACCGTGAATTACGAGAATGGCCGTAGCTTGGCTGGGGAGGGGGGTAGCAGTTTGAGAGCTGTGAGTACAAATTTGAAAATCCTAGCTACACCCCTGCATGGGACCACAATTATGTGTTGGAAAAACTCACCCTGCCTCCATCTGAACCAGCTGCTACTGCTGATATAAAGTTCTTATCATGGAAGACAGCTCTGCTACTAGCAATTACTTCAGCAAGAAAAGTTTCAGAGCTACAGGCTCTCATGGCTGTAGAGCCTTTTATCATATTTTACCCGGACGGGGTGTCCCTGAGGACAAATCCTACTTTTATGCCTAAGGTGGTTTCCAGCGTGGCTCTTAACTAAACAATTCATCTGCCAACTTTTTATCCAAATCCGCAGAACAAAGGGGAGAGAATTCTGCATTCCTTGGACATTCACAGACAGCTAAGATTCTACTTGAGCAGGATTAAAGCTCTAAGAAAAACTGAGCAATTACTACTGTCATATGCTGCAGGATCAGAAGGAAAGGCTATTTCAAAGCAGACAATTTCAAAGTGAATAAGCCACTGCATCCGTTTCTGCTAGTTACACCATGGTAAACCTGTGCCCAAGGGCATTAGGTCTCATTCCACCAGAGCTGCAGCTACTTCAGCAGCCTTTCTCAGAGGAGTACCAACCAAAGACATTCTAGAGGCTGCTGCTTGGAGTTCTCTTCACACCTTCACAAAGCATTTGCCTCTCTACTCTAAGTCCAGGGCAGGCTTTGCCACTGCAGTGCTGCAGGGCCTTATAGCCGCACCTAATGCTGTTTAGATCCAGACTCTCAACCATAGCTTTGGGATTCTACCCAAATGTAATGACTGCAACAGTGAAACACAAAGAACATAGTACAGTTGTGTACACTTAGCATAAATGTAGATGTTCGAGTGAATTCACTGTTGCAGTCCAGGTTACCCTCCTGCCCATTCCCCTGTCATTCTGAAGTTTATCTTTCCTTCACTATCTTCTACAACCTATGTGGTGTATTTGCTTGTAGATGAAGGTAAAGTTTATACTGATGCATGTATTTATACATATATATATATATAATATTATTGCTACCTTTTTGGGGGCACCTGACATTGTGGATGAGAAAAACTAAAGAAAATGGCGTCGGCTGTATGTTTTATACCCCTGACGACCTGACGTCATGGAAGAGAAGACATCAACCGACGCAGGACCCAAGACTTTGGAATTCAGGCCGACTGAAGGCAACCTGCCAGCAGATTACCCAAATGTAATGACTGCAACAGTGAATACACTCGAACATCTACATTTGTGGTAAGTGTACACAACTGTACTTTTTTTCTCTTATAATGTTCAGTACTTCGAATACAGTTGGTTAAGACTTTGATTTCATTTTTCTAGTAATTGTTTTTCTAGCAGCCAACAGAATTAAATCTTAGTTACAGACATTTGCTCACTAAATATTTCTGATAGAATAATCTGTAGGGAATTTTGTAAATTTGCTAACTCATTACACTCCAAAAACACATTCCCAGTTATTATTTTCTTCCCCATCACACCTCCAAAATGTGCTATTTACCTGAAGAAAGTTTCTGGACACGAGACTGAGAGGCAGTAGTTTTAGAAAAATTAGACAGAATATCAGAGTTGCACAGTGATGTTTCAGGAAACTGTTCAGAAGAAGGGCATGGCAGAAGTGGACCTTTTTGTCATAAATCTAAACATTCGACTTTACACCTTTTTCTCCTTCATTCCTTATGAAAATATTGATGTACTATACCTTCTCAGGGACTCACAATTTTGCTATATACACCTGATGTTTCCTTTTCATTCTTCCTCAAAATATGGGTTATGGATCCTACCTCAAATTTGACTTGGCCACATACCACAGACTTACAAATCCAACTCTGAGGCTCCCTCCTCTAACTGTAATGCCCCAGCCAGCCTGCAGTACCTCAGATCTCATTTGCCAACATCTCACACAGACATGGATCCTCTCTCAAGAGCTTGTTTTCAATTATTACTTGTTTTATGTGAGTAGCTATTATTTAGAGAAAACTTATATTCTGGTTTTTCTGCTATCCTCCCTCTCCTATTGACGAGTGTTTTGTGTGTTTCTGTATGTTATGTCTATCATTCTTATCTACCTTTTGGTAGACTGTTTGCATACTATTGTTGGTACCACTCTACCTTTTACTCCTACTTTTTCTTACTCTTTATAGAGTACTCTTCCTACCATTGTTGGTAGTTTACTGATCTTAACTTTTTTTCCTCATATTGTTAGTTATGGCTGTGAAACCAACCAGCTTTAAAAAAATGCTCTTCCTGTGGGCACAAAATTCCAAATTCCGATACCCACAGGAGTGCATTTATTACCTAGGAGTGACACACCTGAATACTGATTGCTCTATTTGTGCCACTTTTGACTCTAGACCATTTTCAGAAGAAGAAATTGGTCCTTAAGGGCTTGCTGCCTCTTACTTCATCTTCTTTTGGGCTCAAACCACCAGTAAACATCCAAAAACTTCTTCAGAGTCTCGAAAGAGATCCCCTACCTCATCTTTGAAGACCTCTACATCCACCATGGTTTTATTGGAGCCTCCTCAGTAAATCCGATGAACTTTGGATCCTAAAAGAAAACCATCAAATCCCAAATCCTCTGACCAGAGTGTCATATTGGTAAGATCCCCCAAGCAGCACTCTAATCCAAAAACCACACCTCAGACCATTACTTTGTCTAAGTCTCATCGAACTGTCTCACCCTAGTTTACGGTTGACACAGTATCTCCTCAATTCCATTCCCCATTTCTACAAACAACACTGAGGAGAGAATGTAGACCACAGGCCACAAGCTTGTCCATTAGATCCTCCAGAAGTCTTTCCGTGGCCGACATGGATAGAATGATGAGGAAATCCGTCAGAGCTCAGATTCAGATGGGTGTTATTCCTGATCTGTGATCCTTCCTTCCACTTCCCATGTCATGATTTCTCCATCCCACAGCTTTGGAGCCTTCATATTTAAGAGCCCTAGGAGAGTTGATGTCAGATCTGAAGAGTACGAGGTCTTCAACTCTGACAGTTTCCCTGACTGGTTCTGCTTTTATTCCCTTGAATTGGGATGATTCTCAGAGCTGAAGCATTGGTGTCAGATCCAGTGGACCAGGGTCTACTCCATTGTTGTCAGAGCAGTCCTTGCTCCTGCGAGCTTTGGTGCTAGCTCAGGCATGTCTCTCTCCTCAAGGCACAGATCCAGGCAGGGTTGACGTTTGGCTACTTGCCACAACTTCTTCTGGTCCATCTGTACTGGTGATAGTGGAGACAGCTTTTTCTTGTCTGAGAAATCCAATCTGCCTCTTTCCTGGATCCTACAGCTCTTCCTCCAGCAGGTCCAAGCTCTGATCCCATCATACCTACTCCACAGGGACAGCCAGTACCAGCTAATATCCAGTTTCCCTATAGGAAATTCCCCTGTCTTCGGATACCTACTCAGAGCCTCCCACCAAGGAGGTTCCTTGAAAGAGCATGTGCTGAAGGAGGCATACAGATTCCCCTGTGTTACATAGGATACTGACTTTGAGGAAGGGGAAGGTTCTCCAGATATCCACCAGGTGACATCTCATTTGAAACATCCAAAAGATTCTTAAGCAAAAGGGTGGGTAGTTTTCAGATACTTCGTCCCTAGAGGAGTCAGTTTTTCTGGAAGCTTTTGGTTCTGGCCCATCTATGTCTTGGGTGACTCCCCCAGCCGATGAGCTTATTGACCTAGTCTTTTGCTGAGCATAGAAGGAACTGGACTCTGTTGAACCAGTTTCTCAATGTCCAGACAAAATTATGGCATTGTCTTCAGACAGACTGCATTGGAGAAAAGGAGTCCCTGCTGATGCTATGGTTGCGGCAGCAGCCACATAAAAGGAGCTAGCTGAGCAGAGCTCCTGTGTCCATCCCCCTAATAGAGAGTCGAGGGTGTTGGACAGATTTGGGCATGCATATTTGTTTCAGTGACCTCTACCTTGAGATCCCTGAATTACTTAGCACACATTGCGAGGCTGCAGAGAGATTTGACCAAGGATTTTTCCAAATCCCTGTTGGAGTCCATGTCTGTGGAGGAGTATAAGAGATCTTTTTCACAACTGGCCACTCTATTATCTATTTCCAATGTGTCCATGAGGTTAGTATCCCATGCTGAGGAGGTTACCTCTATGGCTGCTGGTTAAGGAATTGCCACTAGGAAACATGCCTGGATGCGGTTATGCAACTTTGTGGAGCCTTGAAAGTCTTCTTTCTTCAGTGCTGCTTTTGATGAAACATCCTTGTTTGACCCTTTTGTGAAAGAAACTCTTTCCTGTAGTGAACAGGAAGGAAAGACCCTGTCTGCTGTAGGGATTCACTTTTCTTACCCCTCAGTGATCCTTTTCCCGGAATCAGAGAGGACAAGAAAATGTGGATGTTAAGTTGTCTATCTCGCCTTCATTCTTGCTGGTTGGGATCGGAGCCGACTCGGCCATCTTCAATAGCTCGAGAGCTATTTACTGGCTCGAGGCTACCCCATATCCCATGATGCCTGGCGCTAGCTACCCCGATCTCGTTTGCCGCTTCAGACTACGAGGTTGTCTTACTGGCTCAGACTCGTATAATTTTATTGTATTATATTGTATTTTTCTATATTTACTAAAATTTAATCCCTTTATAGTGTACCTAAATTCTTTAGTTGTACTACTTAACCTAGCTATATTCTTTCGATAGCATCTATCCCTCCTGGTGTAAAAACTCTTTTTACTTAGAGTTTCCCCACCCCCCACCCCCACCCCTCTCTTTTCCGGTAGCCGTTTAAATTAGATGCTAACCTTTTTTGTCTTCATTAGTTAAAAAAAAAAAGAGAGAGAGAGAGAGAGAAAGAACGTTTTTTAGGTAGATTTGTTCTCCCCTTTAGAGTAGTTCCTATCTATATACTTAACTTGTTTATTTTCAGTGTGTATTTACTGTATAGTTATTTAGTTATACCTGCTAGCTTATTGTTTCTTTTTGTGTGTGTGTGTGTGTGTGTGTGTGTGTGTGTTTCACCTTGGTTTGTGTGTTATTAACATGTCCAAGGATACTAAAGTGTCCGGATTCAAGAAGTGTGACTCATGCTGTCAGAAGATGTCTCTGACAGATGGTCACACTTCTTGTGTCTACTGTCTGGGCGCGGTACACCTGCAGGACTCTTGTTCAGTTTGTCATGCTTTCAGCCCAAGGGTCCTGCAGGAGCACAAAAATAAGTTAATCCTTCGAGGTTTGCTTAAGCCACAGGATTCACCGGCTAAGGCTCAGCCTGTGAAATCCTCCAAGCCACCCAAGTCTTTGGCTCCTAGTTCTGAGCTGTCGTTGGGTGAAGCACCACCATCCACCTCGGCTCCGGCCGGAACCGATGTGCTTCCCCCCCAGTCAGCTCCAACACGTACTTCGGAGCTGTCTGCGAGTCGAAAGAGATTTAGGTCTCCCTCTTTGGAGTCGATACGCTCGGCTCCACGGTTCCCTCTTTGGAGTCGATATGCTCGGCTCCATGGTCACCTCTGCTCCAATCGGAGCGCAGTCATAGGTCCTCTCACTCCTCTCGGTCCTCTAGACTTTCAGATCATGATTTGGAGAGAGTGGTCAGCAGGTTGCTAAAATCGCAGGCCCTAGCAAAAATGTTGTCCAGCCCCCCTCACCAGGTGTCAGCTCCGTCCACTTCTGCAGATATTCCTCCTCCAACTCCTCCCTTGAGCTCGGAGCCGGAGTTCGTTGGGGTTCAAGTCGTGGAACCGTTGGCTCCGATACCTTCTTTTTCAGTTCCGTCGTCGGCTCCGATCCCTTCCCTGGTCCCGTCCTAGGAGGGATCTGGGCGCTGGGACTCCCTCGTCAGCTCCGAGGGGGCAAGTGGCATCGGACCCTTGTCCGTCCCCACACTTCCCCTCGGAGCTTCAGCACAGGTGAGCTCGGCTCCTACATTGGCTTCGGAGCCTTCCCCCTCAATGCGGAGAGGGATTCCGATTTCTTTGGAACCGGAGTCTTCTTTGCGTCCGAGCAGGGACCCACCCACTTATGTCTGTGATGGCTCCGAAGGCATGGTCAGCTCCAGATACAGTGGAACCAACCCCCAGGAGACCTGCTAAATTTATAACTGCACCTCAAGACAAACAGTTTTTAACTAAGGGCGTACCTGTTGATGCCATGGTGGTGGTAGCAGCAGCCACAAAGAAGGAGTTGGCAGAAACTTTGTCATCTGTCCATCCTCCTAACAAGGGGTCTAGGACTATGGACAGATATGGAAAGCGAATGTTTGCTTCAGCGACCTTCTCTATGAGGTCTCTGAATTATTTGTGCCATTTCACCCGCCTTCAGAGGGATCTCCTTAAAGAGCTTGGAGATACCCTCCAAGATCCATTAGCTGAGGGGGCTCAAGCTAAGGTGGCCTCCCAGCTGGCGACTCTGAATTCAGTTGTTAACTCCTCCATGAGGCTTATTTCTTATGCAGTCGATGGTGCGAGTAGAGCCGGAGGCACAGGCGTTGCCCTTAGGAGGCACGCATGGATGCGGCTATGCAATTTTGTGGAACCCTTCAGACCATCTTTCACCAGTACCCCTTTGATGGTTCCGCTCTCTTTGGATCACAGGTGAAGGACACACTAACCAGGTGTGAACAGGAAGGCAAGACCCTCTCTGCCGTGGGAGTCCATTTTTCCACTCCTTCCAGACCATACCCCAAGGGTCAGAAGAGTGGAAAGATGTGGTTCCACAAATCCCAGGGAGCCTTGCCTGACACACGTGGTGAGTTCCCCTCCAGGGGCAGAGGAGGGAACAATAACAGACGCCGCCCTCGTGGCAGAGGGGGTCCGCAGAACCAGGGCAGCAGAGAATCCTTCTCTGAGAAGCCCTTTCAGCTTCCCTGAAGGGTTGCCCGGCTGCCCACCTCTGGAGGCAGTCGGGGGAAGACTTTCACTGTACCCCAAAGCCTGGCAGGATCTAACTCAAGACAAGTGGGTACAGTCGATCATATCCGGAGGTTACAGAATTCCCTTTGCTCAACCCCCGTTACCATCAAACAAGTCCCTTCCAGATGTTCCACCCAATCTAAGGGACCAAGCAGCCAAAGAAATTTCAAAGCTGCTACACAAAAGGGTCATCCAGGAAGTCCCAGCAGACCAGTTAGGATCCGGAACTTACTCAAGGTTATTTTTGGTACCAAAAAAGACAGGGGACTGGAGACCCATTCTGGATCTCAGCAGATTAAACAGGTCTGTACAAAGAACAAAGTTTCAGATGGTCACGCTTCAGTCCATTCTACCCTTCCTGGGTCAGGACAATTGGATGTGCTCTATAGATCTTCAGGATGTATACTACCACATCAAAATGCACAGGCGCTCCAGAAGATTCCTTCGCTTCTGGCTGGGGGCCAGTTATTATCAGTTCAGAGCTCTGCCCTTTGGTCTCACCACAGCCCCTAGGGTGTTCACCAAATGCATGGCAGTGGTTACGGCTCACCTGAGACGTCAGGGATTCCAGGTGTTTCCTTATCTAGATGACTGGGTCCTCACTGCTTCCACCAGGCATCACCTCCTGCAAGCCAGGGACTACACTATCCAAACTTTCTCCAGGCTAGGTATCACAATAAATTTCGAAAAATCTGCATTGTTGCCCTGTCAGCATATCACTTTAGGCGCAAATTTAAATACAAGGAACATGTTTGCGAGCCTTCCACCAGACAGGGTATCACTAATTCGCCAGCAAGTACAGATTTTATTAACATGCAAAAGGATTCAAGTCAGGTTCGTCCTCCGAACACTGGGTTCCATGGCATCAACAGTTCTTGTTCCCCTGGCCCACTTTCACATGAGAATCCTCCAGTGGCTTCTATTCACACAGTGGTCCTTCCAACAGCTTCCCATGTCTCACAAGATTATGATCACAGAAGCATGCAAGAAGCACCTCGCTTGGTGGATGGTCTCCCCATCAGTGTCCCGGGGCAGACCGTTTGTGCTATCCCCTCCATTCGCCACAGTGACCACGGATGCCTCCCTGATAGGGTGGGGGGGGGCATTATCAGGGCAGGACAGTCCAAGGCACCTGGCAGCCTCACGAGTACCATTTGCATATAAATGTCTTGGAGATAAGAGCCGTGCTTTTAGCGTTGCAAGTCCTTCAGGACTCTCTCCCTCCCGGGACCATTGCAAATCAAACGGACAATATGTCAGTGGTGTGGTACATCAACAAGCAGGGCGGAACCAGGTCCTATCCTCTATGTCGAGAAACACTCAGACTCTGGCAGTGGGCGATCTCTTCCCAACGTTTTCTGATCGCAATGCACATCCCTGGGAGTTCCAATGTCTCATGCCTCACGAGTGGTCTCTGAATCAGGTAATTGCGGAACAGATCTTTCGCAAATGGGGGCAGCCTTGCTGTGACCTGTTCGCCACACCCTTCAACAGCAAGTGCAGCAATTTCTTCTCCCTTCTTCCAGTTCCCGGCCACTCCCCCAGAGATGCTATAGTCCATGATTGGCCTCAGGGACTTCTTTACGCTTTCCCTCCATTTCCCCTAATACCCAAACTCATACAGAGAGCAACTGCGTTGGGTTGCAGAATGATCCTCATTGCCCCTTACTGGCCTCGACAGATATGGTTCCCATTCCTGCATCATTACCTTCTCGAGCAGCCTTGGATTCTGGATCCTATTCCAGATCTACTGATTCATCAGTCGGGCAAACTGCATCGATCCCTTCAAACACTCCAGCTCACAGCTTGGTTGCTCCACTTCCAACCTTAGCCAGGCTTCCTAATATTTCCTCCTCTGTGCGGGAAATTATTATCTCATCGCACAAATCCACAACTAGGAAAACTTATGCTAGCAAGTGGAAACGTTTTTCTTGCTGGGCAGAGGCTAAGAATATAGATCCCTTTTCAGCCCCTGTCCACGAGATTTTGGAATTTTTAGCGGAACTCTTTCTTTCTGGTTCCGCTTGTGCTACATTCAGGGTTCAGTTAGCTGCCATTTCAAATTTTCACATTGGGTTGTCTTCTAACAACATTATGGTCTCATAAGCAGTGTAAAGCCTTCCTCAAAGGAACAACTCTGCTTAGGCCCCCAGTGAGGGGTCCCCCACTTCCGTGGGATCTAAATTTGGTACTAGCTTCCCTAATCTTGCCACCTTTTGAACCTGCAGCATCTTGCTCCATTAAGTTTTTATCCTGGAAGACTCTCTTTTTGGTAGCCATTACTTCTGCCAGACGTGTTTCGGAGCTTCAGGCTCTATGTATTCGTCCCCCGTACTTTTCATAACGATAGAGTCGCTCTAAGGACCAATCCTTCCTTTCTTCCTAAGGTCTGTTCGCAAAGTAATTTAAATCAGTCCATAGACCTTCCTGTGTTTTATCCTAATCACACCAACAAGGCAGAATATAAATTGCACCAGTTAGATGTTTACAGACAACTGCGTTTTTATTTGCATAGGACAAAGGACATCAGGAAGTCGGATCAACTTTTCCTTTCCTATGCTGAGGGCAGACAAGGCCTTCCAGTCTTAAAAGTAACATTATCTAGGTGGTTGTCTCACATTATTACATTCATTTACCAGCTGAGAAACAAAGAATTATCTATCAAACCAAAAGCTCATTCTACTAGGACCTTAGCCACCTCTGTGGCCTTCCAATCTAGGTTGCCCATGGAATCCATCTGTGCAGCTGCTACGTGGGCTAACCCACATACCTTCATTTCTCATTATAAACTAGACATTGCCTCCAGAAACAGAGCTGACTTTGGTTCCACTGTTCTGAAGAGTTTGTTCCAATGAGCCACCCAGGATAGTAGGTGCTAGGGACGCTGTTCCAACCAGCAAGAATGAAGGCGAGGTAGACAACTTAACATAAAGAAGTTATGTACCTACCATAACGTTCCATGTTAGTTGTCTTCTTCTCGCCGCCTTTCTTGCATCCCACCCTCCATCCCCCATATCCTAGTGGATCGAGAGGAGCTTCCTTTTTCAGATTTCATTGGCTGAACCTTCTCTGGTTGTCCTTTTTCTGCTTAGATAGCTTCACAGCTAGGCCCAGGGGGCTACTAGGGCAGAATTCTTCCTTAATTATGTCTGGTATAGCTTTATCAAACGAGATCTGGGTAGCTAGCACCAGGCATCATGGGATATGGGGTAGCCTCGAGCCAGTAAAACACCTCTCGAGCTATTGAAGATGGCCGAGTCGGAACCGAGGATCGGCTTCGATCCCAACCAGCAAGAAAGAAGGCGAGAAGAAGACAACTTACATGGAACATTATGGTAGGTACATAACTTCTTTTTCTGTAAATACAAAGGATCTTTTCAGGATTCATATGGGAACAACTCCACAGGCAGAGGTGGGAGTTCAAATGGAGAAACTATCCTTGCAGCAGAGGAGACCTGCAAAACCAGGGTTTCTAAGATTCCTTTCTATATATACCCTTTTAGCACTCCTGAAGGGCTGCCCGACTGCTCATCTCTGGAGGCAGTTGGGGGGAGCATGTCCTTGCATCCAGGTGATTGGGCTTCTATAACAAAAGGTTATTGAGTGCTAAAAATAATATCCAGGGGTTATTTCATACCATTTTCCAGATTCCCACAACTAAAAGAAGAAAGTTTCCCAATGCCCTACCCAGTCACAGAGAAGCTGCAGCTCAAGAGATTCAAAAGCTGCTGGACAAAAGAGTCATCCAGGAGGTCCCACCAGACCAAGGAGGATTTGGAACTTATGCAAGTTTCTTTCTAGTGCCAAAGAAGACAGGGGACTTGAGACCAATTTTTGGATCAAAATAACTTGAACCAATTTCTGAAGAAGTCAAAGTTCCAGATGGTCATGGCTCAATTCATCCTACCCTTTTCACGCAAGGACAATTGGATGTGTTCAGTTGATTTTCAGGACGCATACTATCACGTCAAGATGAACAGATGCTCCCAAAGATATCTGCACTTTTGGCTGGAGGTCAGTCACTATCAGTTCAGAGCCCTGCTTTTTGGTCTCACCACAGTCCCCAGGGTTTTACCAAGTATATGGCAGTGGTAGCAGCCTACCTGAAACTGCTGGGATACGGAGTATTTCCATATTTTAGACAACTGGTTTCTCACCTCCCCATCCAGGCATCTCTTAGAACAGTCCAGGGACTATTTGCTCCAACTTTGCCAAAGACTAGGCATTTCAGTCAACATTTCCAAATCAAACTTTCAAACCAGTACAGACCTTTGAGTTCATTGGTCCCCAGCTGAACACAGCAAGTCAGATTGCCGCTCTTCTTACACATCATGTGGATACAGTCAAGTTCCAGGTACAGCAGAATTTTGTTTATCCTGCTCCTCCAGCCAGACTTGTTCTCCAGGCGCTAGGTTTGATGGTAACGGCTATAACCTTAGATGTTAAGTTGTCTTATCTCGCCTTCATTCTTGCTGGTTGGGTTCGGAGCCGATCCTCGGCTCCGACTCGGCCATCTTCAAAAGCTGGAGAGCTACTTACTGGCTCGAGGCCCCCCTATATCCCATGATGCCTGGCGCTAAATACCCAGATCTCGTTTGCCGCTTCTGCTGCGAGATTGCTTTTACTGGCTTAGGTCATATTTTTCAATTTTATTGTAGTATATATAAAAGTTTTATATCGTAGTTGGTGTTTAGAATAGTTATTGTAGTTATAGTAGTTGTTGCTATCTATTTGTAATTTAGTCTCCTTCCCTTGAAAACTCGTTTTCTTGTTAGAGAGTTTTCCCCTCCACCCCCTCCCCCGTTTCTCTTCTTAAAGGTAGCCATTTTTAGTTAGAGGCTAATCCTTGTTCTAAATTTTTATATAGTAGTTTCTTTATTAGAAATTGTTGTAGATTAGTAGGTCTATTTACTTTTTCTCGGATAATAGAGTGTGTGTGCTGTTAGGGTGAAGTAATTTGTGTTGAGTGCGTGTGTTTTACTAGTTACCTACTTCCCTTCTGTTACTTTTCTTCTGTAATTATTTTTTTCCTTTTATAGGAATGTCTAAAGATACGAAAGTATCTGGATTCAAGAAGTGTGACTCATGCTGTCAGAAGATGTCTCTGACAGATGGTCACACTTCTTGTGTCTACTGTTTGGGCGCCCTACACCTGCAGGACTCTTGTTCGGTGTGTCACGCCTTTAGTCCAAGAGTCCTGCAGGAGCGTAGGAATAAGCTAATCCTTAGGGGTTTGCTCAAGCCTGAAGGGTCACTGGCTAAGGCTCAGCCAGTGAAACCCTCTAAGCCAACGAAGCCGCCGGCTCCCAGCTGCTTCTACTTTGGTTTCGACTGGAACTGAAGTACCTATCTCCCAGTCAGCCCCGACTCTGGTGTCGGAACCGTCAAGGAGTCGAAAACGCTCTAGATCTCCATCCCTAGAGTCGATACACTCGGCTCTGGGGTCGCCTCTGTTACAGTCGGAGCGAAGTCACCGATCCCGCTCTTCTAGACTATCTGACCATGATTTGGAGAGAGTGGTGAGCAGGCTTCTAAAATCGCAGGCCCTGGCTAAAATGTTATCCAGCCCCCCTCATCAGGGTTTGGCTCCGCCTGTCTCTGCAGTAGTTCTTCCTTCGACTCATCCCTTGAGTTCGGAGCCGGAGCTTGCTGGGGCTTGGATAGTGGAACCGTCGGCGCTGATACCTACCCTTTCAGTTCCGTCGTCGGCTCCGATCGCCTCCGTGGTGCCGCCCTTGGAGGGATCTGGGTGCCGGGACTCCCCCGTCGGCTCCAAGGAGGCGAGTGGCATCGGACCCTTGTCCGACCCAGTTCTCCCTCTCGGAGCTTCGGCGCAGGTGAGTTCGGCTCCTACATCAGCCTCGGAGCCATCTTTCTCGGTTCTGGGAAGGATTCCGGTCTCTTCGGAGCCAGAGCCTTCTCCGATATCGGGAAGGGGCGCCTTCGAGGTCATGAGGAGTGTGCTGGCCTCTGAGTCAGCCCTACGATCAGCCTCATCGGGTCCTCCCCCCATGGTGCCTGTGTCTGCCTCTGCCCCTTCTCCTGACCCCAAGCGTGGGGAACCAGTGCTCCAGGGCACCCCTTTGGGTGTTTCTTCCTCTTCCGAGGCCTCCCCTGATCACTCAGAGGAGCCACCTCGTAAGAGGAAGTACAAGAGGAAGCACGTTGACTCCCCTGAGTCTGTCACTTCAGATACCAACTTAGAGGATTCGGAAGGGTCCCCGAGATCCCCCTCTGAGGACGTCTCCTTTTCAGACATCCTTGAAATCCTTAAGCAGAGGGGGAACTGGAATACCCTAGCCCCTTCTGAGGCTGAGTCTGTATTCCTGGACGTGTTTGGTTCCCGACCCTCCACCTCCTGGGTGTCTCCGTCTTTCGATCAACTGATGTCTGTGGTGGCTCGGAAGGCATGGTCAGCCCCAGATACAGTGGAACCAACCCCCCGAAGACCCACAAAACTTATTACTGCACCACAAGACAAGCAATTTCTGACGAAGGGTGTTCCCGTTGATGCCATGGTGGTAGCAGCAGCCACAAAAAAGGAGTTGGCTGAAACATCCTCGTCTGTCCATCCCCCTAATAAGGAATGTAGGACGATGGACAGATATGGGAAGCGGATGTTTTCCTCAGCGACCTTCTCCATGAGATCACTGAACTACTTGTGCCACTTTACCCGCCTTCAAAGAGATCTCCTTAAAAGAGCTAGGAGATGCCCTTCAAGATCCATCAGCTGCTGGGGCCCAGGCTAAGGTTTCCTCCCAGCTGGCGACTCTTAATTCGGTAGTAAACTCCTCCGTGCGGCTCATCTCTTATGCAGCTGATGGTGCGAGTAGGGACGCAGGCACAGGCGTGGCCTTGAGGAGGCATGCTTGGATGAGGTTATGTAACTTTGTGGAACCCTTCTGGGTGTCTTTCACCAACACGCCCTTTGATGATTCTGCTCTTTTTGGACCACAGGTGAAGGCTACCCTTACCAGGTGTGAGCAGGAAGGCAAGACTCTCTCTGCCGTGGGAGTCCGTTTTTCCACTCCTTCAAGACCGTATCCCAAGGGTCAGAAGAAGAGTGGGAAGATGTGGTTCCGGATACCCCAGGGAGCCGTGCCTGGCACACGTGGAGAGTTCTCATCCAGGGGCAGAGGAGGTAACAACAATAGACACTGCCCTCGGGCAGAGGGTGTCCGCAAAATCAGGGCCAAAAAGAATCTTTTCTCTGACAAGCCCTTCCAGCATCCCTGAGGTGCTGCCCGGCTGTCCACCTTCGGAGGCAGTCGGGGGAAGACTATCGCTGTACCCAAAAGCCTGGCAGAGTATAACACCAGACAAATGGGTACTGTCTATCATATCCGAAGGCTACAAAATCCCCTTCTTTCGCACTCCCTACATTCCCAACAAATCCCTTCCAGATGTTCCACCCAATCTAAGGGATCAAGCAGTTCAAGAAATTTCAAAACTACTAAGAAAAAGAGCCATCCAGATGGTCCCAGCAGACCAGCAAGGATCCGGAATTTACTCAAGGTTCTTTTTGGTACCTAAAAAGACAGGGGACTGGAGACGCATTCTGGATCTCAGCAGACTAAACAGGTCTGTTCAAAGAACGAAGTTCCGGATGGTCACGCTACAGTCTATTTTACCCGTTCTGGGTCAGGACAATTGGATGTGCTCCATAGATCTTCAGGACGCGTACTACCATATCAAAATGGACAGACGCTCCAGAAGATTCCTCCGCTTCTGGCTGGGGAGCCAGTCATTATCAGTTTAGAGCTCTGCCCTTTGGTCTCACCACAGCCCCCAGGGTGTTCACCAAATGTTTGGCAGTAGTTACCGCTCACCTGAGATGGCAAGGATTCCAGGTGTTTCCATATTTAGACGACTGGCTCCCTGCATCCACCAGGCATCACCTGCTGCGAGCCAGAGACTACACCATCCAAACCTGCTCCAAACTAGGCATCACAATAAATTTTGAAAAGTCTGCATTATCGCCTTGTCAATCTATTACCTTTATAGGCGCAAACTTAAATACAAAGGACATGTCAGTGAGACTTCCATTAGACAGAGTGCTAGACATTCAATGACATGTGCAGGTCTTATTAGGATGCAAAAAAATTCAGGCCAGATTCGTCCTAAAAACCTTGGGTCTCATGGCATCGGCTATCATACTAGTCCCTCTTGCTCGTTTTCATATGAGGATTCTTCAGTGGATGCTGTTCACCCAATGGTCTTTCCAGCAACTTCCAATGTCTCACAAGATAATGATTACACAGACATGCAAAAACCAACTTGCTTGGTGGATGGTCCCCCATCAGTACCCCAGGGCAGACCATTTGCTCTTCCTCCTCCAGTGGCTACGGTGACCACGGATGCCTCCCTGATCGGGGGGGGGGGCATTTTCAGGGCAGAACAGTCCAAGGCACCTGGCAGCCTCATGAGTACCATCTGCATATCAATGTCTTGGAGATGAGGGCCTTGCTTTTGGTGTTGCAAGTTCTTCACAACTCTCTTCCCACCGGGACCATTGCAATTCAAACAGACAATATGTCGGTCGTATGGTACATCACCAAGCAGGGCGGAACCAGGTCGTACCCCCTATGTCAAGAAGCACTCAGACTCTGGCAGTGGGCAATCTCTTCCCAATGGTTTCCGATAGCAGCGCACATCCCTGGGAAGTCCAACGTTATAGCGGACAGGCTGAGCAGAGCAATCCTCATGCCTCACGAGTGGTCTCTCAATCAGATAGTGGCGGACCAAATCTTCCGGAAATGAGGTCAGCCTTGCTGCGACCTTTTTGCCACCTCCTTCAACAGCAAGTGCAACAATTTCTTCTCTCTCTCCTCCCTCTTTCCGGACACTCCCCCAGAGACGCTCTGGTTCACGATTGGCCTCAGGGACTTCCTTATGCATTCCCTCCGTCCCCCCTGATTCCCAAATGAATACAGAAAGCTACCACATTGGGATGCAAGATGATCCTCATTGCCCCTTACTGGCCTCGACAAATTTGGTTCCCGTTCCTGCATCATTACCTCCTGGAGCAGCCCTGGACCCAGTTCCAGACCTCCTGATCCATCAATCGGGCGGGCTGCACCAATCCCTTCAATCTCTCCAGCTCACTGCTTGGTTGCTCCACTTCCGACCTTAGCCAGGCTTCCGAACATCTCCCACTCGGTGCGTGAAATCATCTTATCGCGTAAGTCTACCACTAGGAAGACTTAGGCTAGTCAGTGGAAACATTTCTCTTTCTGGGCAGAGGCTAGGAATATAGATCCCTTTTCAGCCCCTGTGCACCATATTTTGGATTTTTTTGCGGAGCTTTTTCGTGCTGGATCTTCTGCCGCGATTAGAGTCCAGTTGGCTGCAATTTCAAACTTTCATACAGGTCTATCGGATACTAGTATCATGTCCCATAAGCTTTGTCCTCAAAGGGACTACTTTACTCAGGCCCCTAGTGAGAGATCCCCTGCCTCCGTGGGATCTAAATGTGATTTTAGCTTCCCTGATACTGCCCCCCTTTGAACCTGCAGCTTCTTGTTCTTTGAAGTTTCTTTCTTGGAAAACCCTTCTTCTGGTTGCAATTACATCAGCCAGAAGAGTTTCTGAACTTCAGGCTCTTTGTGTTCACCCTCCTTATCTAGTTTTCCACAATGATAGAGTTTCTCTTAGGGCTAATCCTTCCTTCCTTCCAAAGGTTTCTTCTGGCAATAATTTGAATCAGTCTATTATCTGCCTGTGTTTTTTCCAAATTATTCCAACAAGGTGGAATACAAATTGCATCAGTTGGATGTTTATAGACAGTTACGCTTTTACTTGCATAGAACTAAGCAAATCAGAAAATCAGACCAGCTGTTCCTGTCCTATGCTGAGGGTAAACAAGGTCTACCTGTGTCGAAAGTAACCTTATCTAGGTGGTTGACATCTATTATTACATTTATATATCAGCTAAGGAATAAAGAGCTTCCTGCTAAACCAAAAGGTCACTCCACTAGAGCTCTAGCTACTTTAGTGGCTTTTCAGGCAAGATTGCCAATGGAAACTATTTGTGTGGCAGCTACATGGGCCAATCCTCATACCTTTATTTCACATTATAAGCTGGACATGGCCTCCAGGAGCAGAGCTGATTTTGGTTCCACTGTTCTGAAGAGTCTGTTCCGATGAGCCACCCAGGATTGAGGTGCTAGGGACGCTGTCCCAACCAGCAAGAATGAAGGCGAGATAGACAACTTAACATTAAGAAGTTATGTACCTACCATAACGTTCTATGTTAGTTGTCTTCTTCTCGCCTTCTTTCTTGCGTCCCACCCTCCATCCCCCTATCCTAGTAGACCGAGAAGAGTTCCTTATGTTTTTATCACTGGCTGAGTCTTCTCTGGCTATTCCTTCTGACTAGTAGTCTCTCCAGTAGGATTTATGCATTCTAGGACAGGATTCCTGTATTATTATTATTATTATTATTGTCTGCAGTTAGACTTACCAAACAAGATCTGGGTATCAGGCATCATGGGATATAGGGGTGCCTCGAGCCAGTAAGTAGCTCTCGAGCTTTTGAAAATGGCCGTGTCAGAGCCGAGGATCGTCTCCGAACCCAACCAGCAAGAAAGAAGGCGAGAAGAAGACAACTAACATGGAACGTTATGGTAGGTACATAACTTCTTATTCCTATGGCACGTTACTATGCACATGTTTTCCAGTGGACTCTAGCTGTTTAGTAGTCTGATGTTATGTAGTCCAATCTCGCCTACATTCTTTCCCGCGAGTTCAGAGACGAACCTTGACTCCGACTCGGCTATACTCTAGCTCAAAGTCTTTCATTTGGCTGGGCTAAGAAAGTATTCTATGCTGCACTGCTCCCTTTCACCAGATCTCATTTGCCGCTCGTGTAGCTCGGACGTGGTCTCGCTCTTGGCTGTGGCTAAGTACCTTTTTTGTCTTGATAGTTTTTGCTTCAAAAACAAAAAGCTATTTTCATAGCTGTGTGTTGTGTGTGTATACTTGGTAAAAAGAATTGTTGTTTTGGTATTATTATCTTTTGTGGTGTCCCGCTAACTGTTTCCCCTACGGGCTAGGCCCGTTTCAGTTAGAGGACCTAGTCCACCCCTTCAGTGTTTATTGTTAGCTAGTAGATACCTATCCCTCGGGCTAGGACCGTTTAAATTAGAGGACCTAGTCTTCCTTATGTTTTCCTGTGGAGACCGATTAAGTTAGAGGTCTGGTGTTTTTGTCTGTTCTGTTTTTTTGCTTAGTTCCCGCGCTTTACATATATCAGCGGTTTATTGTGTTTAACGGTTGATCTGAAGTAGGTACTTCATTTGTCAGCAACCTTTAGGTATCGGATCCGATCCGGCAACTTGTTTCACAGCTATCAGATCCGAGCTCCTAGCTCCTCCCCTTACCCATAATCCCCTGCCAACCCTGACTGACCTCAGATCTAGTTTGCCGCGCTTGTGAAAGCAGCTAGATTCAGAGCTCCTAGTATCACAGATAAGTGTTCATCTTTTTTGTACTTGTTAAATTTTTAGTTAAAAGTTTGAGTGTGTTAGGTTTCCCTTTATTTTAGCCTTAGAATCGTGTATTTTTTGTTAGCATATTCCTCCCCTCCCCTCGCTAGTGTGTAGTGTTTGTGTGGGTTGGTGTGTGTTTGGGGCCTTGTGTGAGTGAGTTTGATTTTTTTTGTAGATAATGTCAGAGGCCCCAAAGCCGATCTTCTCTAAATGCACCGAGTGTGGCCATAAGCTTTCACCGGCGGATGGCCACACTCGGTGTGTTCGGTGCCTTGGGGTTGAACACCTGTCCTCTGGGTGTGCTATCTGCGCAGGGTTCAACCCCAGGGCACTGAAAGAGCAGAGGTCGAAGCTGATCCTGGCGGGACTTTTGCCCCCGGATTTCGTTTCGGCCTCCGGTGCTCCCGTGACCTCACCCCAATCCTCGGTGGTGGCCGCTCCTGCCTCTCTCCCCCCGGCCGGGACTCCCACTACGGCGCCGGAGGAGAGGGAGGCCAGGAGGGAGAAAAAGAGGGAGAAGCACCACAAGCGGCGGGCCGAGGCCTCCGCTTCGGGCCCCCCCCCCCCCCCGGCTAAGCGGGCTTCTCCCTCTATGGCTTCCAGGTCTCCTCCTCCTCAGCTCCGATCTCCATGCTTCTCACCGGGACCCGAGGAGGAGGAGACCCGATCTCCGTCGAGGTCATCGTGGCGGCACTCCCGGCCTGCCTCGGTGGCCTCGTCGAGATCCACTTATAGCCTGTCAGATGCAGACTTGGACCGGATGATGCGAAGGTTCTTCCAAGCCCAGCTGCAGATGGGAGTGCTCCTGCTTCCCCCCCCCCCGCTCAACGCCTTTTTTTGCCCCAATAGCTCCTTCTCCGACCCGCTTCCCAGGTTCGGAGCGCCCTGAGCCGGGCAGCGTTGGAGCCGGGGGTGGGTCGGCGCCGACAGTGCTTGGTACTTCGGCTCTGACCTTTCCCTCGTGTTTGTCGGATCCAAGCTCTCGGAGCCGTGGGCTGAACTTCGGATCCGAGGGATTCAGTGTACCTTCGGCTCCGTCCAGGTCGGAGCACACGGGTCCTTCGGATCTGATGGTCTCGGCTCCAGTTCCGATCCTCCCATTGGATCCGAGTGGGAGTCGGCTCTCGGATCCGAGAGAGAGCGACTCCCCCTCGGCCTTTGATGTGGTGGAGAGGGCTCTGTTGAGTGCATCCGGACCCCCGGCCCTTGCCTCGGCCCCATCCTGCACTCCCTCTCAGCTGGGTCTGGCTTCCATCGCCCGGCCACAGGGACAGCCTGCTTCGATGTCTCAGGTCGTTCCTTTGGAACAGGATGTTGCTGGTGAGACTTCCTCGGACAGCCCCCCCGAGGATGTTCCTCATAAGCGGAAGTGTAAGAGGAGACACATGGACTCCCCTGAGTCCTTAACAGAAGACACAGACTTGGATGAAGGGGAAGGCTCCCCAAGGTCACCCCCCCCCGAGGATGTCTCATTCGGAGACATCATGGAAATGCTCAGGATTAGGGGGGGTGGTCTGCCCCCAAGGCGTCCTCCGATGAGTCCGTGTTCCTGGAGGCGTTCGAAGCAGGCCCATCTACCTCTTGGGTGTCCCCTCTGCCCGACCCCCTGGTGGACCTTATTACCACCAGGGCATGGAAGGAGCTGGACACTGTGGAGCCAGTACCCAAACGCCCCAATAGGATTCTGAGCCCCCCTTCAGAGAGGTCCCACTGGAGCAAGGGTCCCCCCGTAGTTGCCATGTTGGTGGCGGCAGCCACTAAGAGGGAGTTAGCTCAGGAGAGCCCCTCGGTCCATCCACCGAGCAAAGAGTCCCGCTCGATGGATCACCTAGGGAAGCGGGTCTTTAGTTCAGCAACCTTCTCAGTAAGGTCTCTGAACTACATGGCACACATTATTAGGATGCAGCGAGACCTTATCAAAGAGTATGCTGCTTCCTCCCCAGAGTCCATGTCGGCGGAGGACAAGCAATTGTACTCCACTCGCATGGCCACTCTAAGATCTATATCGAATACTTCTATGCGGCTTTTGTCCCATGCCACAGAGGGAGCCGCTAGAGCCAGCAGAGCAGGCCTAGTCATGAGACGCCAGGCCTGGCTCCAACTTTGTGACTTTGTGGAACCCTTCAAGGCGTCATTTGCGAATGCCCCTTTCGATGGTTCTGCCTTATTTGGCAAGACAGTTTGCGAGACTTTAGTCCAGAGTGAAAAGGACGGGAAGACGTTGTCTGCCGTCGGAGTCCGCTTCTCTGCTCCCCAGAGGTCCTTCTCTAAGAACCAAAAGGGACAGAAGAAGATGTGGTTCCGGAAATCGCAACATTCCCAGCCTGCTCCGGACAACCAGTCCTTCTGTGGCAGAGGAGGACAGGGAGGACGCCGCCCTAGAGGCAGAGGGGGCCCGAAGAATTTTGGGTCCAGAGAAACCTTCTCTGATCGGCCCATGCAGCAACCCTGAGGGGTTGCCCGACTGTTCCACTCTGGAGGCAGTCGGGGGGCGTTTCTCGAAGCACCTGGCAGCTTGGGAGTCCATCACATCAGATCACTGGGTGCTTCGTATCATATCCAGAGGTTACCAAATTCCCCTGTATCATGTCCCCAAACTCAGAAACCTCCCCGATGTACCACCCGATCAGAAGGAGGTAGCAGCTGCAGAAATTCAGCTGCTCCTAGAAAAAAGAGCCATCCAACCCGTCCCTCCAGACCAGCACGGATTAGGTTTTTACTCCAGGTTCTTTCTGGTGCCAAAAAAGATGGGGGACTTAAGGCCAATTCTCGACCTCTCCCTTTTGAACCTGTCAGTAACCAAACAAAAATTCCGGATGGTCACTCTTCAATCCATCCTCCCCCTATTGCTGGAGAACGACTGGATGTGCTCAATAGACCTCAAGGATGTGTACTACCACATTCTGATGGACAGACGATCCAGGAGGTTTCTCCGCTTCCGGCTGGGAGCCAGTCACTACCAGTTCAGGGTCCTTCCCTTTGGCCTCACCACAGCCCCCAGGGTGTTTACCAAAGTATTAGCAGTGATAGCGGCCCACCTGAGACTCCAGGGAATGCAGGTTTTTCCATACCTGGACGACGACTTCTGACCGCCCCGACAAGGCATCTACTTTGCTCAGCTAGGGACTACTTCCTCCGGCTTGCTCCCCAGCTGGGCATCACCATCAACAGGGACAAATCTTCTCTTGCTCCGACTCAGGTGATAGAGTTTATAGGGGCCAAGTTGGATACAAGAAACCTTCTAGCATTTCTGACTGCGGAACGACTACAAAACCTGAGGCTTCATGTGCGGGCCATCCTCCAGTTAGAAGCCCCATCGGCAGAGTTGGTCCTGAGGGCTCTAGGCTCCATGGCGGCGGCAATCACTCTTTTGCCATTGGCTCATCTAAATATGAGGGTCCTGCAATGGACCCTTCAAGTACAGTGGTCCTTTCTAGATTACCCCCTAAGCCATCCTATTCCCCTCAGCAGGGCTTGCAGGAGGGCTCTCTTATGATGGCTCCAATCTCCGGACCTCCATACGGGACGTCCCTTCTCCATGCCTCCTTCCCTTGCCACGGTGACCACGGGCGCCTCTCGCCTCGGGTGGGGGGGCATTGCTCAGGCAGGACAGTCCAAGGCACGTGGAACGACACAGAGACCTCTTTGCATGTCAATGTCCTGGAGATGAGGGCGGTGCTATTAGCGTTGCAGGCACTTCAGAACCTTCTTCCTGTAGGAACTATTGCGATCCAGACAGACAACATGTCAGTTGTCTGGTACATCAACAAACAGGGGGGAACCAGGTCCTATCCTCTCTGTCGAGACGCCATGAGAGTGTGGGAATGGGTGACCTCCACCAACCGCTTCCTTATTGTGACGCACATTCCGGGATGGACCAACATTCTGGCAGACAGGCTCAGCCGCACCATCCTTTCCCCTTATGAGTGGTCTCTCAATCCCCAGGTAACGAAGCGGATTTTTGCCGAATGGGGGCAACCCTGTTGTGATCTCTTTGCTTCTCCCTCAAATACGAAATGCAACAGTTACTTCGCTCTAATTCCCCCCTTCGGGGAATCCCCAAGAGACGCTCTGGTGCATGCTTGGCCTCCCGGTCTACTTTATGCTTACCCACCTCTACCTCTGATGCTGAAACTCATACGGAAAGCCAGTCGGTTGGGGAGCAGAATGATCCTCATTGCCCCATTCTGGCCTCGTCAAGCGTGGTTCCCTTACCTGTGGTCTCACCTGGGAAATCCTCCTTGGATTCGGGATCCCCTACCGGATCTAATATCTCATCCCCTGAATCTCCCGATCCCGAATCTGGACAACCTCAAGTTTACAGCTTGGCTGCTCCAGTTCCACTCCTAATCAGGACTCCCGGAATCTCTTCCCCAGTTAAAGCCATCCTTGTAGCAGCAAATAAACCTTCCACTAGGAAGGTCTGTCGCAGTAAGTGGAAGCGTTTCTCCATCTGGGCAGAGAATCATAACTTAGATCCCTTCACAGCGCCATTACCAACTATGTTGGATTTCCTTACAGGTCTGTTTCATCAGGGGGCTAGCTGCTCTACGGTCAAGGTTCAACTGGCAGCTATCTCTCATTATCATGTGGGACATGAGTCAGGTCCCTTGATTACAGCTAAATTGTGTAAAACCTTTCTAAAGGGTACCTTGGGATTTATCTCTAGTCCTTCAGACATTGACAGCTCCCCCTTTTGAACCTGCTGTGTCGGTTGATCTTAAGTACCTATCTTGGAAAACGGCGTTCCTTGTCGCTATTACTTCAGCGAAAAGAGTTTCTGAGCTTCAGGCCCTTTGTGTAAAACCCCCGTACTTGGCTTTTCACCAGGATAGAGTGTACCTCAGGACCAACCCCTCGTTTCTTCCCAAGGTGGCTTCAGAGGCCAATATCAGTCAATCCATTAACCTGCCAGTCTTCTTTCCTAAGTATCAGAACAAAGGAGAATACAAGCTGCATTCGTTAGATGTGCATAGACAACTGCGCTTTTACATCCACAGGACTGCTGGTCATAGACAATCCGACCAGTTGTTCATCTCCTTTGCCAAATTTAACTCAGGTAAACCTGTTTCTAAGGTCACTTTACCACGATGGATCTCACAGTGTATTCTATCGGCCTATGAAAGTTCTGGGAGGCCCGCACCTCAGGGAGTTCGTGCACACTCTACTCGCTCTATGTCTACCTCCGCTGCCTTTAGGTCTAGAGTGTCTTTAGATGACATTTGCTCCGCAGCCACTTGGGCCTCATCTCATACCTTTATCAACCATTATAAGCTGGATGTTATCTCCAGAGGGAGAGCATCTTTTGGCTCCGCAGTGCTCCGGAATATTCCATGATGACCGCCCAAGATCCAGGTATTGTCCCAAAGGTTGCTGACAAATGAAGCACCTACTTCAGATTAAAAAGTTATGTACTCACCATAATGTTCCATCTGAGTAGGAATCTTCATTTGTCTGCAACCATCCCCCCCTCCTTCCCCCTGACCTTCAGAAGTTTTAGTCCCTGGATGTCCTCCTTCTATTCCCCTACGGGACGTATTTAACCTTTTTAGCTGCTTGTATGAGGGCAAACTTGATCTGAGGTCAGTCAGGGTTGGCAGGGGATTATGGGTAAGGGGAGGAGCTAGGAGCTCGGATCTGATAGCTGTGAAACAAGTTGCCGGCTCGGATCCGATACCCAAAGGTTGCAGAAAAATGAAGATTCCTACTCAGATGGAACATTATGGTGAGTACATAACTTCTTATTTTTTCTCTCATCATGTCTAAGGATGCGAAAGAGCATAAGCCCTCGGGCTTTAAGAAGTGTTCTAAATGTGGTTACAAGATGTCCATCACCAGTGGACACTCTGTGTTTATTGTCTGGGGAATATTCACCTCCAGGAATCTTGTACTTTTTGCCATGCATTTAGCCCACGTGTTCTTCAGGAGAGGAAGAACAAACTAATTTTGAAAGGATTTTTGAAACCCTCCTTCGAGGAGGATTTGGGAAGGGTTTCTAGCTTTAAGTCCTCTCCCTCTAAGGCTAAAAAGTGTTCTCCGGCTCCATCTGTATCCTCGGAGCCTCCGGAGAAAGTTGTGAAATCTTCTGTGGCTTCCTCGGCTCCACTGTCCTCGGAGCCGCAAGAGGTTAGTATATCTGCTTCGGCTCCGAGTCCCTCAGAGCCGATTACGGAGGTGCTAGTTTGGAGCCGGTCTCCAAATTTTTGGCCGGTCTTTCCTCCTCATAGGTCTCCTTCGGAGAGGAGGTCTAGATCTCCCTCCTTATCTTCTAGGTCCTCCAGGACTCTTTCAGATGTGGATGTAGATAGATTGGTGCAGAAACTTCTCCAGTCACAGGTTCTGGCAAAATTGTTTTCGGCTCCGGAGCATGTCACCCAACCAGCGTCGATACTTCCTCCTCCGATCGAACCTCAGCTTTCGGAGCCAGAGTGGTCTGCGCCGTCAGATGTCCCTAGGTCAGCTCCGATGGCCCATCCTGGCTTATTGGCTCCGGCTTCAGCTCCGACCCCGTCAGCTCCGTCCACGGGGTCCAGGACTCGGGGTTCCTCGGTCGGACCCGAGGGGGAGGCCTCGGGTTGCTTTTCGGCTCCTAGCCTCCCTCTCGGTGCTTTGGCTCATTGAAGCCTGACCCCTGCGTCGACTTCGGACTTTGTCCCTTCTGCTCCGAGGTCTTCCACGGGTGGTTGATCTTCAGAGCCGGGGGGACCGGCTTTCGAGGCCATGCAGCGCACATTGGCCAGGTCCTCAGTGACATCATTCGACGCTGACACTCTGTCCCCTCAAGCTCCGGTGCGGTTCTCTGATCTCCCTCTATCTTTCGACAGCGGAGACCCAAGGCCTCAGGATACCCCCATGAGTGGTCCCCTTATTTCTGAGGGCCCCTCAGTGTTTTTGCCTGAGGAGCCACCCAGAAAATGAACATGCAAGAGGAAGCACATTGACTCCCAAGATGAGTCACTCACGTCAGACACTGACCTCGATGAATCGGAGGGATCCCCCTAGTCATCCTCTGAGGATGTCTCTTTCTCTGACATCCTGGAATTTTTGAAGCAGAGGGGGTGACTGGCCCTCCAAAGCTCCCTCCGAGGAGTCGGTGTTCCTGAAGGCCTTCGGGGCACAGCACTCCACCTCCTGGGTGTCTCCACCTTTCGACGAGCTTTTAGATCTGGTTTGTCGAAGGGTGTGGGAAACCCCTGACTCTGTGGAACCAGTTCCCAGGAGACCCAACAAATTCTTGTCCGCCCCCTCTGACAAAGAGTTTCTATCCAAGGGAGTTCCTGTAGATGCCATGGTGGTGGCAGCGGCTACCAAGAAGGAACTGGCTGAGACTTTGTCTACTGTCCATCCTCCTAACAAGGAGTCTAGGACCATGGACCGGTACGGGAAGCATATGTTTTCTTCAGCGGCATTTACACTGCAGTCACTGAATTACTTATCTCATTTTACACGGCTCCAAAGAGATCCCCTGAAAGAGCTTGGAGATACTGTACAGGGTAACGTTTCTGATGCGGTGGCTCAGTAGGTCAACGCTCAGATGTCTGCCCTCAACTCTGTTGCTGACATCTCCATGAGGCTGATCTCTTATGCAGCCGAAGGAGCGGGTAGGGCAGCAGGTTCGGGAGTTGCTCTTAGGAGACACTCCTGAATGCGCCTCTGTAATTTCACGGAGGCCTTCGAGTCTACATTCACCAATGCCCCGTTTGATGGTTCCTCCTTATTGGGAACCAAGGTGAAGGACACTCTCACTAGGTGCGAGCAAGAGGGAAAAACTCTGTCTGCTGTGGGAGTCTGTTTTTCCCTACCCTCTAGGCCTTATCCCAAGACCCAGAGGGGTGGGAAGATGTGGTTTAAAAAATCGCAGAGATTTTTTCACAACGCACAAGGTGAGTCCCCCTCCTGAGGCAGGGGAGGGAGTGGTAATTCTGGTAGACGCTGCCCTAGGGGCAGAGGAGGCCCGCGTAACCAGGGAGACTGCGATTCCTTTCGTGGTTCTCCCTACCAGCGCTCCTGATCGGAGGCCCGACTGTGCATTTCCAGAGCCAGTCGGGGGTCGCATTTCACTATACCCAAAGGCCTGGCAAAGTATAACTCAGGACCAATGGGTATTAAAAATAATTTCTGGAGGATATGGCATTCCCTTCTCATCAGCTCCCCCCCCCCCCCCGATCAGAAAAGTCCCAGATGTTCACCCAATCAAAGGGATTCCGCAGCTTCAGAGGTTTTAAAGCTGCTACAAAAAGGAGCTATCCAGCCTGTCCCCTCAGACCAGATCGGATTAGGGACTTTCTCCAGATTCTTTTTGGTGCCGAAAAGAACAGGGTACCTGAGACCCATTTTGGATCTCAGCAGATTGAACACCCATGTAAAGAAGTCCAAGTTCCGAATGGTCACATTGCAGTCTGTTCTCCCATTGTTGGGAAAAGAAGTGTGGATGTGCTCCATCGACCTCAAGGATGCTTACTATCACATAAAGATGGACAGGGCATCCATAAGTCATTTACGCTTCCGGCTGGGAGCCGGTCATTTTCAATTTCACGCCCTGCTCTTTGGTCTCACCACAGCCCCCAGGGTGTTCACCAAATGCATGGCAGTGGTAACGGCTCACTTGAGACGTCGGGGATTCGAAGCATTTCCGTACCTGGATGACTGGCTCCTTTCTGCCACCACCAGGCATATACTCCTACAAACCAGAGATGCCACGATCAGTCTGTGTCAGCAACTAGGCATAACTCTAAATTGGGAAAAGTCTGCCTTGTTGCCCTCGCAGCGTGTCACCTTTATAGGCGCCGAGTTAGACACCTTGCTTATGAGGGCATTCTTACCAAGAGAAAGGATTCAAAGTTTACAACAGCAGGTGTACGCGTTACTCCCTTTAAGAAGAGTGAAGGCAAGATTGATCCTCAAATTGTTGGGCACAGTGGCTGCTACAATTATGCTGGTTTCTTTGGCGAGGCTGCACATGAGGCTCCTTCAATGGCTACTCTTCGCCCAGTGGTCTCTACAACATCTTCCTCTTTTTCATCTCATAATAATCACAGACAGGTGCAAGCAGGATCTACACTGGTGGCCGCACACCAGAAACCTCAACGAAGGAAAACCCTTCGTTCCGTCCCCTCTGGTTGCCACAGTGACCACGGACGCCTCCCAGATAGGGGGGGGGCATTATCTAGGCAGGACAGTCCAAGGCACGTGGCAGGAACACGAGATGCATCTGCATATCAATGTCCCGAAGATGAGAGCAGTGCTACTAGCATTGCAAGCACTTCAGAGCTTTCTTCCTCTTGAGACAATTGCGATCCACACAGACAGTATGTCCGTGGTATGGTATCTAAGCAAACAGGGAGGAAACGAGTCATATCCCCTTTGCAGAGAGGCCATGCGAGTGTGGCAGTGGGCAGTGGCATCCCAACGTTTTCTTGTAGCAACGCACATTCCGGGGAATTCTGATGCCTCACGAGTGGTCCCTGAACAATTGGGTTGCAGAGCAGATTTTCTGCAGGTGGGGTCAGCCTTGCTGTGACCTATTTGCCAGCCCCCTCAATACCAAATGCAGCAGCTACTTCACCCTTATCCCCACTCAGGGGGAATCACCCAGGGACGCTCTAGTTCATGATTGGCCTTCCGGTCTACTGTATGCCTTCTCTCCTGTTCCTCTGCTGACAAAGGTTATTCAGAAAGCGCAATCTTTGAGAAGCAAAATGATTCTGATTGCTCCACACTGGCCTCATCAAATTTGGTTCCCCTTCCTCCATCCTTACCTAGTGGACGCCCCCTGGATTCTAGACCCTCAACCAGATTTGCTGACTCATATGTCAGGGCAGCTCCATCCCTCCCTCTCTTCAGATCCTCCGGCTGACAGCCTGGCTCCTCCACTTCCATCATTAGTCAGGCTTCATCATTTTTCGCCGGAAGTGGTTCATATTCTGCCTTCTTCCCATAAGCCTTCCACCAGAAAAATCTATTCTAGCAAATGGAAGAGATTTTCCATCTGGGTGCATGCAAGACAAATTGATCCTTACACAGCTCCAATTTTGTCAGTCCTGAAGTTCCTCTCCATGCTTTTCAACCAAGGATCAGCGGCCGCAACTATTAAAGTCCATTTGGCGGCTATTTCCACTTTTCACGTCTCTAATGAGCCTAGTCTCATGGCACACAGACTTTGTAAGGCATTCCTGAAGGGCACTATGCTGCTTTGTCCTCCAGTTTTTGAACCAGTTATGCCTTGTGACTTAAATTTTGTTCTACAATATCTCACCCCCCTTCGAGCCTGCAGCCACTTGTGATTTAAAATATTTGACTTGGAAGACGATCTTTTTAGTAGCCATCACTTCAGCCAGACGTGTCTCGGAGCTTCAAGCCTTATCAGTTAGACCACCTTACTTGATTTTTCATAAGGACAGGGTTTCTCTCAGACCTAACCCTTCCTTCCTACCGAAAGTGGCTTCCGTCAGTAATCTAAACCAATCCATTGAACTACCTCTATTCTTTCCAGAGTTCTCGAACAAGGCAGAATTTAGATTTAATCATCTGGATGTGCACAGACAATTATGATTCTATTTATATAGAACGAGGATCTCAGAAAATCGGATCAGTTGTTTGTCTCATTTTCAGAAAACAGGATTGGGTCTCCTGTTTCCAAAGGCACTTTGTCCAGATGGATTTCCAGTTGTATTTCATTCATTTATGCTTCAGGTGGCAAGGAGTTACCATTTTGAGTGAAGGCTCATTCTACCCGATCTGTGTCTACTTCTACAGCTTTTCAGACCAGGATGTCTATGGATGATATTTGCTCTGCGGCTACATGGGCATCTCCTCACACTTTTGTTACTCACTACAAGTTGGATTTGATGTCCAGAGGCAGGTCTTCATTTGGTTCCACAGTGCTCAGGAGTATTTTCCACTGAGCCTCCCAGGATTCAGGTGCTGGGGACACCGTCCCACAGGTAAGAATGTAGGCAAGATTGGACTGCATAACATCAAGAAGTTATGTACTCACCATAACGTTTGATGTATGTAGTCCATCTCGCCTCACATTCTTACTTACCCCCCCCCTCCTGGAGGACCTAGGGGTTAGGTATGGTTTCAAATTCCTTTCTGGTTAGTATGTTTTCCTTCTCTATATGTTGTTGTATGTGGAGGAGTGAATGATTAGCTTGCAGCAAACAAGATCAGGGGAAAGGGAGCAGTGCAGCATGGGATACCTTCTTAGCCCAGCCAATTGAAAGACTTCGAGCAAGAGTATGGCCGAGTCGGAGCCGAGGTTCGGCTCTGAACCCACGGGTAAGAATGTGAGGCGAGATGAACTACATACATCGAGTGTTATAATGAGTACATAACTTCTTGTTCTGCAACATCCTCTGTACTTCCCGTTAAACTAACTGGAGTATGCAAAAGTAGATTCAGTCGGATGAGATTTACCTAGGCCGTCCATTTATTCTACCTCCCCCAGTGGCCATGGTGATCACAGATGCCTCCCATTTGGGGTGGAGGGAGCATTTCTCGGGATGGACGACCTGAGGCACGTGATCTTCTCAAGAGACCAATTTGCACATCAGTCTTTTAGAGATGAGAGAGGTCCTATTAGCATTGCAGTCCTTTCAGGATGTTTTCCCTCTTGAAATTATTGCGATACAAACCAACAACATATCTGTGGTCTGGTACATCAACAAACAAGGGTGAACTCAATCCTACTCCCTTTGTTGAGAGGCATTGAGGGTGTGGCAGTGGACATTCTGCTCCAACCACTTTCTTGCGGCAACGCACATTCCAGGGAAATCCAATGTATTAGCAGACAAACTCAGCAGGTTCAGTTTATTACCTCACGAGTTGTCTCTCAATCAATCAGTGGTGAAGAAGATTTTCTGTCATTGGGGCCAACCTTGCTACGATCTCTTTGCATCTCCCCACAAATGCAGCAGGTGTTTTGCTTTAATCCCCCCTCGGAGAGTCACCAAGAGATGCTCTGGTCCACGTTTGTCCCTCCGGTCCTCTTTACATCTATCCCCCATTACCTCTGATTCCAAACTTCTTACAGAAAGTACATTGGTTGAAGAGCACAGTTATCCTTATTGCCCCATTTTGGCCTCCCCAAGTGTGGATCCCCTTCCTTTAGTCTCATCTTTGTTATCCTCCATGGATACTGGACCCCAGTGCAGACCTTCTTTCACATCCCTCAGGGATGAAGCATCCCAATATCCCAGGCCTCAAACTAACCTCATGGTTTCTCCAATTCCATTAATAGCTAAACAGCCCAGGCTTTCTTTCCCAGTTAGACATATACTTTTATCTTCCCAGAAAGCTTCTGCAAGGAAGATCTACAAAAGTAAATGGAAAAGATTTTCAGTTTGGGCTCCTAAGAAGGAAAGTTGCTCTTTAACTGCTGTTTCTTTATTTCTCAAATTCTTAGCCTACATTTTTCAGGAAGGTGCTAGTTTCTCCACAGTTAGCAGCCATATTAAATTTTTATTCAGGAGAAATGGCTTCCTCTTCAGCTTCTTCCAAATTGTGCAAAGCTTTTCTAAAAGGTACCTTCTTACTCAGGCCCCCAGTGAAAAGATCTGTCTCCCCCTTGGGATTTGATAGTTCTGCTTCAGCGGTTGACACAACAACTTTTTGAACCATCAGCCAAAATTGATTTAAAATTTTTGCCTTGGAAAACAGCATTTCTACTAGCAGTTAAATCTACAAGGAGAATTTCAGAACTCCAGGCTCTATCATCTAAATTCCCTTATATTGTTTTTCCAGAGGTACCTTACAAACCAACCCATCCTTACCAAAAGTAGCCTCTGAATCAAATCTCAATCAAGCAATTCGTTTGCCTGTTTTCTTCCATCATTTTTCACATAAGGGAGAGTACATGCTACATCTTTTAGATGTACATAGACAACTATGTTTATATCTACACAGGACAGTGAATTTCAAGAAAACAGACCATTTGTTTATTTCTTTCTCACCATACAGACTGGGATCACCGGTTTCTTGTTACCCGGGCAAAATGGATTATTGATTGCGAAGACCTGTCTCTATCAAAGCCTGCCAAGGTTCATTCAGCTAGATCCATGGCCACTTCTGCTTTCTGGTCTAGAACTTCCATCAATGACATTTGCGCAGCAGCTACCTGGTGTAATGCTCATACCTTTATTACTCATTACAAACTAGATTTGACTTCTAGAAGCAGAATTGCCTTTGGTTTGGGAGTTCTCTGGAATATCGGTCATGAGGGCTACCCAAGATTGCTCTAGCTGGAGACAATGCCTCATGCATTGAGGAAGAATGAAAAGGACAACATTCAAAGTTAAAGTTATGTACTCACCATAACTATGCATCTGTGTTGTCCATTTTAATTTTTCCTTAACTCTCCACCCTCCTTCCGCTTTCCTGTTATCTTCTGGTGTAATCTTATGGATATTTAGGAACCTTTAGTTCCAGGTTTGAGCCATAGCTTACTGTTATTTCCTTTTTCTTACCCTATCTTAGGATCTAAAAAGCAGCAAACTCAATCTCCGGTATTGAAGCTTGGCTGGGGCATTATGTGTGGAGGGAGGAGCTCGATAGTTGGATTTGTAAGCCTGTGGCATGCAGCCAAGTCAGATCCGTAACCCATACGTTGAGGAAGAATGAAAATGGACAACAGAGATACATAGATAGGATGAGTACAGAACTTTAATTTTTCTTATATTCCCTCTAATTTGGAAAGTATTTCTCAAATCAAAAAGGGACAGAGACAGCTTAATTTTCATAGCTCCATCTTGGCAAAGGCAACTATATTTTTCTCTTGATTGTTATCCACTTTTCCTCCATGGCCTCTGCCTCTAAACAAATTCCTAGTAACTAAACAGCAAGCAAATTAATGAACTCCAGTATAAAACCATTGAATGCCTCAGCTTTGAAGAAAGGGCTTTGGTTCCTCTCAGTGATTCTTTTTATAACCAAGTTTTAAACATTAAAGAGGAAACCAAAAGACCTACTTCAAGAATATGTAAGCTACAGAAATTAAAATAATTTGTTTTTTGGACTTTCTAAAAGGGTGTCAGTGCAATGAAGTGTCAGTGTCCAAACATCTTGGGTTACCTCAGTAGTCTGAGTCAAACCTGTCATACTCATCTTTTAAATATGTTCATGCAATGTCTGCTCATGTACCAGTTTTCCACAGATATTTAATCCATACTAAACATTTTCTGAGCAGGGAATTCTACGCCTGGGATTGAATTTCATATTGAAGAAGTTAATTGTATCTCCTTTTGAATTAGCTGACTCTGAAAACATTAAGCACTTTTCATGAGAACTCCACTCTGTAGTTGTTCAGGGAGAAATATTTTGGATTTAAAAGTCCTCATATGCAATCTATTTTATACAGTTTTTCATAATGAAAGAGTGTCACTTGCAGGTCAATCCTACCATCCCCCATTAATGCTTAGGGTGGTCTGTCCAGTGTCTGTCATCCAGCCCATTCAGCTCTCATTCTTCTGTCCAAACTATCAAAATGAAGGAGAGTTTCTAAACTGAATGCTGACAGACTGTTTAACAAAGATATTATACCAAGAAAATACATTCTTTCAGGAAGCCAAATATATTTCCTTCCTTCTAGAAGTGGAGAGAAGGTGTACCAGTAATTAGATAAAAAAAACAGAAATGAAATAATTTATACTGATTTTTTTTAACTCAAAAATATTTCCCTTTCATATCACAGGCACAATTCAAACTAAAATCAATACAACTGAGAGCAGACATTTAACTACGTGAACTGGTCACATGACATAATGCTACTTCACCGGTCAAGAGATGTGGTCGTTCCAGTCATGGAATGTACATGAATTCAGAAAAATGCAACTTATATTCACTGTGATCATCCATTTTTTTTAAATCTCATCTATATTGCTATTGTGCATAACCAGAAAGTGCAATGCCTGAAGAGAAAGAGACACACACTAGAGCAGATAAAAGTAGGTCTTTATAAAGCATGTATGATATTATCCTATTTTGTATGATTCTGATGCTCAGAGACATGTTTTGTAAATGTTCCAAGTAATTTTAACTAGATAAAAATGAGAATATATACAAGAAGCTACCTATATAAAATGTTAAAATTGTACAACTACCATACCTGTCACATGTGATCTAATGATGTCTCCTTCATTCTTCCTCACAATAGGGTCTCTGATCCGGCTTGGCCACATTCCACAGACCTGGATCCGACTCTCAAGCTCCTCCCTTATACCCAAAATGGCCTGAATTCAGCATCAGATCTTGTTTGCCACTCCAGCGAGTCAGACATGGCTTTCATACTCTCAAACGTGGGTTAACTTTTTTGATAGCCTTTTGCTTCAACTTTGTAAGTGGTTCTGTTATATTTCTTCCTCCGTCTCTTCTTCTTTGAGTAGTTTGTGTGTGTGTGTGTGTGTGTGTGTGTGTGTGTGTGTGTGTGTGTGTGTGTGTGTGTGTGTGTGTGTTCTTGTGTGCATTCTTCTTTCCTGTAAAGAAAAAAAAAAAAAAAGTTTAAGTAGACTAAGTTAGTTAATTTGTCTGCGTGAATTTTCGTATTATTTAGTCTAACTTAAGAGTTTAACGTTACTTATCTTGTAAATTTTAGGGTTTGGTATTGTTTGCACATTTAAACTTACCTGTTCTTGACAGTTGTTTTTGGTGGGCTCCTTTCATCGGGTTGTGGCGAACAAACTGGCTCCCGGTTTTAAATGCCGCACTTCTTGTGGGTATAAAATCCCCATTCAGGATGCCCACAAGGAGTGCTTGTACTGCCTGAGTGCCAATCATTTAAAAACAGAATGTTCTGTCTGTGCTGCTTTTAATCCTCAGGCCCTTGCAGACAGACTGAATAAACTTATTCTCGGAGGGCTTCTTCCTCCTCCTCCTGTGTTCCTGAGGCTCAGACCCCTTTTTTGGCTTCTTCTTCTGCTTCTCCTGCTCCTAAGGAATCTAAAAAGAGGTCCATCCCTACTGTCCCAAGGGACCCTCTTGAACATAAGAAGCCTAAGAGATCTGCGGATTCGACTCCTTCGGATCTGCAGAAGTTACCTCCCAGATCAGATCCTACAGCCTTCTGGGATGTGGGGAAGATTACCATTTCCCCGATGCCTTTGTCGGCTCTGACTTCGGATCCTATTCCTTTGGACCTCGACAAAGCCCCAGCTCCATCCTCCAAGTGAAAGCACTCCTGGCCCCCCTCATCAGCTTCCTCCAGGTCCTCAAGAAGCTGGTCCGAGGCAGATATAGACTGGATGATGATGTTTCTTGAGGCCCAGATCCTGATGGGGTGTAGTCTCAGCTCTGTCCCCTTTCAGATCCTTGAGCTACCCAGGTCAGCACATCAGGCCTCCTCCTCCTATCCGTCCCCCGGCTTTGGAGCCATGGGATTTGGGACTACCGTGCATGTTGGACTCGAAGCAGAGGAAGCTCCCTTCCTCGACACCAAGGATGTCCTTGATGAGCCCAGTTCTGGCCTTTTCAGAGCAGTGGCATTGGTGCCAGGTCCGAGGGACTGGGATTGGCCCCATCCTTTTCGGAGCCATCCATTCCCTTAGGTGCTTTGGCAGTCAATAGCTCAAGTCCGATCCCTTCTGGGGGCCCTGGATCTGGCACGAGTCCTAATTTTTCCACGGTAGTTTCGGCTCGGGGGAAGCGCAAAGGGCTTCTCCTGGTCCCTCGGCCTTCCAGATAGTGAAGAGGGTTTTCTCCCGGGTTGCTGATTTGACTGCACAGGTTCCTCAATCTGCCCCTGTACCTCTGTCAGATCCAGGTCTTACTCTGTCTCGTCCTGCCACGAGTCTTCCTGTCCCATGCGGCTTCCAAATTTCCCTGCTCAGGAGGGATCCCCTTCTTCTGGTACTTCCCCAGAGTTGGTGGTGTGTCTCGGTACTTCCCCAGAATACCCAGCTGAGGAAGTTCCTGGGAAGAAGACATGCATAAGGAGGCACGCAGAATCCCCCTTGGAGTCTTTAACTGAGGATACTGACTTCATTGAGTGGGAAAAATCCCCCCAATCCCCACCTGAAGATCTCTTTGGAGTCATTTTAAAGCTCCTGAAGCAGAAATGGGGGAGGTTTGCCCAATCACCTTCTTCTGAGGAGTCTGTTCTCTTGGAGATGTTTGGGATTGACCCATCTATGTCCTGGGTGATCCCCTGGTAGACTTAGTATCTTGCCAAGCATGGAAGGAAACAGACACCATCGAGCCCATACCCAAGTGGCCCGATAGGTTTCTAATGCCCCCCGCAGACAGGAAACACTGAAGTAAGGGCCCCGTAGTTGATACTATCATGGTGGCAGTGGCACCAAGAAAGAGGTGGCAGAAGAGATTGACAGTGTCCATCCGATGAAGGAGTCTAGAGCATGAGACCGGTTTGGGAAATGCATTTATGCCTTGGCAACCTTTGTGCTGAGGTCATTAACCTATCTAGCTCATTTCACTTGCTTCCAGAGGGACTTTATCAAAGAACTGTCAGCTTCTCTCTAAGTCCATGCTAGCAGAGAAATTTAAGAAAGTTTCTCCCAAGCTGACCACTCTTTCATCCATCGCCAACTCATCGATAAGGTTAATCTTCCATACCATGGAGAGCACCTGGCGAGCAGCCAGTTCAGGACTGTCCCTAAGGAGACATGCCTGGATGAGGCTATGTGCTTTTGCGGAGCACTTTAAGGCATTGTTTATCAGTGCCCCTTACGATGGCTCCTCTCTTTTTTGGGCCTTCAGTTAGAGACGCTCTTACCCGCAGCAAGAAGGATGGGGAGACCCTTTCTGCTATTGGAATCAAGTTTTCTACCCCCCCAGAGGTCCTTCTCCAGGAACCAACATGGGGGCAAGAAAATGTGGTTCATCAAGTCCCAAGGTCCTTTCCAGGACCCGCGCAGAGAACCTTCCTCTAGAGGTGGGGGGTGTTGATGGTAGATGCCACTCTAGATGCAGAGGGGGGTCTGCAGAACCAGGGTTTTAGGGAAACACTTCACGATAATCCCTACTAGCGCTCCTGAAGTGCTACCCGACTGTCCATCTCTGGAGGCAGTCAGGAGACGATTAGTTTTGCATCCCGAAGCCTGAACCCAATTAACTCAAAACCATTGGGTGCTAAGCATAATATCCAGAGGTGGTTATATTCCCTTTTCTCTTCTATCTCTGAACCCCAAAATCCTTCTTGACATGCCACCCAGTCACTGGAACCAATGTGGGAGCAAACAAATGTGGTTCCTCAAGTCCCAAGGGCCTTTCCAGGACCCATGTGGAGAAGCCTCCACTAGAGGCAGAGGGGGAGAGTGTTTGATGGTAGAAGCCACCCTAGAGGCAGAGGGGGTCCGCAGAACCAGGGTTTTAAGGAACCACCTCATGATAATCCCTACCAGCGCTCCTGAAGTTGTATCTGAATGTCCTTGTCTGGAGGCAGTCAGGGGACGATTAGTTTTGCACCCCGAAGCCTGGACCCAATTGACTCAAAACCATTGGGTGCTGAGCATAATATCCATATTATATTCCCTTTACTCTTCTACCTCTGAACTCCAAAAGCCTTTCTGACATGCCACCCAGTCAGTGGGAACAAGGCAGTACAGGAAATCCAACAACTGTTGCAAAAAAGAGTCATCCAGGAGGTCCCAACAGAACAGAGAGAATTCTGAACCTACTCCCGCTTCCTTTTGGTGCCAAAATAGACAGAGGACCCAAGACCCATCCTGGATCTCTATTGATCCTGCAGGGCCTAGGGTCCATATCTGCAGCTGTTCTGTTAAATCCCCCAGCCAGGGTTTTCATGTGGGTTCTACAGTAGATGTTAGCAACTCAGTGGTCCATTCTGTCTCAGCCCTTGTCCCTTCGCATCTGATTGACTCCCATCTGCACATGTCATGTTAGTTGGTGGATTCAGTCAGGCAATGTTATTCTCACTAGTCCATTTTTGAACAACTCCCTGATAGTCACTGTGACCATGGATGCTTCCCCATTCAGGGCAGGGGGCATTACAATGGGAAGATGGTCCAAGGCACATGTTCACCTTCCAAGACCAAGTTGCATATCAGTGTCCTAGAGATGAGAGCTGTCCTCCTAATGTTGCAAGCCTTTCAGGACGTTCTCCCTTATAGGTTCATAGGTTCATACTAGGCTATCTGCCCGAGGGAATTTATAAGCTTAGTTCATAGTTTTGTGGCTTACGCCACCCCTTTGGTTTGGAGAAACTATGCCCATTATTTTGCTGTGCCTCTGTCGAGCAGTGACACTGAGGTAACCCCTGGGGTGTATCTGCGATCTCCCATCCATTGGTCAAGATTCCTCTTGAACAAGGCCAGCGAGGTGCTCTGCCTCACTGTCGAAAGATTTTACTCTTCTAACATATTCTGGAAGAATCACACCAAGTTCTTGTAAGCAAGTAAAACAGCTTTATTTTACATGCATGGAGACCTGCTACATGATAGTAATATGCCAGCAGTCTGGCTACTTGTACTTTAAGTTCTCCTTATATAGACCCTCCTGCACGTACATACACGTAGCACAGAGGACTTTCATTAAAATTGATAGTTTGATTACTTGTTTTTACCAGCCAGTACCACAGTTATTCTTGCACCATTAACTTTCTTATCAGCAGTTTAAGATTAACTCCTGCATTCCTCAGTGATCAACATTTTCCAGAACATTTCAGTTTGCACGCAGTGAACATTTTTCTGCTTAACCCTTTAAATACAGAATACAAAATATGTTGACTTCAGTATTTTTCCACATTTCCCCTTACAACATTTTGTATACTGTTTATTTTACACAATCCCAGATCGTTGTATACCTTCTCATAATCAGAGAAATATGCTTTTGTAGCATTGGCAGAGATAACCTTCGATATTATCATTTTGATACATGGTATGCAACAGCAGCCAAGCAGCAAAAATATGATTGCACCAACACATACAGCAATTAAAATGTTCATCAACACAGAACCCCAGTTTCCAAACAGATTTTGGAAAAAGTCAGTCAAGGGGTTTGGACCAGGTTTAGTCAGTTCAGAAACTTGTTGAATTATTTCAAGATGGCTCTGAATCGCGTGCTCGTTATCAGGAATGAGCGAGCAGCACTCCTCTGTATCAGAGCGCAAGTACCTCCTTTCGCCGCTAGGGTGAAATCGAGCCATCACGGTTCTGCAACACTACTGTTCTCATCGCCGTTAATTCGTCCGTCACCAATTCTAGCGCTGAAAATGTCGCATTACTCAGAGTCTCTAACAGTTTTGACAGTTTTCTCAGTTCCCAGATGGATTTTACTGTCCCATATGCTGGCAAAATACCAGCCCAAGCAATTACATCATCGCCTAGGTCCATATGTGAGAGTCCTTTGCTGCTGACGTGTGCCAAGTCATGGTGATAAATCCATGACGCATCAGTGTTACCAACGGGATTAATAGGTTTATTAAGAGAACGTGCATTTCGTATTTTACCTTGAGGCAACGCATTTGCGTGCCTGATAGCTGGTATCAGATATCCCAAAAAACAACTTCCTGACCAGCCATATGGTAACCATTTATATGCTTTCCTACCACAAATAAAATAACAATCATTTGTTTTGATGGTAATATTGGTTGCAAATTCATAACTCCCATTTGGCTTTAGCCCTTAAATAACAGGCCATATACATACAGCATTTTTCAACAAAACTAATATCATTTACATTGATGTCTTTTTATAGCTCCAAACTTGGTCTCACACTGCCCTTCTAGGGTACAATTATGAACTATTGTCAAATTACATTGGCTCAGCCCCACCTTAACTTTCCCAATCTTTTGAAAACACACTGTTCCATTTTGGCCCCAGAAGAGGCAGCGCCACCTTGTCTCTCAGTGGTACTTCTGTGGTTTCAAACAACAAACTATTCCAAGTATCATTTATTCCAAGAGGGGCTGTCCCTAACATTAAGCCACTGTGTACAGTAGGTATTGCAGTACATACCCAACAATTTGAGACATTCATTGAGGATGCATATGCATATTTAATCGCTTGATATGTATTAAAGTTTGGATGCCAGCTGGTGTGTTTGTCTCTTTTTGAATGGCTAGCTTCATTAAAAGACAGAAATGTCCAAAACAGAAATATTACAATCACAATAGTTATAAACAATAAAACATTGCAATAGAACCATTTTCTCTTATTCTCATTATTGTCCTTCATGATTGCTGCTGTCTGTTTGTTCCTCAGGGAACTCAAGTCTTTATTTAACTTAAAATGTTTTATGATTTTGCAGTGCGTTAGGTGGATCCATGAGGACCTTTCTTTAATCCGAACTGCTGTTGGAGTTGCGATTAGCACCTGGTAGGGGCCCTCCCATTTGGGGGATGCCCAATTCTTGCGTTTTATTATTTTGATCCAGACCCACTCGCTGGGTCTGATTTCCGTGATCTTGTCGTCTCTTGAACCTGAAAAACAATCATTCGTTAAACAGCTGTTAGTATTGGTCAGCATTTTCCTCATGTACTCAGCTATCTCCTCACCCCCTCACGTTCCGCAGGCAACAAGTTTTGCCACTGCGGGACGTAATAAGGTCTCCCATACAACAACTCAAATGGGGTGACTCCTTTTGAGGTGGGAGTTGTGCGCATGGAAAGGAGGGCTAGAGGTAGACAGGTAATCCAAGACTGATGTGTCTCGCCATGAGTTTTCTCAACTTGCCTTTTAGAATGCCGTTATGGCGTTCCACCAACCCTGCTGACTGTGGGTGGTAGGCACAATGGTGTTTCAATTCAATTTGGAAAACTGTAGACAGTTTCTGTATGATCTGATTGACAAAATGCGTGCGTTGTCAGAGTAGATGCGTGTAGGAAGTCCAAAGTGCGGACGATGTGATTGACCAAAATTTTAGCCACTGATTGAGCATCCGGATGTGTCACGGAAAAGCCTCAACCCACTTAGTAAATGCATCTACTATTACTAACACAAACTTCTTTAGTTGTGCGGGTCAATTCGATGAAGTCCATACATATTGTATGAAAAGGATAGGGGTGTTGGAAATGATGCGGAGCAACTCTGACCCTCCCCCGTGGTATTTAGCACATACTATGCAGGATAGACAAAAACATTTTGCATATGCAATGAAACCCTTGGTCCAAAAGGTAAGGTGGATAATTCTAACCATAGCTGCAGGGCCCAGATGGGAAGGGCCATGCACAACTAGTGCTGCATACCTAAAAAGATTAGTAGGCAAAACATATTTATTATCCGGTCCCACATAGATTCCTTTGTTCTGCCTAACACCATACCTAGTCCAGCGTTGTTTTTCCTGTACTGTGCTAAGTTCCTGCATGACTTGTAAGGTTTGCAAATCAAATTTATCTGTTGGTTGTAATTCTGTAGGTGTGGTTTCAAGTGAAAAGGTACTGGACATAGCTGCCTCTTTGGCTGCTTTGTCTGCTAGGGCATTACCAAGTGATACCGGGTCCTTAGCACGGGTATGAGCAGCGCATTTACAGATGGCCAAACCCGTGGCGTTGGACGGCTTGTAGTAATTCAAGGATTAGGTCTTTGTGCATAATGTCTTTCCCGAGGTTGTAACCATCCCCTATTTTTCCATTGCTGGGCAGACCGATGCACGGTAGAGGAGCCATATTGACTATCCGTATAGATAGTGACATTCCTGTCCTCTGAAAGGAGACATGCCCTTGTCACAGCAATCAGTTCCGCTGCTTGAGCGGATAAGTTCCCGGGGAGTGGTCTTGCCTCTATTATCTGAGTTGCAGTAGTAACTACATACCCTACCTGCGTGGTGCCTGTTTCTGTTTTGCGTGCTGACCCATCTACAAACAGTGTCCAGTCCGCATGTAGTAAGGGTTGATCTTTAAGATCCGGTCTTGGTAGAACTTTAGAATGTATGAGATCTAAGCATACATGCGGAATACCGTCTTCAGCAACAGGTAGCAATGTCGCTGGATTTAAGGTAGTGCATCTCTCAATTGTCATGTGTGGCTGCGATAACAGCGTAGTCATACAAGATAAATGTCTGCTAGGTGACAGAAATGTTAACTTGTCCTGCAGAAGGATGACTGCTACAGAGTGCGGGACTTTTAACGTAAGATCATGGAACAATACCATCGTGGCAGACGCTTGTACCTCCAAAGCGGCTGCAATTACTGCTTGCACACAGTGTGGTAATGCTCGTGCTACTGAGTCTAATTTGCTAGAGTAAAATGCCAATGGTCTTAACTTATCTCCATACATTTGCATTAAAACAGATGTCATAAATCCCTGCTTGCAATCTACAGTCTGTATAAAGGTCTTACTGTAATCTGGAAACCCCAATGTTGCTGACCCAGCTATCAGTTGCTTGATCCTAGTAAATGCCTGTACTGCCTTGTCTGTCCAGTGCAGCAAATCTTTTGCCGCCATCGGTATTGCAAAAATTAAGTCTGATAGCGGGTGCACTTCTTCAGCGTAGTTGGGAATCCAACTCGACAGAAGTTCGTAATGCCTAAAAAGGACATCATTTCTTTTTTGTAGTTGGCATGGGGGCTTGTAAAATAGCATTCTTTCTGCTGTCATCTAATCGCCTGCCCTTCCCAGAGATAGTATAACCCAGGTAACGTGCTTCTAATTTACAAAATTGTAACTTAGACTTATTTACCTTATGTCCTTCGTGTGCCAGAAAGTGTAGTAGTCGAATAGTCTCGGACTTACAGAGTTCTTCCGTAGTCGCGGCCAGGAGGATATCATCCACGATACAGCAGTAGGTGGCACCCTTGGGCTGGTTGGAACTGAGCCAAATTGGTGGACATCTCTTGTGAGAAGATGGTCGGACTTTCGCAGTATCCCTGCGGTAACCTGGTATAGGTATAACGCTTGCACATAATCGTAAATGCAAACCAAAATCTACTATCTTCCTGCAAGGGAATAGAGAAAAGGCATTACTGATATCAATTACAGAAAAGTAGTTATCCGTTGGAAGGATATCGTTCAGCAGAATAGACGGATCCGGGACTATGGGGCCCGAGGTACCACCGCGGCATTTATTGCCTGTAAGTCTTGTACCATCCTCCATGTCCCATCCGTTTTTTTTACTGGAAATAAGGGCGTATTACACGGTGAGTCTGTGCACAGAATTAATACTCCAGCTTTCAAAAGTGCTGTGATTACTGGTAAAATGCCCTCCTCTGCCTTTCTGCTCAAGGGATACTGCCGTTTATGAGGTCTAAATTCTGACTTGGGTGTAATCTTTACCTGTCCTGCCGTTCTAATCAGTCCGATATCGTGCTGACCCTGCGACCATAATGAGTTTGGAATCATCTGCAATTGAGATTCTTCCATGGCGGTAAGGAGACATAGTCATAATGTCCCAGGTGATTGTATGGGTTTGTCTTGCCTGAGGTGCAGTCGGTCTGGCTTGTGTAACCCAGTTAAGTTTTTGAACCTGAATGCCCTTACCTGCCAACTCTTCTGGTGTCCATCCTACCCATTCAGTTATTTTCTTACCCACGAGGTACCATGACATTCCTTCACCCTCCGTGACTGAAATATGTGTGGTTAATTCATTCTTATACAGCAGCTGCATATCCCTTGTAAGGCTACATGTGACTGCAGAATTACCTAGTGTGTCCCAAAAAGGCTATGCAATACTAGTTTGGTGACTTTAAAACTAAGAAATTTCTTTTCGTATTCTAAATCAGGTCCGGCACATCTTCTGTAATACATTGTGCAATGTAATGGATCTGACACCTTGGATTTGTTATGCCGTATTTGCTTAATGCCAAATTTGTAAGAGCCGTCACTACACTCTGGGGCCTGTCTCTATCAAATCATTACTATACCAGTAATGGAGATCTCCCTGCCCTCTAATAGCATTGCACTATTCAGTTCTATTCTCCTTGCCACCATCCCGTGGAGGTTGGGACGGCAGCTATACGAACACTTGCATTAAATCTCTTCCTAGTAAATGTACTGGGCAGATTTTTGAAATTATTACTCGGAACCGTATGGTTTGGTTCGTCTCTGGGTCGGTAAACCACAGAGGTTTGGACAATGGCTCTTTGTAAATCGACCATTTGCTGCTTTTACAAGCACATATTCATCCGAGGTAACATCGGATGATATGGCAGTACTTCTGACTAACGTTCGTGAAGCCCCTGAGTCACAAAGAAATTCTATGTCTCGACCCTCAACTTGCAATGTGATCACTGGTTGGGATTCCAATTGCATAGTTGATGCTAGTGCTGTTAGATTTACCATTTGATATTTCTCATTTTCTGCCATTTCCTGTCCCCACCCATCGTCTTCACTTGTACCTACTTCCCCATTCTCACTTTCTTCTTCTTCCTCATACCCTCCATCTACGTCTTTTTGACCGTCATATAGTCATGCGGTACCACCGGAAGCAACCATCGGTTTCTCCGGTCCTCTGCAATCTCTGGCGAAATGTCCTTTCTTACCACACTTAAAACACTCCCCCCTCTTTTGCCTACCCTCGAAATCCTCAGAATGACTTATGCCTCCCCGTCCTCGTCCTCTTCTCCTGCCACGCCCTCTTCCGCGATTTGCGGAACCTTGAACTAACATTAAAGTTCCATCTTCACTAACTGTAAAAGTCTGGGCTTTTTATCTTTTTTTTCCTTCAGGTATTTCTCAGCATGTCTAGCATAATCCATAAGGGGCTGTAGACGCGCTGTGCTGTGTGTGATCATATGCTTTTGTATAAAGTTACCAATGGTTGTCTTGCAGCCCTTTAGGAATGCATTTTTCAGTTGCTGTTCATAGGGCGAGTCATTTGCCTGATTTTCTGCCTTAATCAACCCACTATGAGCATCAAAACATTGTGTGAGACGATGTAGATAATTGTCTACGGTTTCGTCATCTGATTGAACGCATTGATTAATGCAAGTCCAATCTGCTTTGGGCTTCCAATGTTCTTCTATTTTATCTAGGAGAGTCTTTATTCTGGTTCTACACTTGAGTTAAGCGGCAAGGCTCCCCTTCCTCTGGTAGCAGGGGTCCCAAGTTCCATAAATAAGGTGCCAATCAGGTCCTAGGATTTGCCTTATTACTTGTTCAAATTCTACAGCGTTTAATCTATAACTCATTCTCATGCCCCTACGTCTGTACGAATTTACGCATATCTACTTTTGGATGGGGAATCCTCTACCGCTTTGGATATCATCACGGGTCCACGGTCGGTAGACCAATATGGTAGGACCCTCGCCTTCTGCCTGCTTGAGGATTTGCCACTTCTATCAGTGGGTATTCCTCTCCTTCCTGATCTACCTTCTCCTTAATTTTCCAGTGCCCTTCTCTCCTAATACTTCCTCGTAAGTCAAGAGTGTTGGCAGGCTCTCTCTGTAATATAATACTTGGCGTGGGGGCCACTCACGAAGCCTGGTATTGCGGTGGGTCCTGGTCGGGGCACCTCAATAACCTGTGCAGGGTCTGGATACTGGATGGGAGGGGCCGAGGGATTCTGGTGACTACGACTGACTATGGAAGTTTCATTATCTTCCTTTTGAACAAAGTACACATCTTTTTCACTTGAATTACCACACCCTTTTTTCAAATTTTGTTCCTTATGTCTTTTATTTGCTTCCTCCAGCCATTTCTGTGCCTGGGGAATCCCTACCTTCTTTTGCTTCCTTGTCTTATTTCCTGCCTGTTTGCGCAGTAATCTTACTAGATTTTGACATTCTGACTTATTTAAACATCCACTAAACCCATGTTCTTTTTTCCATTTATCTAAATACTTTACATTCTTTGGGTGTAAATCAAACATAAACTTTTCATCTTCAGTTTTGTCGTGCCTTTGGCTTAACTGGTACGTGTTCCCATTTCTCTTACGAGAAACTATTCCTGTTCCTGAGATCTCTTGTATATGGAATCTATTCACATATACTCCTTATACTTTGAGAAAATTAAATTTCTCCCTTGACTAGTCCCTTAAAATTTAGACAAAAATTCCAATCAGAAACAACAAAAATAGCTTTTCTTTTTGCTTACCTTTGTGATTCCTCCACCCTGTTTCGCTGCCACCTCACGGATTGAATCTGGAAAGAGTGACTGGCCTCTAATTTCAACCTGTTTCAGTTGGAGGTCTTTCATTCGAGGAGAGCCTGATCTCTCTCCACCTGCAGGTTTTCAGCCTCTCTTTGTTCGATTCGCGTGCAGGGCCGCCCCATTGGGCCAGTTATGTCGAAGATTTTACTCTTCTAACATATTCTGGAAGAATCACACCAAGTTCTTGTAAGCAAGTAAAACAGCTTTATTTTACATGCATGGAGACCTGCTACATGATAGTAATATGCCAGCAGTCTGGCTACTTGTACTTTAAGTTCTCCTTATATAGACCCTCCTGCACGTACATACACGTAGCACAGAGGACTTTCATTAAAATTGATAGTTTGATTACTTGTTTTTACCAGCCAGTACCACAGTTATTCTTGCACCATTAACTTTCTTATCAGCAGTTTAAGATTAACTCCTGCATTCCTCAGTGATCAACATTTTCCAGAACATTTCAGTTTGCACGCAGTGAACATTTTTCTGCTTAACCCTTTAAATACAGAATACAAAATATGTTGACTTCAGTATTTTTCCACACTCACATAAACCGGGATTTTGTTCCACAGCATAGGGAGTCTTTGGGTGATGAATCTATCCCTCCAGCACGTCCTATTAATAACTGTGTCGAGGTTTAAGTCTCCCGCCCTTGTGGCTCTGAGGGATCTAGATTTTTTGAGATGAAGCATGTTCATCAAATCTAGGTTTGACATGGCCTTGTATGTCAGGCATAGGTCACCTCTGAGCAAGTGGTAAGCAACTGAATATAACTGGAGTTCTTTCAGTCGGGCAGCATAAGACAGATTTTTGAGACCCTTTATCCTTTTGGTGAGGAACTTTTGTGGCCTCTCCAGCTGCTGCAAGTGTCGGGTCAGATACATTCCGAATGGGGCATTGTACTCGATCATTGGTCTGATGAGTGATGAGTATAGGGAGACTATGACTTCCCTTGATCTAGATGTGAATCCCTTCATGATAAGGTGGGCAATGTAGAAGGTCTTCCTGACTACTTTAACAATATGAGTGTCGAATGAAAGGCTACTGTCAACCTGGGTTCCCAGGTCCCTAATAACTTCTTCTGTGTTCAAGGGATTGCCACCTATATGGTAGCTAGGGGTAACCTTATTTTTCCCGAAGGGTATGACTATGCATTTCTTGGCATTTAACTTTAGGCCATGGCTCTGGCACCAGTTATCCGTTTCTGTGAGACCCTTCTGAAGGATATCTGTGTCGGATGTGTTTTCAACTACGGCGCCCAGTTTGCAGTCATCTGCAAACTTTGTCAGCCATAACCCTCCTGTGTTTGCTTGTACTTCAGAAAAGTAGATGCCAAACAAGAGTGGGCCCAGGACTGAGCCCTGTGGGACACCACTTGTGACAGGCTTTGAGTCTGACATGGCGCCAGCAACTCTGACCCTGTGGGTTCTGTCACTCAGCCAGTTTGCAACCCATCTTGTAATGTATGGGTTTACTTTTAAGTTGATGAATTTTTCAATGATACCCGAGTGAGGTATTGTATCGAAAGCCTTCGCCAGGTCTAGGTAGGCTGTACGGATTGCCTTTCCCTCGTCAATGGCCTTGGTGACTGTTTCGAAAAAGTCAACCAAGTTTAAAAGGCATGATCTGCCTTTGACAAAGCCAAACTGGGTTGGCTCCAAAGTCTGCAAATTCCCTATGTCTTTATTTATGAGATCCATTATGATCCTCTCCATGGCTTTGCAGATAAGGCTTGTCAAGCTAATGGGACGGTAATTTCCAGGGTCGGTGGAGGCACCGCCTTTGTGGAGTGGGGCCACAGTCGCTGTACGCCACTCCCTGGGTACATATCCGGAGATGAGACTAAGATTAAACAGCTGTCCTAACTGTGGGTTTAATTCCTTGTTGAGTTCATGGAGCACACAGCCGGGGACACCATCAGGTCCCATGGATGCTGTGTTCTTTGCCTTGGAGAGAGCAGTTCTCACCTGGGCATTAGAGATGTTTGGGGGGCTACAATCATTTGGTATAGATATCTCTCCTTTAGGGGGGGAGGGAGGGGAGAAGTTTGCACTGAACCTGTCAGCCAGTATGTTGGCAATGTCTGTAGGATCAGTAATCTTCACATAGGTTTCTGACATAGCTAAAGAATGCCTTATGGTTATCTTTAGAGTCCTTAGCTATTTTTTTCTCAAAATTAGCTTTGGATGATTTTATGAGAGCTCTTAGCTTTTTACTTATAGTGATCAGCGGTGTCTTACCTTTTAAGGACTATGACAGAGTACGATGCTTCCCAGTTCGGGGTGGGGGAGGGGCATTACAATGGGAAGATGGTCCTTAGGTTCATAGGTTAGTACTAAGCTAACTGCCCTTGCAAGCCATTGTAAGCCTAGCCAATTATCCCTTGTGAGACTCAAACCCTGCACCTTGTGCTTGTAAGGCAAACACCTTAACCATTAGGCCACCCTCCCAACTGGCACGTGGTCACCTTCCAAGACCAAGTTGAACAAACTAAAGAAAAAGCAGGTCAAACCACTGGTTCAAAAACAACTTGAACCCAAAGCAGCTCACTTTAGATCTCCCAATGATGATATCAGACCGTTAAGAAAATTTAAAAAAGTTGTTAATTTATTATTAAGCGTTCTGTTCAAAATCACTTTTCGTCGAGTACACCTTACTCAACTTCATCAGATAAAATAATGTAATAACCATTTCTGAACATAGACACTCTGTTTACACTCCTTCCATGGTCACATGTACACAATAACAGCATTGTTATTGGCTAGATGTTGAAACAACCACTTACTTATTTAAAAGTTAAAGATACATTGTTACATTTGTATTAATGTCAACACTGTTACCTTCCAAACTCAAAACTCAAATTCATACCGCAATTTAAGAGCACACTAAGTGCATAAATACATACTGAAGAATGTATATGTATAAACTCCTTCCAGACAATATGAATATAAAATATAAGCATAAAAATATATAAAAGTAAAAAGCCCTTAGCCATTGTTCAAGACATCAACCAACTACTCTACTTTATTGTCTAAAAAACCTCTCAAACAATCGTCAACATACTCTGAACTACCCTAGCCGCTTTGTTACATTTAAGTATTTACATCGTGTTGATTTGTTCGGTTTTACTTTATTTTGCTTTGTTTTACATAAACTTAGAACCTAGTGATGTAAATACTTGTAAAAAACTTACCTAATAAAGTCGTGCAGTTAAAGTAAATGCAGAACATACAAATACATTAATTCAATTTAATTATGTTATTGTTGTTCTACTGTATACTCTATATTATCCTTACTTTGTTTTATGTACATATTATGATCTCTATCAGAGTCATATGAGACTATATGAAGGTAATACATGTGCATACTCATAGATAAGATAGACTCATAGAGATTGCCTCTCAATGTCCTAGAGATTAGAGCCGTCCTCCTAATGTTGCAAGCCTTTCAGGACGTTCTCCCTTTAAGACCTGTTGCAGTACACACCGACAACATGTCAGTTGTCTGGTACAACAACAAGCAAGGAGGAATCCCATTCTTATCCCCTGTACAGAGAGCAAATGAGTGTGTGGGAGTGGGCAGTATCTTCAAACCACCTTCTAATTGCAACACACATCCCGGGGAAAACCAACAATCTGGCAGATAGACTCAGCATATCGCTCCTGATTCCGCATACCAGTCAGTAATGAGTGTGGTCTTCAGCAGTTTATTTATTTATTTTTATTTTACATTTGTTTACTGGGATAGTCCTACTGGATACATGACCATTTTCAGCAGAGGCCCTGGGAGAAAAGCTCCACATAGACAAACTTACATAGATTACACAGAAGTTAGCATACAGTTATAAAAACAAAGTGATTATATACAGTGGCTTAGTAGTGTTCCCTAGTAGGGGCTCACAATTCTCATGGACAGACACAATTAAAAGTAAGAGATATCAGACTGGAAGCAGAGCTTGGTGACGTAGTTATGATAATTACAGAATATACTTTCAGTTTATAACTTAATCAGGATTAAGGGCAAAGCATGGCATGGGCATAGCCAGTTCACTTTGAGATACTGTTTGAGGTTTTTTTTTTTTTTAAGAGACTTTTGGAGGATTGTAGGGTTATATAGTTTGGCAATGAATTCCAGGTTTTGCCAACGAAGTTGGCAAACAGTGATTCACCAGCAGAGTTATTAGCTTTGTGGGTTTGGACCAGTAGTTTATCGGCTGACCGTAGGGATCTCAGGTTGCTATATGGCTTAATAATATTTTTAAGTGAGGAGGTATCCTCAGGATGGTACAAAATTTTGTGCGCTATTAAGAGTTTATTGAATTGAATTAAGCTGGGCAGTTCCAGCCACTCTAGTTGTTTAAGGTTCTGGCAGTGGTGGGTTCTGTAGGTGGAGCCAATGGCGAATCTGGCAATATGATTGTAGCTGTGGGACAGCTTACCTAGTTCGGATTTATTGACGTTTGAGAGTACAGACAAGGCATATAAAAGAGTAGAGAGTAGGTGTGATTGGGCGATTCCAGTCCTAGCCACTGGGGTTAAAAACGTCTTGTTTCTATACAGTGATCCAAGCTTCTTCTTGATGATCTGTATGGTTTTGTTGACCTGTAGGTCAAATTTGATATTATTGTCTATGATAACGCCTAGCAGTTTGGTGTGATGATCTGGGGAAATAGTGGTACCATTGTTAGATGTGACAGAGAATGAAAGTGTGGTAGATCTACTAGTGTGGGAGAAGAGTAGAAGTTTAGTTTTATTGGGGTTCAGAAGTAGGCGTTGGTTGGTGAGCCAGTTCTCGATAGTGTTAAATGTATCTTGTTTGCAGTTTGGATGGGGAGGTGGCTGAGCAGATCATAGTAGAATCATCTGCATATTGAATGCAGGTAGCTTTAGGGGATAGCATTGTGAAGGTTGTTGATAAAAATAGAGCAGAGTAGTGCACCTAGTATGGACCCTTGAGAGACACCAAGTGTGAGAGGTAGCTGGCTGGAGAGTTTGCCCTTCCATAGGTACCGCCTTTTGTCTACCAGTCAGGTAGGACTGGAACCACTGGATAGCAGGCTTGTTGTGGGAAATAGATTTTAGTGAAAGAATGAGAAGTTCATGGTTGACCATGTCAAAGGCTTTTGATAGGTCAAAAAAGAGGGCGGAGGTTAGCCTATTGTTATTCCTGTTTTGGTTTATGGCAGTAGTAAAGGAAAGGAGGCTGAGGTGGTGCTGTGGTGTATGGCCTGAAACCATGCTGGGAGTTGGATAGTAAATTATTCTGTGTAAGGTATTGCATTAGTTGCTTGTGTACACATTTCTCCATTATTTTGGCTAGTAGGGAAAGAATGGCAATGGGTCTATAGTTGGATATGTCTGAGGAGCTACCACCTTTATGGAGTGGGATGACGTGAGATATTTTCCAGAGGGAGGGGATAACATTTTCGGATAAAGTTCTGTTGATGAGTATAGATATGGGATATGCAATTGCATCTGCAGCTATTTGTAGGTACTCTGCAGGGAGGAGGTCAGCAGTGAGGGTGGTAGGTTTTTTTTTTTTTAGAAGTCTTTTGATAAAACTAGTGGATATTAGTTGGGAGCTTAATTCGAGTTGATTAGGTGTGTGGTTTAAGTTAGATGGGGTTAGTTGATTTGCTAGGGATTGAAATGTTTCAGTGAAAAAGTTATTAAAGGCACTAGCTATGGTCTCTGGGGAACTATGGGTATAGTTAGCCAGGGTTGGGGTGGTGGAATGACCTGGACGAAGTAGATGATTTAAGCCTGTCCAGAACTTTTGAGAGTTGTTATGGTGTTTTTTTTAGGAGATTTTGGTAGAAACTTTTTTTATCCAGTAAAATAGATTTTTTTTGTATCATTCCTGAGTTGACGATATTTTAGATGGTCAATTAATTGTTCTCCAGCTGGCCCAGGCTCTGTTTCTAGTTTTGATTTTAGCTTTGGTATCTTTTGTGAGCCATGGTGCTGTATTTGATCTAGTTTTTATTGCACATGTTGGAGCATGAGAATCAGGGATACTTAGGAATTTAGTGTTAAAGTGATCTATGGCCTCATCTAATGTTAGATTTTTTAGTTTTGACCAGTCAACTGCTTTAATTCGTTTTGGAATATAGCAGCATCAAAGTTTGTCCTGTTTCTAACTGTTTTGTATTTGGGCTGGTGAGGGTTTCCTGCCTTATGTTTTATGATATAGGTTAGACAATGGTCGCTGGGGTCATCAGGGAGAGTACCAGCTGTGTACAGTTGGGGTTGGTTATTAACTAGGATCCAGTCCAGGATACTTTCCCTTTTGGTTGGTTTGTTTATCCTAGTGGGAGTGGTTGTAGTCTGTTTAAACCAGGGGTGCCAGTCGGTGTTAAAGTCACCAAGAACTTTGGTTTCTTGGGGATAGGTAGTGAATAACCAGTAAAGGATATCTTCTAAGGTATTTAGGTTTTTGCCTGGTGGAATGTATGCACAGACTATGTTCAAGTGCTTGTTTTGGTTAATCTGTAGCTTGGTTATGAGGAGTTCCGAGTTATTCAACTGGGGAGGTTTAATGGTGTCTCTATTAACGGTTAGAGTATTTTTGTAAAGGACTGCCATCCCACCTCCTTTCCTTGTAGCACGGTCTAACCGGTGAATATTGTATCCTGGAAGTAGTATCTCATTGTCAGTTGCACTGGATTTTAGCCAGGTTTCCGTAAGACACATATCATCTGGGGAGTGGGTTGCTAGGAGGGCGTGTAGGTTGGGAATCGTATTGTTAATACTTCTAATATTTAGGTGAAATGCTAGGAGGGAACTGGTGGGAGTATACATGGGTAGCTTGACTGTGGGGGTTGTGGTAGGGGAGTGGAGGTTATTGGGTGTGGGTGAGCCAGGGTTAGGATGAATGTCTCCATGTGTTATAAGGTTATAGTGACAGGATATTCTGAGCTTTAGGAGTTTGTTTATAAGTTTTATGTAGCCTTTGTCTTTAGGATTATGTTTTGTGGCTGTACAGGGGTTATATTTTATAGAGGGTGGTATATTCAGTGTGCTGGGGATGGTGAAGTGCTTGGTGTTATGTGTGAAGTCGTGGGTGTCTGTTTGACCATTTGGGTAGTGAATACCATGGTCAAGTGTTTGTTCGTAGGCAGTGAGATGGTAAAATAGAAACAGTATAGGCATTAGGGTAATTAGTATTTTTTTGCTTGTTTGCATTTTGTTAGGGGGCGGGCCAAATTTTGATGGCTGACTGTGCTAACAAGGTGAAGACGAATGGGAGAGAAGGAAATGGGTTAAGGGGGAGGGTTGTTCAATGATGTGTGAGGTGCTGATTGATACTTAGCAGGAGGGGAGTGGCAATGGAGTGGCAAAGTCTGGTTTAAATTTAGCACTAGTGGGGGCGGGTGGGAGCGGAGCGCAGCAAGGGTAAGCAGAGTGGGGCTAACACTGACTCTGAGAGTTACCTTGGACTTTTGGTTTGTATGATTGTCTGTAAGCAATGTGTTTGGCTGTACTTTAATTTGTTTATTTTTTTTTTATTTTGCCCCAATTTTCAGGATAATTTTAATAGGGTCCTAAGGGTAAACTAGCAAATTTAGTCAATATGGAGGTAGCCAAATTACTGTGGGGACAGCCTAGAAGCAAAACTTTACCAAATCAAAAAGTAAATGCTTGGGACTGGAACACTGTGTGAGTGTAAGGGGTCAACGTTGCTGAAACCTCTTTGCCTCTCCACTCAGCAACCAATGCAGCAAGTTTTTCGCTCTGATCCCTCCTCTGAGGGATGCTCTAGTCCACGATTGTTCCCCAGGTCTCCTGTTTGCTTACCGTCCTCTTCCGCTTATCCCAAAGTTTCTTCAGAAAGCAAGCAGGTTGAAGAGCTCAGTCATCCTCATTGCCCTCATCGTCCTCTGGCCTTGTCAGGTGTGGTTCCCCTAACTTTGGTCTCATCTAAAATATCCTCCTTGGAAACTGGAGCTCAGTCTGGACCTCCTTTCTCACCCATCAGGGATGCAACTTCCGAATCTTCAAACCCTCAAATTGACCGCTTGGTTTCTCCACTTCCAACCATAATGAAACAGTCCAGGCTTCAGTCCCCAGTGGACCAAGCAACACAGGAAGTCTGATCAGCTTTTTATAGCCTTCTCTTCTAATAAACTTGGGCAAGCGGTATCAAAAATTACCTTGGCGAAATAGATTTCTGACTGCATTTCATTCATTTATTCATTAAAAGGATTGCAGTTATCTAAACATCCTAGGGCACATTCTACCAGAGCTATGGCTACTGCATTGGCCTTCTATTCTAGAACCTCCATTGATGACATTTGTGCAGCAGCTTCTTGGTCTAATAGTCACACCTTTGTGTTGCTTTACAAGTTGGATGTTATTTTCAGGAGCAGGGCCTCCTTTGGTTCGATAGTCCTCCGACATATTCTTCCATGAGGGCCACCCAGGGTTGACTTATCTGGGGACTCTGACCCTGTTGTGAGGAGAAATGAAGGAGAAAACATCAGATTAAAAAGTTACGTCTTGCCATAACTTGGCATATGTGTTGTCTTTCTTCATTCATCCTCAATTTCCCACCCAACCATCCCCCTGCTCTTTCTTCTTGAGGAACCTGGATGATGAAGGGGCTATTATGCCCTTTGTCTGAGCCTCTTCTGTCTGAATGTTGAATGTCTGGATTTGGCAAACTCGATCTGAGGTGGTTGGGTGGATGGCAGGGCATTGTGTACATATGAGGGAGGAGCTTGAGATTCGGATCCATGTCTGTGGAATGCGGCTGAGCCAGATCCGAGGGTTGGATTCGAGACCCTATTGCGAGGATGAATGAAGGAAGATAACACATATGCCAAGTTATGGTAAAACATAACTTTTTATTTTCTTCATTGTTGTGTGTTCAAGTTTATTGATAACACAAATATACTTAAAGATGCTGCAGTTATTACATCTGAAGATGCCACTGTTAGCCTAATGAAATGCTTTAGTGTCCAAAGCTAACTGCTTTTAAGTTTAAATTAATTTTCCTATCTTTTATGAGTTATTTTATTTTTGTTTGTTTTTGGTTTTTCTTTGCATTAGTTTTGGCATTCATGTGCCATTTTTGGTATGATTGTAACCAAAGAAATCTCATTGGCATGGCTCATCTAAACTATTGCCTTTTGCTATGATAAATACGATGATATGCAAGGCATTGTTACAGCATATAACTAAAGCAGCAGCAGCTTTATCAGCTTGCTTTAAAACAGTTCTGTGTAAGATATTTTAAAAGTTGCCACATGAACTATTGTCCAAACTTTCCGCAAACAGTATAAACAACCTATTCTGCCTTTGGCCTGAGCTTTAGGTACAGCTGTGCATAATATTTCAAGAGTTTCCCAACTCCTAGGGAAAATAATTAAATGTTTGGGATTCCACCCAAATGTAACAATTTACTGTTAAATACTTTAACAGAAAGACTCTGAGAAGAAGTATTTTTTTACATTACAATCTCCTTCCCCTTGTATAGGTATTCTATGTAGTTAATGTATGGCTGTAAGTTATAGTACTTGGTTCAGCAATGGATATTTGTCTACTTCAGACATACTTTCCCTGTGGGGATTTTGGGCCTCTAGAGCCCAAAACATTCCCATGCTGGATTTATGAGTCCGTCTCAGCCAACTTATGTAACCTTCACAAGAATGAGAGCAGTGGTAGCCTTTGCAGGGAAAGACAGTAGCTTAAAAAATCCAACCAGACCAAGGGAAACAGAAGGTGGATAAGCAGAAATGTTTGACTGTTACAGTGCTCTCCTCTTAAAGATCTTTCGTTAACCATTTATACAACTATACTTTCTTTTTGTGTCTTGTACTTGCTTAAGGACTGAAGAAGACAAAGTCTCAAGGAAAAGGATGCTTTACTGAAATGCACTATCAAGTCAAACAAGGCAAGCTTTACATTTCAATATGTATGAACATAAGAATTCCGGTCACCTCAGAATGAAGTTAGTTGATGTGATTGGGAAGATTTTCTGTGCACTTTTTTGCGCCGGAACTATAGAGTGAGGGGGAGGGAGTGCCCCCCCCACACACACACACACACACACACACACTTTTACAACTGCAAGACATGTAACATTTTTCTTTAAGGAGAACGCAGTGGAGGACTCATGTGTGTGTTGCACGCTAATGTGAATTCTAAACACAAAAAAGTGCACAGAAAATCTTCCCAATCACATCATTGCTAAGCTTGCTGTCAGAGTCACCCACGGTAAGAAGTGCTCCATTTCTTTTTATGATTGTGTATATATCTGGCTTTTTATCAATCTTGAGTTGTGCTTGCATATTTGCTGGTGGTACTCTTTCGTTGTTGGGATTTTTTGTAGATGAGCAATAAAAACCTTAGAGCTATATATTTTTTTTCTGTTTATACTGCCCTTAACTATGTGAGAACTCCTCGGCACACACTTTTAAAGAGTTATTTGCTAGCGGCATTTGGATTGCAATTTAACGGTGGCTTCTTTTCTGTTTTTTCTTTTTTTACTCGTTTTCCCAACCAGTGACTTTTTAATGCTTACAGTGTCATCTATAAGTAATGGAAGTACTGATGCCATGATTTTACGATTTAAAAAGCTGGAAGATATAGTGGATGCACTGCAAAAAGAAAACAAGAGTTTGAAAAACAAATTGCGGACTTTAGGCACTTTTAGCACTTTTTTCCACAAAGCAAGACAACAGATAAGGGAACTGAATACGCAGTTATCTACTAAAGACAATGTTATTGAAGATCTGAAGGCTAGGCTAGCTAGATATGAAGCCACCAGTGTGCAAGTAGGGGGAGAAGAATGGCTGATGACTTTTGATCCCTCAAAATCTTTAGTGGAAAATGTAATCAAGGAGCTCACCAAAGTAAAACAACAACTCAGACTCTGAGAAATAAGTTGGCACTCTTTCCCAGGTAACCACGCTTTGTTGTATAATTTAAGGGCAAAACCACAAAAAGTGTCGACTTTTGATTTTATTCAGGGAACGTTTCCATGCTGGCATTGCAGCAAGGTACATACCTTTCAGCTGTACAGATTTTTGCAGAATGTGCAGATTTTTGCCTAGATATTTGGTATGTTCTTCATAACATCTGAGGCTGTGCTCCGTTTCTATTTATGAAGGCTGTGCTCCATTTCTATTTAGTATTTATGAAGTGTGTGGCTGTGCTCCATTTCTATTTAGTATTTATGAAGTGTGCGACTGTGCTCCGTTTCTGTTTATGGGGTGTTTGTGTGTGTGTGTGTGTGTGTGTGTGTGTGTGTGTGTGTGTGTGTGTGTGTGTGTGTGTGTGTGTATACATGCAGGCATGTGTGTGTGTGTGTGTGTGTATAAGCATGGGTGTGTGTGTGTGTGAGTACAATTGGATTATGTTCACATCTATTGCTGTAAAGTCCACCATTTGCTAAAATCCTGGGGTTTCATGTTCGAGGGCTGTGTGAAACATTCTATATGATACTGACTCCAACAAAGGTCATAGAGATTGAATAGAATAAAGATGCAGGGATGCGCAAAACATTTTTTTTTTACTTCTGAGCAAGGTAGCTTATTGTTGTTATTGTGCTTCTTTTCTCACACAATTCTCTTAAAATAGCTGCAGCACATAGGAGACGGCTTAAATATAGAGGTGATTATGCTGTATAATACGGTGAAAAAATGTGAAATACTATAGCCATTTGACATATGTTCTCTGTTGGATGCATAAAATAAGTGCATTCCTTTTTGATTAGGTTTATTTGACTAGTTGTGTTATTCTATCATATGCTGTAGAGCAGCTAGAATTAAAAGAATTCCATTCCTCTAAAATGAATTTTTTTTTTTGTTCTAACAACATAGTAGATCTTGATTTGGACTATCTTATCTGTATAATGGTGTATGCCAGTAACATGCCAGATTAAGATACAGTGTTTATAGCTTGGAGTATGGTCATCTATAACAAAATAGCATTTATGTTCAAAGCCCACTGGTACAATTCCTTCATCTGGGTCTGTTTCCATTGTTCTTTGATGCACAACATTTGTTGTGGTTCATGTAACATTGTTGAAGTAGGAAAACTGGGGCTTAGATTGTATCGCATCAAAATGTGAGCACGGAAAGTATCTACTAACTTTACGGCAGTATTCTAAAGTTTCAACAGTGCATGATGCATGCTTTTGTGTTTTGCAAAGATGCACCAGACTTTTTTATTGTTGTGATGTCTCTCTCAACCTGACAATTTCTTCACTGGTATTTTAGCTTTCTTGTGATGTGACATTATTCCCATTACAAAGCAAATCTCTCGTATTTCAAAGTCATAAAATGTGAGCCATTGCTGGAAATAATAGTCTGTGGTATGCTGTATCTGACAAAATTTCCTTTCATAACTCTAATCCCAGTGTTGGCTGTCATGTCTTTTAGCTTGGATGCCTCAGAGTATTTTGCATAGTAGTGAATATATGGTAGGTATATGGTTGAAATTTTCTGAAATGGTTAGTTTTGTCATTATTGCTCCATACAGTTTGTTTCATTGCTTACTAGAAGACTGTTCAAAACTACAAATTTAAAACACAGTCTAACAACTAGTAACAAACAACAAAATAAACTATACTCCACGGGGTAAATGCCTCGTTGATAAAATTCAACAAGAAAATCAAAACAGAACTCAGGATTACAACGAGGCAACCAGGCCTTTGTCTGAATCAAACAGCATATCTTCTTCAAACAGAAGGATTTATCCAAGTAACAAGTCCAGTATGTGTAAAATTCATGACTCAGTTCATTTATTTGAGTAACATAAAAACGGTAAGTGCTTTCACTAGATAGCATCTAGCGAAAGCGCTTACCATTTTTATCTTACTCAAATGAACTGTGAGTTGTGAATTTTGCACAGACTGGACTTGTTACTTGGATAAATACTTCTGTTTGAAGAATATATGCTGTTTGATTCAGACAAAGGCCTGGTTGCCTCGTTGTAAACCTGAGTTCTGTTTTGACATTCTAACAACTGGTGCTGTATTATACGAGGAATATAATTTAATGCAATCAGGAAGGTGAATCAAAGAATTCATATATGTATGCATGGCCCTAAAAATGTGTTTGAAAACAGCCCAGAAGAAAGTGTGAAAGGCTCAAAAATCACGGGCAAACTTTAAGCTTTACTCTTGTTACCAAAAAATTGGATGAAGGTAGAACAGTTCACACCACTTTACCTTGACCTGGCCAAGCCTTCTGACACAATCCCCTACTCAAGTGTAGTACAAAAGATGAATAATGTAGGAGCAAACACTTGCATCACTAGCTGGATTGCCATCTTCCTCACAGGATGCAGGAGATCAAAATCGGGGAAGAGACCAGTCACCAGTGGAGTCCCCCAGGGTTCGGTGCTGAGACTTTTTCTGTTTGGCATATACATCTCAAAAGTAAAAGGAAATACCAAAGGACTTTGGCCGGCTAAGTTTGAGATAACTGCAAGCTAGGAGCAGTTATTGAACCCCCAGATGACTTAACCATCATGCAGGAAGGTTTGTCCCAAATAATAACTGTTGTCAAAATCATGACAATGCCCTCTGAGAACTGACCCAGTTGTTTGGCATTTGGGAACTTTTGTGTACAGTGACCTAACTTTTGACCAGCTTGTGCCCAGAGTCATAAGAAAGCCTTTCTATATTGCACAGCTTATAAACAAATTGTGACTAGATCTAGAGATGTTGTTGTTCCCTTTTACAAAGCTCTCTCATTAGGTCAATCATTTTGTATAATGCCCACTTTGGCATGCATCTGTCCAGCCCCATGCAACAATTGGGATACCTTCGGAGTTACCTTACTAAAAAGATGCAAGTCCTAAACAGTAGGTCTTGCATGGACCACCTCAAAGATTTATTACTATACTCAGTATCCTACAGATTGCTTAGAGGTGAAATGTCTGGCATATAAGGCATCCTCTGACCTAATACAGATGGACCTACTGAACATCAACAAGTCAAATGGCATCAGAAATACTCAGTCCAGGTATCTAAACTGAATGTTGTGGAGAGACAGATATATATCACAGAGGCTACCACTGTTCAGAACAGACTATCTATTCAAGTAAAACAAAGCACATCCATTCAGTTTCAAGTGCAACTTGGATCTAAGGATGGGTAATAGAAAATGTACTCCAGGATTGGGTAATAGAAAATGTACTCCAGGATTGCCCCTCATGCCACTAATGGATAGAGGCAGTTCGTAAATGCTGCATCCCTTACATGGGTCCCCTCAAATTATCTATGGTATGATCACATTTATTCTCACTAGGGCTAATATACAGATGTAATGGGATCCTATCTCGCCTACATTCATAACTGATGGGTTCGGAGCCGCTCCATCGGCTCCGACTCGGCCACTATACAATAGAATGAAGTCTCTAATTGGCTGGGCTACCCCTTATCCCAGAATGCACCACGCCTGCTTCCCCAGATCTCGTTTGCCGCTTTTCAAGCTAGACGTGGTCTCGACTTGGCTGGAGCTAAGTGGTTTAGTGTTGCTTTTTGGTCTTTTGACCTAGGAGTTTCTTCACTAATTTAACAAACAGCTGTTTTAACAGCTTTACGTGTGTGTGTTATCTTTTTTCAGTGTAATTGAAATTTTATTGATTTACCGGGCAAGGCCCGTTTAAGTTAGAGGGCCCTTGCCCTTTTTTGTGTGTTAATGTGGTGATTTTTTGCTTATTATATTGTGTTTATCTTCCTACTGTACGTCCTGCTTTATCAGGTAAGCCCGTTTTTAGTTAGAGGGCTTCTGTCCGTTTGTTTTTTTTCTGTAACTCGGGCCAGTCCTGTTTTTGAGTCAAGGGCTCGAGCCCTACTTTAAGGTTATTGTTCTTGTCTAGATAAAAAGATAGTGGTGTGATACCATGTCTAAGGAGCAAAAGTCTGGTTTTAAAAAGTGCACCAAGTGCAACTACAAAATGTCTATTACTGATAGCCATGCTGTTTGTGTATATTGTTTGGGGCCGAAACATCTGCAGGAAACATGTAGTGTTTGTCATGCTTTTTCCTCTAGGGTCCTTCAAGAACGTAAAAATAAATTGATCCTTAAGGGCCTTATTAAGCCCTCCTTTGAGGAAGCTTTGGCTTCTCCCTCCTCTCCAGCTTCTAAAAAGAAAAGGTCGTCGGCTCCGACCAGTCCGTCGGAACCGACTTCCAAGAAGCATAGGTCGACCTCTTCTTCCTCGGCTCCAATGGCTTCGGAGCCTCGGGTGGAAGGGTCTGCCTCGATACCTCTTTCCTCGGCTCCATTGGTGTCGGAGCCGCAGGTTGGGGGATCGAGAGGCAAATCATCTGCTTCAGCTCCTTTGGTCTCGGAGCCGTTGGAGGTGTGCAGCTCAGACTCTCCCCCCTCGGCCCCGAAGGCCCCTTCGGCGCCGATACTTATACATACGGCTCCGGATCCGGTGCCGATAGTGTTGGAGCCGTTTCGGAGCCGGTCCCCTGGTCTGTCGGAGCCAAGAGAGAAGTCGTCTCGGGCCCCATCTATTTCCTCTAAATCCTCCAGATTGTCTGATTCAGATTTGGACAGAGTTATCCCGAGGCTTTTCCAGTCCCCAGTTTTTGCAAAAATGATCTCGGCTCCAGCCCACTCGGCTCCGGAGCCAGTCCCCACTTCGACACATCCGATTCCTCCTCCAACTTCCTCGGAGCCGTTGGAGTTGGTGATGGTAGAGAGGAGCGGAGTTGTCCAGTCGGAACCGAGACTCCCTCGGAGCCTCTCGGTTCCGACCATCATTCCTACCCTGTCCTCAGCGTCGGGGTTCGGTACCGGGACTTCCTCGGTCGGGGCCGAGGGGAACACTTTGGAACTGGTAGCGTCGGCCGCAGGGATTCCCGGTATCATCATGGTCTCAGCCGGTGTCCTCCGTAGAGTCTGGAGGTACTGCTTTTGAGGCCATGAGGAGTGCGCTGGCCATGTCCTTGCCGGCTCAGCAGGTCTCTACCTCACCGTCCCTAGACTTGGGAACTGGTGCTTCTGGTGTAATTCACCCCCACGACAGCGGGGCCCCAGAGCCTGAGGATACCCCTTTGGGGGGTTCCCTTCTCCCGCGGGGTCCTTCTGATTCCGCTTCAGATGAACCTCCAAGGAAAAAATTGTGCAAGAGGAAGCACGTTGACTCCCAGGATGAGTCTATCACATCAGATACTGACCTCGATGATGAGGAGGGGTCCCCTAAATCGTCCTCTGATGACGTCTCATTCTCAGATATCCTCGAGATCTTGAGGCAGAGAGGCGATTGGCAGTCCAAAACCCCTTCCGCAGAGGAGTCAGTTTTCCTCAAGGCTTTTGGGGCCCAGCCCTCCGCCTCCTGGGTGTCTCCACCCTTCGATGAATTGCTAGACTTAGTTTCTCGAAGGGTGTGGGAACACCCTGACTCTGTGGAACCGGTACTTGCCAGGCCTAACAAGTTTCTCTCAGCTCTGCCTGAAAAGGAATTTTTGTCTAAAAGAGTTGCAGTAGATGCGATGGTGGTGGCATCTGCCACTCAGCAGGACGTGGCAGAGGCTTCAACGTCTATCCACCCTCCTAATAAGGATTCCAGGAGCATGGATAGGTACGGGAAGCGTACCCTTTCTTCAGCGGCCTTTACCCTGCGGTCGCTGAATTATTTTTGTCATTTTACCAGGCTCCAGAGAGACCTCCTCAAAGAGTTAGGTGAGTCTCTTATGGGTAATCTTCCTGAGGCGTTAGCCCAAACTGTTGGCGCCCAGATGACTACCCTATCTTCGATAGTCAACTCGTCCATGAGGCTCATCTCATATGCGGCCGAAGGGGCGAGTAGAGCAGCGGGAACAGGCGTGGCTCTCAGAAGACACGCCTGGTTACGCTTGTGTTCCTTTGCGGAGGCCTTTAAGTCTTCCTTCACCGACGCCCCCTTTGATGGGTCCTCCTTGTTTGGACCCAAGGTGAAGGACACACTGACTCGATGCGAGCAGGAGGGCAAGACCTTGACTGCCGTGGGGGCCCGTTTTTCCACTTCCTCTAGACCTTACCCCAAGGCCCAGAGAGGAGGGAAAATGTGGTTCAGAAAATCTCAAAGGTCTTTCCCTACTCCACCAAGTGATCCCTCCTCTAGAGGCAGGGGGAGGGGATTCAGGAAGACGCCACCCCAGAGGCGGCAGAGGCCCCCGCAACTCTGGAGACCGCGATTCCTTTCGTGGTCCATCCTACATTCAACGTCCCTGAGACGTGGCCCGACTGCACATCTCCAGAGCCAGTCGGGGGTCGCTTTGCGGAACACCCACAGGCTTGGGAATCTATCACCAAGGATCAGTGGGTGCTCCGAACCATAACCAGAGGCTATTTCATCCCTTTCATAAAACCCCCTCTTCCTATCAGGAAAATCCCGGATGTGCCACCCAGTCAGCGGGATCAAGCAGCGGTCGAGGTCTCAAAGCTGCTAAGAAAAGGAGTCATCCAGCCTGTCCCCGCAGACCAGATTGGATCAGGAATTTACTCAAGATTATTTTTGGTGCCAAAAAAGACAGGGGACTTAAGGCCCATTTTGGACCTCAAATCATTGAATCACTTTGTAAAGAAATCCAAATTCCGAATGGTCACCCTTCAGTCCATTCTCCCGTTATTGGAGAAGGATATCTGGATGTGCTCCATAGATCTCAAGGACACTTACTATGACATCCTGATAAGTCAAGAATCCAGGAGTTACTTACGCTTACGCCTGGGAACCAGTCATTTCCAATTCCGAGCTCTGCCCTTTGGTCTCACCACAGCCCCCAGGGTGTTCACCAAGTGCCTGGCAGTAGTGACAGCTCACTTGAGAAGTCAAGGATTCCAAGTGTTTCCCTATCTAGACGACTGGCTCCTTACTGCCACCACCAAGCATCTATTAGTTCGGGCGCTTATGACCACAGTCAGTTTGGGTCATTCACTAGGAATCACGTTCAATTGGAAAAAATCTGTGCTGCAGCCGTCTCAGCGTATTACCTTTATAGGCGCAGAGTTAGACACAAGAAAAATGCGGGCATTCTTGCCGATAGAAAGGATTCAGGTCCTGCAGTCTCAGGTTCAAACCTTGTTACCCAGATCACGAGTTCAGGCCAGATTGATTCTGCAGTTATTGGGCATGATGGCCTCGACCATTCTTCTAGTCCCCTTAGCCAGGCTGCACATGCGGGTGCTGCAATGGCTACTGTCGGTTCAATGGTCTTTTCAGGATCTCTCCTTGAACCATTTGGTCCAGATTACGGAAATTTGCCGTTGGGACCTACGTTGGTGGCTGCTTCGGTCCAACCTGGACCAGGGGCGACCCTTTGCCCTTCAGCCTCCTGTCACCACGGTGACCACGGACGCCTCCCAGATAGGGGGGGGCATTATCTGGACAGGTCTGTCCAAGGTACGTGGCAGGCTCACGAAGCGCACTTACATATCAATATCCTGGAAATGAGAGCGGTGCTACTGGTGTTGCAAGCACTTCATCATGTTCTTCCCCGGGGTACCATTGCGATCCTATCCGACAACATGTCGGTAGTCTGGTACATAAACAAGCAAGGCGGAACCAGGTCCTACCCTCTTTGCCGAGAGGCCATGAGAGTGTGGCATTGGGCGATTTCTACCCAGCGTTTCCTAGTGGCAACGCACATTCCGGGGAAATCGAATGTGATTGCAGACAGGCTGAGCAGGACCCTCCTGTTGCCCCACAAGTGGTCTCTCAACGACAGGGTGGCTGCAAACATTTTCGCCAAGTGGGGCCTCCCTTGTTGCAACTTGTTCGCCAGCCCTCACAATGCAAAATGCAGGGAGTTCTTCACTCTGACTCCCTCTCAGGGGCAGATTCCCAGGGACGCTCTAGCTCACAGTTGGCCCTCCGGTCTACTTTACGCCTTCCCTCCGGTTCCCCTTCTCCCGAAGGTGATACAGAAGGCGATTTATCTAGGAAGCAACATGATTCTGATCGCTCCACACTGGCCTCGTCAGGTTTGGTTCACCTTCCTTCTGAGGTATGCGGTGGAGGGCCCATGGCTTCTGGACCTGGTGCCCGACCTGTTAACTCATCAGTTGGGTCAGTCTCATCCATCCCTCAGGTCCTTGAGGTTGGCCGCCTGGTTACTCCACTTCCAACCTTAGTCAGAGATAACTCTCTTTCTCCAGACGTTATCCACATTTTGTCCTCTTCTCACAAACCTTCCACTACTAAACTGTATTCCAGCAAGTGGAAGAGGTTTGCTGTTTGGGCCCAGCAACGAGGTATAGATCCCCTTACCGCCCCAGTACCTCAGGTTTTAGAATTCCTAGCTTTTTTGTTTTATTTGGGCTCTTCAGTTTCCACAATCAAAGTCCAACTGGCGGCTATCTCTAATTTTCATGTCTCCTTTGAGCCTTCCTTAATGGCAAACAGGCTTTGCAAATCTTTCCTTAAAGGGGCGTGGCTCCTTCGGCCCCCAATAGCCCATCCTGTGCCTCCTTGGGACCTGAATATGATTCTAGCTTCTTTAACTGCCCGCCCTTTTGAACCAGCAGCTACTTGTGATATGAAATTTCTATCTTGGAAAACCGCCTTTTTGGTGGCAATAACCTCTGCCAAGCAGGTCTCAGAGCTTCAGGCCCTCTGTTCTAGTCCTCCTTATTTGACCTTTCACAAAGACAGAGTATCTCTCAAGTTAAATCCCTCTTTCTTACCCAAGGTAGCATCCCCCTTATGCATTCAACAATCCTTGGAGCTTCCTGTATTTTTTCCCAAATTCTCCAATAACGCAGAATATACTTTCCATCAGTTGGATGTTCATAGACAACTGCGTTTTTACTTAAGTAGGACCAATCAGACACGAAAGTCAGATCAACTGTTTGTGTTCTTTGCAGAAAATAGGTTGGGTCAACCGGTGGCTAAAACCACCATAGCCAAATGGATTAAAGATTGCATCTCCTTCATTTATTCACAGTCCGGCAAAGAGCTACCATTCCCAGTCAAGGCTCATTCTACCAGGGCAATGGCTACTTCTGTAGCATTCCACTCCAAGTTATCGATAGATGATATCTGTGCGGCCGCTACCTGGACTTCTCCGCACACTTTCATTTCTCATTACAAGATAGATGTGGCTTCTCGAGGTAGAGATTCTTTTGGTTCCACAGTTCTCAGGAGTGTTTTCCAATGAGCCACCCGGGAGTTAGGTGCTAGGGATGCTGTCCCATCAGTTATGAATGTAGGCGAGATAGGATCCCATTACATCTTTTAGTTATGTACTTACCATAACTTCGGATGTATGGGATCCATCTCGCCTACATTCATACGTACCCACCCTCCTTCCCCCTTCCCATTGGATTTAGAGGAAATGTTGCTACTACTGAGTTCTTTCTCTTGAAGGACTTTAGTTTGTTACAGTTGCTGTTATGTTTTCTGTGTCTGGATGTAGGTATGAAAGCGAACAAACAAGATCTGGGGAAGCAGGCGTGGTGCATTCTGGGATAAGAGGTAGCCCAGCCAATTAGAGACTTTGTTCTATTGTATAGTGGCCGAGTCGGAGCCGATGGATCAGCTCCGAACCCATCAGTTATGAATGTAGGCGAGATGGATCCCATACATCCGAAGTTATGGTAATTACATAACTAAAAGTTATCAGCCATGGGACTGGTAAGACCAATCAGAAAATGTTAATTCAAGCACCAAAAGAGAATTGGCTAAGCTTAAAATGGCCTCCAAGTGAATCTATGTTGTGGTAGTAAATAGTTATAAACAATTGCTCTTTTTAGATCATTAAGTGCCCTTCTCACCCTCCGCCCCTCAGTCTTCAACAGCTTCTAGCGCCTATGATCTGGAGGTAGAAATTTAGAGAGAGAGAAAGAGAGATCACACTATTTAGTTGCAAAGGTGAGTGCTTAATTTTCAATTTTGTAAGAGGCGGGGGGGTGATTTATTTTGTCTAGTTTGTATAGATAGGCCATCATGGAAGCGTGAGGGCTTCTTATAAAGTGAGAAAGGAGGGATAGGGTTTTACGCATGCTAAGCTGCATGAACTGTTGGGATCCAGGTATTAAGGAGAGATGATTTACATATTTTAAGTATTATGACTTCTGTACTTTAAGGCTACTTGTCAGCACTTCCTGGATAGGAGTACATTTCATCAGAACATGATGAATCATGAGTCTGAGATGTGTTTAGCTGATATCTAGGCATGTGCACTTCTGTCTTTTTAGTAAATGCTTTTAATCCACTGGCAAATGGACCTTCTCTGGGAAGAGTGTTGTGGTTCTTGTATATGCTGTACTGGACAGCTATAAATTAGAAACTACTGAGCGTATTGGGAGTGATGGCCAATTAAATCTTTCCAGTGATAGTTGATGTTGCCTGTCCTATCTGCCAGGTCTAAAATTGTGTTTTACTTTGCCCATTTTTCTTCTTATCCACTTATGCCAATGAGAAGTGAATTAAACCATTAAGGAGTAGGGCTGATAGAAGAGAAGCATGAGCTGCTGTTTACTTTTGTCTGGTTTCAGATATTTATTGAAACTTTAAAAAACAACAAGCCAACAAGCTTTCAGTAGTTTCTCTTAATCAGCTGAATTATATACATGGGGTGGTGTTCTGTTCTTTGGTCAGTTTAGAAGCCTTGCTACTTGAATATGATTAGAAGTTCTGTCTTCTGAGGAAGAGGAGGTCTTTCTTAAAAAATGAGTATTACATTTAATTCTAACGTATGTATAGTCTTACCTTTCTCACATCCATCGTCGTCATCATTATCAATCCCCCTTTTCTACATGGAGTTGGGGTGTCACGTCAGCTGTTGCCATCCTTCCCAATTCAGTCCCACTCTCCCACCCTCTTTAGTGGTTATGCCTGAATGTTGTAGGTCTTCTCTCATGCAGTTCATCCATCTCCTTGTTGGGCATCTTTGTTTCCTCCTACCATCTTCTTGTCTCTCCCAAATCATTTTCACCAGATTGACTTATGCTTTCCTGCATACGTGCCTGAACCATGGGAAACTGTTCTCTGACCTCCTCTGCAATTCAAGCTGGGTTCAGGCACCTAGCCAGCATGACATTTCCCTTTGGTACATTTGGTTGGGGACACATGGCTGAAGTGACATTTAGCTGCAGAGAAACATGGCTTTTTGTGAATTTCCTATGGGGAAAAGATAAGTACACACTGCCTTGCCCACAGCTTTAATAACCATGTGCATGGAGGCAGAAGAACTAATGACTGTTGTGCTCAGTGTACAGTACATACTTGTGTAATTACAGCATGTAGAAGTGTGCTACAACATGGAGAATGTCTTGCATGTTAGTGTAGTCACATTTAGGCTCCGGTATGCATTTTAGATAATGTTCTCTAGATACTGTGAAAGGGGTAGTAGTTCACACACACTGCTTATAAAGGTGCTGCCAATTGTGTTCTGCATTTTTCTGCCACTGACATGCCCATTGGCCAGCCTGCTGTTGATGCCTGCCATACTGCCTGCTGTGTTATGTTGCCTTGTGGGCCACTGACATTATTTCCCCCCTTGCACTTGGTTATTGAAGTTGTGGGCATGGCACTGCATTCTTCTGTTTGCCCGTAGGGAATTCACAAAAGCAAAATTTCTCTGCAGCTGAATGTCATTTCAGCTATGTGTCCCCAACCAAATGTACCACAGGGAAATGTCATGCTGGTTAGGTGCCTGAACCCATTCAAGCTACTTTGGCTTCTGTTCTGATGTCCATATTTCTTTATCTGCCCCACAGTGTGTATCCTGCCACCTTTCTCAGGCACTTCATCTCCATCACCTGTTGCTTCTTCAACTGCTTTGACTTCACTGTCCAGGTTTCTGTACTATACAGTAGTATTGGTCACACTGTTTGTGCCCCTTACTTTTCAGCTTCTTTGGCATTCTTCTGTCGCACACTATCCCTGAAACTCTGCCCTCTGATCCTACCTCTGATCTACTCAGTCAGGCTTCCCTTCTCCTGAACCACCCCTCCCAGGTACTTGAAGCTGTTATCCTGGTCTACTGTAGTCCCTTCTGTCTCAGTATTTTTTTTCTTCTGATTTCTCCCATTTGCTGCTATGACAAGTGCTGTTTCTTTACTCAGTTTCATCCTATGTTGTGCCTTCAGATTTTCATTCCATTACCCTATTATTTGCTGAAGTTCTTGTTCAGTCTGGTTTTAATGCTATATCATCTGCATACAGCAGTTTTGTTGATCTGTCCCCTCTGACTTGTTTGGTAGTGCGGTCCATCATTATGAGCAGCAGTGGGCTCACAGATGAATGCTGATATGCAGCCACTCTCACTGGGACCCCTTTGTGAGTATAGTCGTGCATGCGTAATTGGGTCACAGTACATAGCCTGCACTAAATCTACCAGTGTTTCCGAGACTTTGAGCCATCACAGGACTGACCATATGAAGTTTCTTGGGACCTTGTCATATGCCTTCTACAGGTCTAGGTATGCCTAGTTTGACCTTTTCTTCATCTCTAGCTTCTTCTCAACTAGCTGCTTCTCTTGAAACATCAGGTTGGTTGTGCTGCATCCTGATTTGAATCCAAACTGCTTACCTTCCATCTTACTTTCTGCATATTTGTTTACCAGTCCCTGAACTCATTGTTGATTTTAAAGTTCTTGGCATTACCAATGCTCTATGCTCAGGCCTTGATCCATCTTACTGTACATTTTACTGAATTTGGTCTTATGCTAGAACTTTTCTAAACCATCATAGGCTTCTTACACTGCAATTATTAATGCTTAGATCAGCTAGATAAATCTTCCCAGTGGCCCATTGAAGAGACTAGCTTGCTTTCAGTTTCAAAAATGTTTTTATGGTGCTTTGTTTAGACGTTTTCTTTGGATTCTTCTCTCATTCCCTCTAGTGGTTGCACCCTGAGCCTTTTAACAAAATCAGGTTAAAACCATTTCAAACAAAATCAGGTTAAAACCAGTTCAAAGAAAAGTCCATAGCTGTAGAACCATAGATGTCACTAAAGACATGTAAATGACAAATTGCTGTGCACACGCTAATCTTTACAGTAGTATTTATTTAATTCTAGGTTTTATTAAGTTAGATTTTATAAATCACATTAAGCACAGTAAATGTTATTTTTGTAAACAATTTACACCGCCACAGTAACAACTGAATCTACTCACATAATCTCAGCAGTATTTTATTCATCCATCTGTGAGTTTTCACTTGAAGCTATGCAGTTCTGCTTGTGTTGTTCGGTTATTAAGCTATGTATAGAAATATGGCAGTTACAGCAATACAAATAAAAAAATAGTATGCATTTCTCTTGTTGCACTAGGCTGAGGTCAAATATCAATATCATGTGAGCTTTACAATTAAATCTTTCAGTAGTTTGTATACAATACAGTTTTGCAGTTATTAATGTAAGTATGGACAATGTTAAACATCTAGAGAAATCACTAGACCAATCCTAGAGAAACACTTGGAGATGCCACTTATATTTAAAGAGAAATCTGCACTAGTCCCAGTCAAAATATTTTATGTATTTATTCTGTTTTCATTTATTATTAGTTTTGTTTTTTTTTTTCATCTGTTAAGAACCATTGTCAGATCCATATTTTCCCCCAACTGGCAGAGTTTCAGGGGTAGTGTGCAACAGAGTAATCCTCAAGTGTACTTATGATTCATAGCGTATGATCCATTTAGGTACAACATACAAATGAGTGCTAGACTTTTTCAAGGCTCAACCAAAAACAAGTTTGTAGATCAGAACGTGTGTATGTACCTTTAAGAAGCATTTCCAGATGTAACATGTGCATATAAATACTGAGCACGTGCAGGCAGCAGTGCAATTTTGAGAGAACAGTCAGAATGTTAACATGTATGTGTGTGGTAGTCAGTCTGTATAAGTTTATTTAAGTTACAAAGCCTCATTTCTGATGTGTTTGTGTGTAATAAAGCTGCTTGAACTGAACCCATGAATGTTCGTCTGTTTTATCCTGACCAGGCAAGCGACATGGTGTCAGAACCAAGATTAAAAGAGCAACTTCTTCATGACATGAGGTGCAGAGTTGAAGACGAAGGCAGACTAAGCAGGTTGAGTGAAACGGAGCTCAGACAAACGAAAAAGGGCCAGAAACAAGCTAAAGGTAAAGAAAACTGCACAAATGATTTATTTTGCAAAGAAAATGAAACGGCACATTTGTAAGGCACAAAATGCATTATTAATCAAACGAGAAACATGGCCTCAAGCTGAATACAAAAAAATGCATCATCACACCCTTTGGGAAGAGAGATGTCCCCACAAGTTATCACATTAATAACGTTCTAAACACGCATTCACTCATGAGGGATTTGGGCTCCCAGATTGGTAGCAGCCTGACTTTTGACCACCATGTTGCTTCCATTGTACGGAAAGCTTTCTACATGGCCCACCTCATAAGTAAGGGTATCTCATCCAGGGATAAGGAGGTCATAACATCCCTGTATTCTTCTCTTATAAAGCCCATTATTGAGTACAATGCCCCATTCAGCATGTATCTCGCAAAGCACATGCAGCAGCTGGAGAGACCAGAGAGGTTCCTCACCGGGAGAATCCAGGGCCGCAAAAATCTACCATACACAGATAGGCTAAAAGCCCTATTCCCTCTACTCTGTTAAATACAGACTCCTCAGAGGTGACCTCTGTCGGGCATACAAGGCGATCTCGGACCCCGCCTTGATGGGACTGCTGCATATCCGCAAGTCAAGCTCCTCTCGAGTAACCCGCACATGTGACCTCAACCTGGTCTGTGACATCAAATAGGACTTGCAGGTGGGACAGATTTGTGTCCCAGAGACTCCCTAATCTATGGAATAGACTCTCTCTCCACATCAAGCAGAGTGCCTCTTTTCCCCTTTTTAAGTGCAATCTAGGATAACTGGATGGGAAATAGAAAATACATCCCTGGGATTCCACCCATGTGCCTGCAGGACAGGGGCATTGGGTGCTGATTTGTCTATGCATGGGCTAAACTCTTGGCTAGGCTTATAAGGGCCAATAGCCTAGTAACTTCCTATGAGCAGCACAGAAATGTATTATTAAGCAAACAAAAGGCACAAACTGCATTATTAATTAAACAAAATATTCAAAACTACGATATTTGATAAAACTAGCAGAAATATTTATATGGGGCTCAGAATTACCTTTGGTTTGCATAACGAGCATGTTTAAAGTAAAACGAGCACAAGAAAGGTATAATGAGCATAATAAGAGATTAAAAGGGCATAACGAGTACAATAAAAAGGGCAAATTAAGCTTAAAGAGCAAGGCGACTGCATGTTTTTTTTAGTAAAAGACTGTACTTTGGACATAAACTACTATTTTGCATTCACCAAAGCCATTCAAAGCATACAGTAACTAGAGTTGTTCGAAGTACCTCAAGAGTGTGCAAAGTGTTTGCAGAGTGTGTGCTTTATTACGGTGCAATTATTTCAGAGAGTTTGCTGTGTGCAAAGTACAGTTATATTGCAAAGTGCAGTCAAAGTACAGCCATTTCGAAAAGTTTCTTGTGCTGTGCGCTTTTATTTGCAGAGTGTCGCCATTTCAGAGTGTTTCTTACACTGTGCAGAGTTATTTCGCAAAAGTACAGCCATTTTGAAAGGTTCTTGTGCTGTGTACAGTTTATTCGCAAAGTACAGTCATTTCGAAGTTCTGACTTTTGACCACCATGTTGCTTCCATTGTAGGGAAAGCTTTCTACATGGCCCACTTCATAAGTAAGGGTATCTCATCCAGGAACAAGGAGGTCATAACATCCCTGTATTCTTCTCTTATAAGGTCAGTTATTGAGTGCAACACCCCCTTCGGCATGTACCTCGAAAAGCACATGCAGCAGCTGGAGAGACCACAGAGGTTCCTCACCAGGAGAATTCAGGGCCTCAAACATCCATCCTACACAAATGGGCTAAAAGAGCTGTGCCCCTCTACTCAGTTTCTTACAGACTCCTCAGAGGTGACCTCTGTCTGGCATACAAAGCAATCTCAGACCCTGCCTTGATGGGACTGCTGCGTATCTGCAAGTCAAGCTCCACTCGAGTAACCCGCACACGTGACCTCAACCTGGTCTGTGACATCAATAAGACTTGTTAGCGGGACAGATTTGTGTCCCAGAGACTCCCCCATCTGTGGAATAGACTCCCTTTCCATGCCAAGCAGAGTACCTCATTATCCATTTTTAAGTGCAACATGGATAACTGGATGGGAAACAAAATATACCCCTGGGATTCCATCTGTGTCCCTGCTGAACTGGAGCTTTGGGCGCTGACTTGTCTAAACATATGCTAAACTCTTGGCTAGGCTTATAAGGGCCTCAAGGCCAATATCCTAGTAACTTCCTATGATCCTATGAACTATTTCTTACACTGATAGAGTGGTTTCACAAAGCACAATGATTTCAAAGTGGTCTTGTGCTACTGAGATTTATTTGGCAAAGTGCAGTTATTTCAAATAGTTTGTTGTGCTATTGGTACAAGTACTGGCATAAAGTTCTGGCATATATATATTTGTCTGTGCATGTTCTTACATAATTCCAGGCACCTTCACTACTGTGTATTGATAATGGAAGAGGCGTTTTGCAGACCAGGTCCACTTGTTTTTCATCATAATATAGCAGAGAATTGGAGAGTATTCGAACATGAATGCAATATTTTCGTAATATCAGCTTTTTCTGACACGGATACACATACAAGGACATTCATTTTGCTTAACTTAGCTGGGTCAGAAGGTATTGAAAGAGAGCGTTCATTTGTGTATACACCAGAAGTATATGCAGGAGAGGGGTTACCGCTATATTGTTGCACCGGCTGAATCCAGAGTAGACCCTGAGTGTTTGAAATGTAAATTTAGATAGATGTGTAACCCACAGACTAATGTTACATTAGGGAGGCACTTATTTTGTACAAGAGACCAAAAGCCAGGTGAAACTTTTGCAGCATATATCACTGACTTGAGAAATAAAGCTAAGATGTGCACATTTGGTGAGTGGAAAGATGAGTTAATAAAGGACGGGCTTGCGTGTGGTGTTAATATGCTGCAGTGAGAAAGATTTTGCTTTGTGACAGTGATTTAATGTTGAGCAAAGCCATAGAGATTTGTCAAATCCTTGTGCTCACAGAAAGGCACACAAATATGCTTACAAGTGATGAGCATGGATTCAGAAGCCTCCAGAGCAAACATAGACAGCATGCAACATGTGGCAAGCAGAAACAGGCCTTAGCACATGGCAGCTATAACCCCTGCGGGTGTGGCAGGAAGACCCCGTAACTTTCTAGCAAGTTTCAAGTCTAGCTCAGTAAAATGGACATGCTCAGTGCAGTATAAGGGTGAATCGGCAAAACCCAAGTCAAGTTTTATTGTTAACTGCCGTAATTTTGGAGCCAACCATGAGTCTAAAAGAGAGAAGTGCTTAGCATTTGGTCAGCAAAGCCACAAGTGTAAAAAATGGAACCACTGTCAAAAGTTTTGTAAATCAAGCAAGCCTCATTCAGTTATTAAGAAAGGTCACTCAAAAAAAAGCAAGTTGATCATTATAGAAAGCTGTAACCCTACTTTTTATGTAGATGATGTATCAGTGGTCGGTGAAGGGGTTAATGCAGTAGATTTATTGGCAAAGTATGAAGTATTTTGTACTGTCCTGATCAATGGTACGCCCACAAAGCTCAAAGAAGACACTGGTTCAAAGTGTAATGTAATGTCAGCAGAAACATTTGCTAACGTGACAGCTGGTGAACAACTTAATTTGGGCAGTTGTGCGAAGCTTGTTGCTTATGGAGATGAAGAGATTCAAACCGAAGGTTCAGTAGTGCTTTCACGCTATTCGGTTGGGAACAGTTACAGCTTGCAGCTTTATGTAGTCTGAAGACCTGTGCATTCATTACTAGGTCTCAGAGACAGTTTAAGAATAAAACTGCTTTCTTTTACTAAAGAAGTACATCATGTAAACACGTCCCATTTCCAGTTTCAGTAATGTTATTTTCTCAGAGTATGCTGAAGTTTTCTACGACAAGCTAGGCAAACTTCCAGTTGTGTACTCCATGAAAATAGACCCAGAGGTTAGTCCCGTGGTCAGATCAGCAGGAAGAGTTCCATTAGCTGTGCAGGACAAAGGACAAAGTCAGGGTACAGTTAGACAAAATGATGCAGCAAGGTGTGATTTGTCCAGTCATAGAACCAACTGAGTGGATGTCTTCCATGGTAGCTGCTCAAAAGGAAAATTCAGATGAAATCAGAATATGCATTGACCCAAAGGACTTGAACAAGGCATTAAAGAGACCTCATCATCCTCTGTGTACAGTCAAAGAGTTTGCCACCATCATGCTGAATGCCATTTTTTTCTCTCTTAGATGCAGAGTTCATTTTGTCAAGTAATGCTTAATTGCAGATCATCACTACTGACTATATTCAGTACCCCATTTGATAGATACAGATTCCTCAGGATGCCTTTTGGAATAAATTCTGCCATTGAAGTCTTTCAGTGTGCAATGGAGCAATTTTTTCAGTATATTCATGTGCAATAATAGTCTATTTACTAGTTGGAGGTAATGGTGAAGCAGAGCATGACAGAAACCTCAGGAAAGTTATGGACAGAGCGTGTGAAGTGAAGTGAACTTGAAGCTCAATCCTCTGAAGTGTAAATTCAGACTATCAGAAGTTACTTGTGTATGTCATTTATTTACCAGTGCAGACTTACGACCAGATCCTTCTAAACAAGAAACCATTCTTGAGTTGCAAGCTCCAGACAGTGTCCAAGCCTTACAGCATTTTATTGGTATGGTTAACTATTTCGGAAAATTTATCCCTGACTTTGGGTTATCAGTACCTTTAAGAGAGCTGATATGCAAAACTGTTTGCCTAGTCATGGTTAGAACAACACCAAGGAGCATTTCATAACCTCAAGCAGCAAATTATTAACCCACCTACATTAAAGTACTATGATGTCCACAAGCCAATAGATGTAAGAGTGTTCAATCTCGCCATTTGTTCTTACACACGGGTTCGGAGCCGATCCTTGGCTCCGAGTCGGCCGAATTGCAAAGCTCTGAATCTCAGAGAAGCTCGAGACCAGCCCATCGAGGAGAGCTCGGACCAGATAGAAACTTGAGTTGTTGATTTCTTCAGATAAGAATTCAAATTTTTTTCTTGTTGATACTTCCTTTTAGTTAGTAGTTATTGTAGAAGTGCTGTGTGTGTGTGATATATATATATATATATATATATTTATATATATATATATATATATATATATATATATATATATATATATTTGCTAGGATTAGTAATTTTTTCCTATTATTATAGTTATTATCATTGTTACTGTACAATGTCAGAAAAAGCCAAATCTGGTTTTAAAAGATGTCAGTGTGGGCAGAAAGTGTCCATTACAGACAATCATGCTTCCTGTGTCTACTGTCTTGGCCCTCTCCATCTCCAAGAGGATTGCTCTATTTGTCATTCCTTTAGCGGGAGGGTCATGACAGATAGACGCAGGAAGCTTATTGAGAGAAGATTGTTGAAGCCGGCCTTTCAAGAGGCTTTGGACAAGTCGGATCAGGCTTCTAAATCCTTGAAGGGGTCGAAGATGTCGGAGCCCATGTCCTCGGCTCCGAGTTCATCTTCTCAGGTTCGTTCACTGGTTCCACAGATCTCGGGGCCGAACGTCGAACATTTATCTTTTACTGAGCCCCAGATCTTGGAACCGGTGTCGGAACTGCCACCCCCGTCCATTCTTCGGTCGGTGCCATCTTCGGCTCCTTCGACCCGTTCTTCCAGACCCTTGTCTGACACAGATGTGGATCGTGTCGTGCAGAAACTCATGGAGAACACGGCCCTTTCCAAGTTAATTGCAGTTTCCTCCCAGTTGGTGTCAAAACTAGAAGGCCTCCCCATATCTCCAACGGGTCCTCCTTTGAGACCCATCCAGATCTCGGAGCCGGGAGAAGATGACCTGATGATAGTGGAGCCCTCGGTGCTGAAACCGTCCATTGCACGATCGACACCTTTGACTTCGACTCCTTCGGAACCGTTAGGGGAGTCGCGGAGCCGACGGTCTTTACTCGGTTCTGGGACCGAGAGTCGTACCGACCTGTCGGTGCCGACTCTCCCTCTCGGGGCCTCGGCACAGACTGGTTCGGCTCCGTCCTCGGGGTGGGAGCCCACGGCACCTGGTTCTGGGATGCTTCCGTGTTCTTCGGAAACGGGGGAGCCCTTAGCCAGGGGTTCGAGGGCCTTTGACCTTATGAGGAAGGTATTGTCTGCACAGACAACCACATCATCAGGGGAATCTTCTCCTTCCCCAAAAGGGCCACTTTCTGTTTCTGCTCCCACGATCCATCCCAAGCGTCGAGCCCAATTGCCTCAGCCACCCACAGAGGGTTCCCCCTGTTCCTTGGAGGCCTCACCAGAAGCCCCCTCTGATGAGGTCCCAAGGAAACGGTTGTGCAAGAGGAGGCACATAGATTCCCCACAGGAATCTCTAACGTCTGACACCGACTTGGATGAGGCAGAGGTGTCCCCAAATCACTCTCGGAGGATGTGTCATTTGCAGACATCCTGGAGATCTTGAAACAGAGGGGTGATTGGCAGTCCCTAGCCCCCTCTGAGGACGAGTCGGTGCTGCTGAAGGCTTTTGGGGCTCAACCTTCTACCTCCTGGGTGACCCCGCCCTTTGATGAATTAATGGATTTGATTGCTCGAAAGGCGTGGGAGACACCTGACACAGTGGAACCAGTACCTAGGAAACCAAACAAGTTCATCACTGCCCCCCAAGATAAATCTTATCTCACCAAGGGAGTCCCTGTCGATGCTATGGTTGTGGCGGAAGCCACGAAAAAGGAGATGTCTGAGTCTTCCTCATCTGTTCATCCTCCTAATAAGGATTCTAGGACTATGGACAGATATGGGAAGCGCATTTTTAGTTCAGCGACTTTTTCCATGCGTTCGCTAAACTACCTGACCCATTTCACACGTTTGCAGAGGGATCTCATCAAGGAGCTGACAGATACCCTCCAGGGTAACACAGATGCTGCTGTTTCAGATAAGGTAACAGCACAACTTAACACCCTCACATCCATAGTAAACTCATCCATGAGGCTCATCTGGTATGCAGCCGAGGGATCGAGTAGAGCTGCAGCTTCAGCGATTGCTCTTCAAAAACAATCACGGATGCGGCTGTGCTCCTTTGCGGAAGCCTTCAAGTCTTCCTTTGCCAATGCCCCTTTTGATGGTGCCACACTTTTCGGGCCCAAGGTTAAGGAGACTCTCACTCGGTGCGAGCAAGAGGGAAAGACCCTGTCTGCTGTCGGGGTCCGTTTTTCTGCTCCTACTAGACCGTACTCCAAAGGGCAACGAGGCGGAAAAATGTGGTTTTGTAAGAATCAGGGATCTTTCCAGACCACACAGAGTGATACCCCCAGAGGAGGGGGTAGAAATGGAAGACGCCGCCCCGGCGGCAGAGGGGGTCCGCATAACCAAGGCGACAGGGATTCTGTCCCTGGGAAGCCTTTCCAGCACTCCTGAATGGAGGCCCGGCTGTCCTGCTCTGGAGGCAGTCGGGGGTTGCTTAGCTTTATACCCACTGGCCTGGCTAAACATTACTTCAGATTCTTGGGTAAAAAGCATTATAACCAGAGGATACAAAATCCCCTTCTTTTCAACACCACCTCTACAAAGAAAATTTCCAGACGTGCCACCCCGTCTGCGAAAACTAGCAGCTGTAGAAATTTCAAAGCTGCTCGAAAACAGAGTCATCCAACCAGTCCCGGCGGACCAAAGAGGATTCGGAACTTACTCAAGGTTCTTTTTAGTTCCAAAAAAGACAGGGGACTGGAGACCGATCTTGGATCTCAGCCATCTCAACATCTTTGTGAAGAAGGAAAAGTTCCGGATGGTCACGCTTCAATCGATCCTTCCATTCTTACAGAAGGACGATTGGATGTGCTCTATAGATCTCAAAGACGCGTACTACCACATCAAAATGGCCAGACCGTCCAGAGATCACCTGCGCTTCCGGCTGGGGGCCAGTCACTTTCAGTTTCGAGCTCTGCCCTTTGGACTCATCTCAGCCCCCAGGGTATTCACCAAATGCATGGCAGTAGTTACGGCTCACTTCAGACGACAGGAATTCCGGGTGTTTCCATATCTGGATGACTGGCTCCTCACCGCCACCACAGAGCATCGACTCTTGCAAGCCAGAGACTACACAAACGGCCTTTGTTCCCACTTAGGGATATCCATAAACTTCGAAAAGTCTTGCTTATCGCCCTCACAGTGTATTTCCTTCATTGGAGCAGATCTAAATACACGATCGACACTACTAAAACTCCCCCCAGTAAGAGCTTCAATGCTCAAACAGCAGGTCCTACTTCTAGTCAGCAAGAAAGCCCCGGCCAAACTGGTGTTAAAAGTGTTGGGACTGATGGCAGCCGCATTAATTGCAGTCCCTATGGGAAGGTTACACATGAGGATTCTTCAATGGCTGCTCTTTGTGCAGTGGTCGTTCCAACACCTACCCCTATCGCACGAGATCAGTTTAACAGAATCTTGCAGATGGGACCTCTCATGGTGGGTGTGTGACCAGAACCTCACTGTGGGTCATCCGTTCGTTCTACCCATTCCAACAGCCACAATAACCACGGACGCTTCCCTGATAGGGTGGGGGGGCCTTTTTCAGGGAAGAACAGTCCAAGGAGAATGGTCCAGCACGGAGTACACTCTACATATAAATGTTCTGGAGTTGAGGGCGGTGTTCCTAGCATTGCAACACTTCCAAGCCCTCTTACCTCTAGGGACAGTAGCAGTTCAGACAGACAACATGTCTGTAGTCTGGTACATAAACAAGCAAGGGGGAACCAGGTCTTACCTGTTATGCAGAGAGGCCATGAGAATTTGGCAATGGGCAGAGTCCACGGGTCGCTTTCTGATAGCAACGCACATCCCGGGGGTCATCCAGCGTCATTGCGGACAGGTTGAGCAGAGCCATCCTGTAGCAGAAAGTCCCTGAATTCACAGACGGCAGAAAAGATCTTCTGCAAATGGGGCCAGCCTTGCTGCGATCTGTTTGCTTCCCCATTGAATGCAAAATGTAGAAGCTACTTTGCCCTTCTACCCCCTCCGGGGGATGTCCCCAGGGACGCACTGATACACGATTGCCCCCCGGGTCTCCTATATGCATTCCCACCAACTCCATTGATTCCCAGATTTCTACAGAAAGCCAGGAGCCTGGAAAGGACTATAATACTCATAGCCCCATTCTGGCCTCGTCAAATATGGTTTCCCTTTCTTCTAACTCATCAAATAGAGGAACCGTGGACTCTGGACGCAGTGCCAGACCTGCTGACACACTCGTCGGGAGTTCCTCACTCTCTACAGTCCCTCAAACTAGCAGCTTGGCTGCGCCGCTTCCCTGCCTAGCCAGGTCTCATCTACTCCTTCCGTCAGTTCAACACATCCTAGTTGCTTCTCATAAAGCCTCTACTACTAAGCTCTATACGAGTAAGTGGAAACGCTTTGTATATTGGGCATCTAGTCAAAACTTAGATCCCTTGGTAGCTCCTTTACATAAAATTTTAGAATTCTTATCCATCCTTTTTCACGCAGGAGCTTCTACTTCCACTCTAAGAGTACAGTTGGCGGCCATATCAAACTTCCATATTGGTGAGGGAGGTTCTTCCATTATGTCTCACAGGCTTTGTAAAGCCTTTTTGAAAGGAACCTTCCATCTTAGACCGCCTGTCAGAAAACCTTTCTTTCCATGGAGCCTGAATTTGCTGCTGTCGCAACTCATGTTGCCACCTTTTGAACCTGCTTCGTCATGCCTCCTAAAGTTCTTGTCGTGGAAGACACTGTTTCTTGTCACCGTGACCTCAGCTCGTAGAGTCTCAGAGCTGCAGGCATTATCGGTCAGACCACCTTACCTGATATTCCACCCAGACAGGGTTTCTTTGCGTACAAATCCATCTTTCCTTCCAAAAGTATGTTATTAACAAACTGGAGTATATGTTGCACAAGTTGGATGTTCACAGGCAGCTAAGATTTTATTTAGAGAGGACCAAAGCTTTCAGAAAAACGGATCAACTATTCGTCGCATTTGCAGACAATAAAAAGGGCATGGCAATTACTAAACGTACACTATCTAAATGGCTTTCTGACTGTATAACATTTGTATACTCTAAATCAAACCAATCCTTACCAAACAAACCTAAGGCCCATTCTACCAGATCCGTTTCCACCTCCTTAGCTCATGCGGCTCGCTTGCCTTTGGACACTATTTGTGCAGCAGCCACGTGGTCTAAACCACATACTTTCATCACTCATTATAGAGTGGACAAGGTCTCCAAGGATAGGACATCATTTGGTTCCACTGTGCTTAGGAACGTTCTTCCATGAGTCACTCGGGGTCACGGAGCTAGGGACACTACCCGTGAGTAAGAACAAACGGCGAGATTGAACACTCTTACATAAAGAAGTTATGGCCTTACCATAACGTTCCATATAGAGTGTTCATCTCGCCTTTGTTCTTAAACCCCCCCCCCCCATGTATTTGGAAGAACTGGTAGGATTAGAGTCTGATCGACGTGTCTTGACCCTTTGCAGGGTATATGGTCCCATGTGTCATGGGATATATGCTTAGACCATTAGTTATTGCTATGGTGAGAGAGTGTCTCTGAATGGCTGAAGAGAGTGTATGCTTTTAGCACCGCAGGTGTTGGATCCTTTCGTCTGGTTTGCTTGCAAACTAGATCTGAGTAATGGCAGGGAGGATTGTGGGATATGGGCTGGTCTCGAGCTTCTCTGAGATTCAGAGCTTTGCAATTCGGCCGACTCGGAGCCGAGGATCGGCTCCGAACTCGTGTGTAAGAACAACGGCGAGATGAACACTCTACATGGAACGTTATGGTAAGGACATAACTTCTTTTTCTTTCCTATGATGCTTTAAGGTTTGGTCTTGGTGCATTTATTCTTCAAGAGGGCAGACCTGTTGCCTATGGAGCTAGAACTCTTACCCAAATTGAGATGCAGTATACTCAGATTGAGAAGGAACATTTAGCAATTGTGTTTGCATGTTCAGAGTTCCATGATTATATTTATGGCCGAGCAATCTAGATAGAAACTGACCATCAACCTCTAGTCACTATTTTAAAGATGCCTATGCATTCCGCTCCAGCAAGACTACAAAGAGTGATGCTCAAATTGCAAAAGTATGATTTCAAAATGGTCTATACAAAAGGTAGACTTCTTTATCTGGCTGATACCTTATCCATATCGCCCAGAAATACCACAGAACAGCTTGATGCAGAGAATTTTGACTTTGATGTCATGGAAGTGCATAATTTTCTACCTTGAGACTTGAGCTGAGAGACCATACAAAGACTGATCCAGTTTTACAAAAGCTCAACCACTTCATCAATGTAGGATGGCTGTCAAAGCAATCCTGTGCACCGCCAGAAGTACAACCTTACTTTCCATACAGAGGTAAGATGCTGATGGAAGATGGTATCATTTTCAAATGTCCAAAAGTTGTTATTCCTCCTTCCTTACAGCATGAATACATTCAGATTTTGCATCATGGCCACCCAGGTTCCGATTCTACCAAAAGAAGGGCGAGAGGACTAGTATTTTGGCCTTCTCTATCAAAAGACATTGATAAAGTGCTTTCTTCTTGTTCAGTATGCAACAGTAGTAAGCCACATTTGCAAAAATAGCCACTTCAGCAAGCCAAATTCCTGAACTACATTGGTCAAAAGTAGCAGCTGAAATATTTGAGTGGAACAATCAGCATTACTTTGTGTTGGTAGACTCTTATTCTAACTGGTTTGAGATTGATTTGCTACCTAACCCTAACATCCAGTGCTGTTATTTCTAAGATGAAATGACATTTCTCAGTCCATGGTAGTCCACGCAGTTATTTCTGACAATGGTTCTCAGTTTACCAGTCAATTGTTTCAGAGAGTTGCAAAAGAGTGGGACTTTATCCATGTTACTAGTAAGTCCTGAATACCCACAGTCAAACAACCTTGCTAAACGTGCAGTATAGAGTGCAAAGCAATTACTACAGAGGTCAAAGCGTGACAATACCGATATCTTCATGAATTTACTTAATCTCAGAAATATACCCTGTGACAACCTACTTGGCTCACCTGCTCAGAGACTTCTATCTAGGCAAACTAGAACAACCTTGCCTATCAATTCTAGTTTGTTGGTGCCTAATGCTAAAAACAACAGAGCAATCAAAGCCCAACTTTTTAAAAAGTGCTCTTCTCAGAAGTCCTGCTATGATAAAATGAGCAGATTTCTTCATCCATTAAAAGGAGAGACAGTGAGGATGCAAACGGCGAAAGGCCTTGATCAAATTGGTCAATTGAGAGGTTTATGGGCCGAGCCGAGATCCTACTTAGTGGAATCTGAGGCTATAGAGTACAGGAGAAACCGCAGGCATCTTCTTCCTTTATCAGAAATGATATTGCAGTACTGTACCTGTGATACAGACTCTAGATCTCAGAGCAACCCTGACAATGTTCGTACCAAAGAATGTCGCAGTATCCATTTCCGTTCCTGATGATGTCCCGTATGTCCCCAAAGTTGAACACTCCTTGAAGACAGCCCCCATTGCTAGATCCAAGTCTGGCTTTTATGTTACATGATCAAGTCGTATTTCTAGACCTAGTGTAAAATGCACAGCAACCTAGACAAGATTGTTTTGTGTCTGTCTGATTTTGTATGATTGCATGTCAAATAATTCTGTATAATTTCATGTCAAAAGATCATTTCTGTAAATTGCATGTCATTGAATACTGTCATTTCATATATGGATCATTTCTCAGAGGGAGGATGTAGATCAGAGTATGTGTATGTACCTTTAAGAAGCATTTCTAGATATAGCACTTTCATATAAATAGTGAGTACATGCAGGCAGCAGTACCATTTTAAGAGACAGCCAAAGTGTTAACATGCATGGTAGTCAGTCTGTTTATAAGTTTATATAAGTTTGTTACAAAGCCTAATTTCTGATATGTTTGTGTAATAAAGCTGCTTCAACTGAACCCACGAATGTTCATCTGTTTTATCCTGACCAGATGAGCTTTTTGTCATTTTTCATTTGTTCCTCAACAGATGGGTTTGACTCTGATCCTCGGATCCAATGCAGCACTCCTGGATCAAACTCTTGAGCTCCTCCCTTTACCCTTAATGGCCGTGATCACTGCTTTAACCCGATCTCATTTACCACTCTAGCGATCAGTCGGGATTTTGAGCTCTGGGAATTGTTAGTCTATTGTGAGTGATATATTTTTGGTGTTTTTACTACCATATCTCTCTCTTCCTTACTATTTTCCTGTCTTTACCTTTCAGAGTTAGTATAACATTTCTTTAGACTTTCTGCTACTAGTGTAGATTCTGTTCTACTATAGTTGTTGGTCTTTCCTTTTTCTTACCTCTGCTGAGGTAATTTTTTCATACCATTGCTGGTATTTTCTACTTTTCACTTTTCTAAAAAAAAAAGTGTGTGTCTATATATATATATGTGTGTGTGTGTGTGTGTGTGTATACATACATATATATATATATATATATGTGTGTGTATATGTATATAAATATATATATATATATATATCTGAAGTAGTTAACTTCGTTTTATCTGCAGCCTGTGGGTATATGGATCCGTATTGGATCTGAGCCGGCAACTTTTTTTTTTCTAGCATCTGCTCCAAGCTCCTCCCCTTACCCATAATGCCCTACCATCTCCTATCTTCCCTCAGATCTCATTTGCTGTGCTAGTAGTGTGCATCATGGTCTCCTTTGCTCTGAGCTCAGGAATAGTAAGTAGTATTTTTTCTGGTAATTTAGGTGTGCTTGAGTGAATATTTGCCCATCCTCCCCTTGTGTGTAGTCTCTCGCTTGGTTGTCGGCGTTTTAAAAAAAAAAAAAAAAAAAAAAAAAAAGTTTTGTAGAGAGTAGTATTTAGGCCTGCCCTTCCCCTACCTGTCTTTGTGTGTGGTTTGTTGGATAGGTAGTGTTTGTACCTTTGAGTGCAGGACTATGGCTGATCAGCTGAAGCCTGTCTTCAAAAAATGTACAGTGTGGCCACAAGCTCTCCCTGGCTGATAGTCACACTCTGTGTGTAATTTGCTTGGGAGTGGCACATTTGTCCACTCAATGTACTATCTGTTCTGGTTTTAACTTGAGGGCCCTTAGGGATCGGAAGTCCAAGCTAGTTGCTAAAGGCCTTCTCCCTGCTGCCATGCTGGAATCTGCCTCGGCCTCGGTCTCTAGTGTTCCACCTCCCACCCAGACAGGGACTCAACCTCCCTCTTCTTCCGGTGATGGGTCTTCTAAAGACAAACCTTCAGTCAGCGTGGCTGACAAAGAAAAAGATAAAGGCGCAGAGAGGAAAGGGAGAAGAAGTAGGAAAGACATCGTAAGAGATCCCCAGACAGGGAGCTCTTTCTCAGTTCTCCTTCTAAGACCATGAGGCCTGTTTCTCCACGGCTCCGGTCTCCTCATTTCTCACCGGAGCCGTTGGAACATTCGGACCTGAGGCATTACTCCACATTGCGCAGACCAGCCAGATCTGAGTCGGCGGCCTCTTCGAGGTTGACTCTGAGCCTATCGGACATGGACATGGACAGGATGATGCGGAGATTTATTCAGACCCAAATTCAGATGGGAGTCTTGCCAGGCCCCTCTCCCTCTGGAGGGGACCTCCATGCCTCTTTTTCTGCCCCATTTCTCCTTCCCTGATCTGTGCTTCGGCTTCGGGGCTCTTGGATCCGAGGTTTTTCAGAGCTGGTAGCTCGGTGCCGACGGTTCCTCCAATCTTGACTCCAGCTGTTACCTTGAGTTCCTCGGATCCGACTTGTTTGGATCTGAGTGGCTCTCGGAGCCGCGGACAGGGAGTCGGACCCAGGGGAATGGATTCTTTGGCTCCAACCTTTTCGGATCCGATCCGTTCCCTCGGACCTCAGGCTATCCTGACTTCGGCTCCAGTCCCCGCTTCGGATCCGGGGAGGGCTTCTCCCTCGGCCTTCAAAGTGGTGGAGAGGGTTCTCTCCCAGGGATTGAGACCCCAGCCCATCCCCTCGGATACCACCCAGGCCCCCCTGGATTTGGCGATGACTCCCTTCATCCTGTCTCATGGAAGCCCATGCCAGAGGATCCCCAGAGTAAATTCCCTGAGGAAACCACTGTATCTCACGAATCCCCTTCAGAAAGTCCCACTGAAGAGGGTTACCGTAAGCACAAGTGCAAAAGGAGGCACTTGGACTCCCCCGAGTCCCTCACTACGGACACTGACTTAGATGAAGGAGAAGATTCCCCCAGGTCACCTCCCGAAGACATCTCCTTCGGAGAAATTATGGAGATCCTCCACCAGAGGGGAGGTTGATCAGCCCCAAAACCTTCTGGGGATGAGTCAGTGTTCCTGGAGGCCTTTGGCATGGGCTTATCTACTTCCTGGGTGTCCCCACCAGCGGACCCCTTGGTGAACCTCATCACCACGAGGGCATGGAAGGAGCCTGACACCGTAGAGCCCATCCCCAAATGCCCTGACAAGGTTTTATCTCCCCCTTCCAACAGACAATCTTGGTCGAAAGGAGCCCCAGTTGATGCTATGTTGGTTGCAGCGGCCACAAAGAAGGAACTAGCACAGGAGAGTTCCTCAGTCCACCCTCCAGACAAGGAGTCCAGGTCGGTGGATACGTTTGGGAAGGGTGTCTACTCCTCAGCGACTTTTTCAATCCGCGCACTGAATTATTTGGCACATGTGATTCGGCTTCAGTGAGACCTTGCTTCGGAATTCACTGAGTCGCCCCCAGAGACTTTATCTCCACAGGACAGACAGTTCTCGGTGAAAATGTCTACTCTTAAGTCAGTCTCAAACACGTCAATGTGACTCCTTTCCCATGCCACGGAAGGAGCAGCTGGGACAGGCATAGCCATGAGGTGTCATGCCTGGCTCAGGTTGTGTCAGTTTGTGGACCCTTTCAAGGTGTCGTTTATCAGCGCTCCCTGCAACAGTTCTTCCCTTTTTGGGAAGACAGTACGTGACACACTTGTCCAGAGCGAAAAGGACGGGAAGACTTTGTCTGCCGTCGGAGTCCGCTTTTCTACCCCTCAGCGGTCCTTCTGTAGGAATCAAAGAGGGCAGAAGAAGGTGTGGTTCCAAAAATCTCAGTTTTCCCGGGATTCTCAGGAAAACTATTCCCCCAGAGGCAGAGGGGGACAGGATCGACACCGACCTAGAGGTAGGGGGGGGTCCCAGGCATTTCGGGTCTAGGGAACCCTTTTCTGATAGAACCGGTCAGCAGCCCTGAGGGGTTGCCTGACTGTCCTACTCTGGTGGCAGTCGGAGGACGATTGTCCTTACTTCCAGTGGCATGGGAGTCCATTACGACAGATCGCCGGGTTTTAAAGATAATTTCCAGAGGTTACTCTTTCCCATTTGTTGTCCCTCCAAATATTACAAAACACTTCCCGGATGTTCCACCCGCTCACAGGGAGGCCGCAGCTCTAGAGGTTTCAAAGCTGCTTCTCAAACGAGCCATCAAACATGTCCCCCCCCGATCAGTCCGGATCAGGTGTCTACTCAAGGTTCTTTTTGGTGCCAAAAAAGACGGGGGACCTCAGGTCCATTCTAGACCTGTCAACATTAAACCTGTCGGTAGCCAATCAGAAATTCCGGATGGTCACCCTACAAGTCCATTCTACCTTATCTCCGAGAGTACGACTGGATGTCCTCGTTAGACCTCCAGAATGCTTACTACCACATCAAAATACACAGAAGCTCCAGGAGGTTTCTGCGCTTCCGGCTGGGAGCCAGTCATTTTCAGTTCAGAGTCCTACCCTTCAGTCTTACCACAGCCCCCAGGGTGTTCACCAAGGTAATAGCAGTTGTAGCGGCTCACCTGAGGCTTCAGGGTATTCAGGTGTTTCCTTACCTGGACGACTGGCTCTTCGCTGCGCCCAACAAGCATCACTTGTGTCTGGCCCGAGATTATTTTATTCAGTTGGCAGATCTACTGGGAATTACAGTCAGTGTTCACAAATCCCATTTGCAACCAGTGCAAGTTCTAGACTTCATTGGGGCACGGCTGGACACTTTGCAGATTAAGGTATTCTTAATTCTAGACAGGATCCTACACCTCAGATGCCACATAGCTCAGATAGTGAACTTCAAGTCTTCAAAGGCGAGCAAGATTCTCTGGGCTCTTGCCTCCATGGCTGCCGCCATATTGATTCTCCCTTGTGCACACCTTTGCATGCGGGTTCTTCAATGGACTCTGGCTGTTCAATGATCTTGGATAGACCTGCCCAGTCACATCTGCAGGACGTCTCTTATTTTGTGGTTAAGTTCACCGGAGATATCAAAAGGACACCCCTTCATGTCATCTCCTGTCCAAGCCACAGTGACCATGGATGCCTCCCAACTCGGGTGGGGGAGACACTGTTTGGGAAGGACAGTCCAAGGCATGTGGTCCCAGTCAGAGACCCAGTTGCACATAATGCTCTAGAGATGAGGGCAGTGCTTTTAGCGTTGGAAGCCTTTCACACAGTCCTCCCTCTCGGATTGATTGCAGTTCAGTCAGACAACGTCGGTTGTCTGGTATATCAACAAGCAGGGGGGAACCAGATCCTACCCCCTGTGTCGCGAGGCCATGAGAGTTTGGGAATGGGCGATTTCCACCGGTCGGTTTCTGATAGCAACACACATCCCGGAGCACTCCAACATTTTAGCAGACAGATTGAGTCGGGCCATTCTGATGCCGTGCGAGTGGTCTGTGAAACAGTCAGTAGCGGAGGAGATCTTCCTTGCATGGGATCAGCCTTGCTGTGATCTCTTCGCATTTCCTTCCAAAGCGAAGTGCGAGTTCTTCGCTCTGATTCCCTCACCAGGGGAAGTCCTCAGAGATGCTCTAGTCCATGCTTGCTGCCCCCGGGCTTCTGTATGCTTATCCACCATTGCCACTCATTCCAAAGTTTCTTCAGAAAGCTTGCCGACTACGGTGCAAAATGATCCTCATTGTCCCATTCTGGCCTCGTCATGTTCGGTTCCCATTCCTTTGGCCTCATCTCTTAGCTCCCCCGTGGGTTCTGGATCCCTGCCAGGATCTAATCTCCCATCCGTCAGGGCTACGTCCGCCCAATCTGGGCAGCCTCAAGCTGACAGCCTGGTTGCTCCAGTTCTGTTAATTGCCAGGACTTCCGGTCTTCCATCCCCAGTAAGATTCATTCTGGTGGCTTCTCTTAAAGACTCCACTAGGAAACTTTATTGCAGTAAATGGAAGTGCTTTTCCATTTGGGCCTCACAGAGAAAAATAGATCCATTTACAGCCCCTGTTCCAGTGGTTTTGGACTTCCTGTCTGGTATCTTTCAGCAAGGAGCTAGTTCCTCCACAGTGAAAGTATTGGCAGCCATTTCCAGTTTTCACGTTGGTGAAGACAACATGGCCTTAGCCTCCTCTAGGCTGTGTAAGGCTTTTCTTAAAGGTACTTTTCTGTTACGGCCGCCTGTCAAGGATTCAGTGCCTCCTTGGGACCTTACTTTTGTTTTACAGGCATTGGTGGCTCCTCCTTTCAAACCTTCGGCTTTGGTGGACTTGAAATTTTTATCCTGGAAGACCGCTTTCCTAGTCACCATTACATCTGCTAGGAGGGTTTCTGAGCTTCAAGTTCTGTCTGCCGTGCCTCAGTATTTGGTCTTCTATAAGGGTAGGGTCTCCCTCCATACTAACCCTTCCTTCATACCTAAAGTGGCATCTGAAGCAAACATAAACCAGTCCATTAATCTGCCCGTTTTCTTTCATAACTTCCAAAATAAAGGTGAATATAAACTCCATTTGTTAGTTATTCATAGACTGCTTTGTTTTTATTTTCATAGAACGAAGTCTTTCTGCAAGACTGACCAGTTGTTTGTTTCCTTTTCCAAAGTATTTATGGGAAAAGCTATTTTAAAAGTTTCTTTGGCCAGATGGATCACTCTTTGTATTTCACATGCCTACAAAGCAAAAGGTTTATGTCCTTCTGGTATTGTTAAGGCTCACTCTACCAGGTCCATGATGACTTCTGCTGCTTTTTGGTCTAGGGTACCTTTGGATGATATTTTTGCAGCAGCGACCTGGTCCAATTCACATACCTTCATTTCCCATTACAAATTAGATCTGATTTTGAGGGGTAGAGCATCCTTTGGCTCTGCGGTGCTCAGGAATATCCTTCCATAAGGGTCTTCCAGGATTGGAGTAGCTGGGGACTCTGTCCCACAGGTTGCAGATAAAATGAAGTTAACTACTTCAGATAAAGAAGTTATGTACTTATCATAACGTTCCATCTGAGTAGTTATACTTCATTTTTCTGCAACATTCCCTCCCTCCGTCCCCCGGACCTTGTCCTGTCTTTCAGGATTGGTTTATTGGGTTGAGTTGCTTATGTTTTAGTTGCAGCAAACTTGATCTGAGGGAAGATAGGAGATGGTAGGGCATTATGGGTAAGGGGAGGAGCTCGGAGCTTGGAGCAGATGCTAGAAAAAAAAACAAAAAGTTGACGGCTCGGATCCGATATGGATCCGTATACTCACAGGTTGCAGAAAAATGTAGTATAACTACTCAGATGGAACATTATGGTGAGTCCATAACTTCTTTATATATATATATATATAGAGATATGTATATATATATATATATGTGCATATGTATAAAATAATACTCCTTTTGCTTTTTGTTAGACTGTTCTTTTTGTGTGCCGTGTCTTTTTCCGGTATGAGAGACAAACCTATGCACTTTTTTTGAAAATGTTTGTTAGCTTTTAACTTAAATTGATCATGACAGTAATTGTATTTAGAAATTTGTGAGCATAACAATATGAACAAGAGCAAACAAGAATAACTGTTTGCAAGAGTGTCTGCTAACAATGAAGATTCTCAAAAATTCCTATACATTGCAGTTGATATGAGTATAGCTATTGTTGTTTATCAAGCAGTTCCTTGAAATTTGTCCATGTATTATAGTAGTAAGTGATTCTAGTAGATCTTGTTTTAATAGTGATAATTTCCAGATGACCTACTTCGGTTGCAATATTTGTAAATTCTTTGAAAGAGGATGTAGCTTCATTTTTCCTTGGTTATAACTTTCCTCACAATTGATACAATTGACCATAAAAGAGAGTATTTAATTATTTTAACACAAACAGGAATAGGGTAGTAAAGAGAATTAATGACTTGGATAAAACAAAATTGTCCCCAAATAAAGCTTGGAAAAAAAGGTTGTTTTTCCAATAAGGTGCAAGTACAACACAATCAAAGAACATGTGTTGTCAATCTGCTTCAAGCTGTTGTTTACATCTCCAGCAGACTTGCATCTTTTTAAGCATTAATTCAATTTTATGAGGTGTGAAGAAAGATCTATGCAAGAAATTCCAAGTAAACATTTCCATCTAAGAGAAGAAGTCTGTTTGGAAGATACTAAAAATTATTTTTTTTATCCTCTTCATCTGGAGGTCTGTTATTAATGTGAGTAAAATAGTTCCAACAATTGTCATTGCAACTTTTTGTTTCTTTTCTCACCACTCTATATAATTTGGATAAGAGACCCTCTTCCCCATGTGTTTTGTTGTGTTAATAGTATTAAAAAAAATAATTTAATTTTGGGATAAGTTCTCTTACCCTTGGTTGCATTAACTTAATTTTACCTTCTACATATTGTCTGTAAAAGTGTACTTCCAACCACATATCTTTGCTTAAGTCATATTTCTTATGATATAATCAACAGAATTCAGTTTTTCATTATTCATTATTTGAAATTAATATATCAGATTTGTTTCTTTAAATGTAGTTATTGTGTCTGACTTTGAAGTGAAAATATTATTTTGAGTGTATGCTAAAGGGAAAAAAAAGAAAAATCCATGCCTTATATGTTGGATTTCTATAAATTAAGTTTCTAAAGGTATTTAATGCAGTAAAAATAAAATAAAAGTCAATTGTCTGGTGACTCCATTCTGAAAAGTAATCATCTGATGTTGTTAATCTTCATTCCTCTCTTATGGGTGTTGGTTCCGTCCTCGGAACCGAGTCAGCCTAAGCTTGTGCCAGCCAAAAAGCTCTTGAGCTAAACTTTACCCATAGTGCCCCTCTCCCTATTACCTCAAATGTCGTTTGCCGCGTAGATATCATGACGTGTCAAGCCAGCTCTCAGCTAATTACTATAAAAGTTATCATTCTTACATTTTTTCCACAGTTTTTTGCTTTATTACTTCTGTATTTTCCTTCTGTTATTAGTCACTAAACCTTTACCCCACTATTGAGTGCTTTTTCTTGCCTTTCGTACCAATTTGGTAATCTCAGTACCATTGTTGGTACAGGCCTTCCCTCTCTCTACCTTCTTTTCCCATAACTTTTGAGTTAGTATAAATACCATTGTTGGTATTCTTTCCTTTCTTCCTCCATAAAAAAAAAAAAATAATAATAATAAAAAAGCTTTCTTATTTCTTCCTATTTTTTGATATACAAGTATAGAGTTTGTACTTTGTGTTTTACTGGTTTATGGTAAATAAATATTTGCTTTAAGTTGATCCCATCATGTCTGAAAAGAAAGGAACAAGACACCAAGGCTCAAACTTAACAATTTATTAAACATAAACTTACTAAATAAACAGCAAAACTAATACTAAATAAACAGAAAAACGATTAGATCATGTACTTACAAGCATATGCATAAACAAAATCGTCTTTGCCACTGATAGGGAGACTTCATTCCTATCCAGTGCAGCTATCTGTTCAGTCAAGGCAAGGCCGACACTGGCAAAATGTCTCTAAGCTCAGTTCAGGCTGGTGCTGTGATCAAATCCGGATGATGATGATTTCCATTTTAGCCTTTGAGCTTTTATAGTCTTGAACAAACAACAGGGTCATTGATCACAAGCTCATCATGAGTTGATGGAATATTGTAGAAAAATATGACATTACAAGCTCATCATGAGTTGATGGAATATTTTAGAAAATTACAGATAATTTCCTAAGTTGTAAACAAGTCTCGTAATGTCTGGTCTTGTGCCTTACTTCCCTTTTTCAAAGAACAGTTAGCTCACAAACTTGTGATATAGTTCCTCTTTGAAATCCCCACATTCTGGTAAACATCTTTTAAGCTGATAAACAACTTATAGGTTAACAAAAGTTCAGTAATACCAGTAATCAGTGAGCAAGGCCTGCTCTTAAGCATATTGTATTGTTACAATATTAGCAGCATATAGTGAGGTAGTGGCATATCAAGATCTAGCAATAATCAAGCTAGCAGTAATTAAACATACACAGTGATATGTGGCTCGAGGCATAGCAAAAACTGGTAGACTGTGTGGATCAGTCACAGTGACCAATGCCATTGCAAAATGCCTAACTCAGACACTCATCTATCATGTGTCTACTGCCTGGGTGCCCCACACCTCTCTACCCAACCACGGTGCAAAATTTGCAAAGGGTTCAGTTCTTGTACGCTAACCGAGAGAAAAAATACGCTGATACTAAAAGGCCTTTTAAAAACTTCTTTTTCAGAGGCTATTTCTGAGACGGAAGGCTCAACCCCTTCAAAGAAAGAACACAAATGAAGACGTCACTCCGTTCCTTCTTTGCTTCATACTAGTGATAAAAAGTCTTCCGAACCAAAAATCCCTAAATTGACACCAATGACTTCGGCACCGGGGCCTCAACCACCCTCCACAGTGCCGTCCTCAGTTCCAAGACCTTGATTATCCACTTCGGTACAGTCTTCAGTGACACTGTCTCCGGCACCAGCCACGGTACTGATAATGTCCACTGTACCAACCATGTCTTTATCTACCGTTCCAGTCCCATCCTTTTCGGCACCAACAATAGTACACCCAACACCGGTCACTCCCCCCCCCCCCCATGCATCTTTCTGGTCCTGAGACCGGGGTGCTGATAGGAGAAGCTCTTCCCTCTGACCCGGTACTCCCCTATGGCAGATCCATTCTTTGGGCAACAATATAGCCCTTTCTTGGAACGGCCCGATTCTCCATCGGGGTTATCAACCCACTCCTCCAGAAGCCCCTTGGAATTGGACGTGGTGTGACTTGTGGATCAGCTACTGACAGCCAGAGGGATTTCAACACCTTCCAGAACTTCCCTCCCAACTGGAGTTGAGAGTTTTTCTCCACGGACTCCTGCATATTCTCCTCCTTTGACCTCCTTGCAGGTATCGAAGCACCCAACACCGACAAATATTTCGGTTCCCATTTCTTCAGTTTTGCTAATGGACCGCACTGTGATTCCAGAGCCAACCCTTTGGCCATCGACTCATTCGTAGCCGAGCCATCCTCGGGATTGTCACTGGGATGCCGACATCATGACCCCTAGTACAGTGCCATCTAGTACAGTTCCGGGTGTCTTGGCAGCACCAAGTCCTCTCGGGGCTCCTTCCTTGGGAGTGAGTTCGTCGGGGCAGGGTGTGACCCTGGTTCCGAGGTTGTCCTTCTCAGTTCCAGGCTCCCATCCCTCTTCAGGTGGGCCAGCTTTCCAAGTGATGGAGAGGGTACTTGCCTCTGTAGGCAAACCATCACCGCCTGAGTACCATATATATCCTGCATTTGAACCGCAGCTGACACAGTCCACCACATCAGGAAATCGAGCACAAGAGCCTCAAGATACCCTACTGCAAGACACCCTCTCTTCTGAGTCCTCTTCAGAAGCCCCTGCTGAAGAGGTACCATGTAAGAGATCATGCAAGAGGAAGCACGTAAGAGTCCCTCACCGAAGATGCAGACTACGATGAAAGGGAGGGGTCCCCGTGGTCGCCCCCTGAGGATGTCTCCTTCTGAGACATACTAAAAATTTTAAAACAGCATGGAGGCTTGAAGCCTACCACCCCCTCCTCTGAGGAATCCATATTCTTGCAGGCTTTTCATGCTCAACCCCATACTTCCTGGGTGACCCCGCCTACAGACAGACTAGTCCAGCTCATCGTGCAGCATGCATGGAAGAGTCCTGATACCATTGAATCAATCCCATGGAGACCAGACAAAATTTTATCCCTACCAAATGAAAGTCCCCACTTGTCCAAAGGCCTAGCAGTATATGCTATGGTGGTGGCGGCAGCCAATAAAAAGGAGCTTACAGAGGAGAGCCATGCTGTCCTTCCCCCAAACAGGGACTCTCGGATGATGGACAGATTAGGGGAGTGAGTGAGTGCCTCGTCAACCTTTGCCATTCGGTCTTTGAATTATTTGGCACACTTTACCAGGCTCCAGTGAGACTTAGTTTCAGAACTCTCAGAAACCTTAGCATGGTGCAGTCTCTGACGAGGTATGTGACAAAGTTGCCTCACAGCTTGCAACCATTGAATCCATTTCTAACTCGTCCATGAGGTTGATATCTCACTCTTCTGAAGGCGCGTCCAGAGCAGCGGGTTCAGGCATTATGAGTTTGGATGCGCCTTTTGTGATTTTGAGGGCCCCTTTAAGTCTTCTTTACTCAACGCTCCATTGGAAACGTCTTCCCTTTTCTACCCAAAAGTAAAAGACACGTTAGCCAGGTGTGAAAAGGACAGCAAGATCCTGTCGGCCGTAGGCATACATTTTTTTCACCCCCAGCGATCCTTCTCCAGGAATCAGAGGAGTGAAAAGATGTGGCACAAAAAATATCAGGGTCCTTTCCATAACACACGTGGTGAGTTTTCCCCCAAGGGCAGAGGGGGAAACTCATCCGGAAGACAATCCTACAGGGGTAAAGGTGGTCTGCATAACCAGGGAGCTAGAGATTCTTTCTCTGGGCAGCCCTACTAGCACTCCTGAAGAGTGGCCCAATTGCTTTCCTCTGGAAGCAGTCGGGGGGCATTTCTCTCTGCACCACCCGGCCTGGCAAAGAATAACCATAGATTCTTGGGTGCAGAATATAATCGCCAGAGGTTACAACATACCCTTCAATATTTACCCCAAGCTATTAAGGCACATTCTTGACATTCCACCCAGTCATAGAGAAGTAGCAGCTTAAGAAATACAAAAGCTGCTACAAAAAAGAGTCATCCAAGCAGCCCCACCAGACCAAATATGATCCAGATTTTACTCAAGGTTCTTTTCAGTGCCAAAAAAGACAGGGGACTGGAGACCAATCTTGGATCTCAGCATTTTAAACAAATTTGTCAACCAAACAAAATTCCAGATGGTCATGGTTCAGTCTATCCTACCTTTCCTGGAAAAGGCAATTGGGTCTGCTCAATAGATCTTCAGGATGCGTATTACCGTATAAAAATGGACAAATGCTCCAGAAGATTCCTTCGCTTCTGGCTGGGAGCCAATCATTGCCAATTCCAAGCACTGCCCTTTGGAGACTCTACAGCCCTCAGAGTGTTCACCAAATGCATGGCAATGTTAACAGCTCACTTGAGACTACAGGGACTCAGGATGATTCCATATCTAGACGATTGGCTCCTTACCGCCCCCACCAAGCATCTACTGGTTACATCTTTACATTACACTCTAAAACTAGCAACATTTCTGGGAATCTTAATAAACAAAAAGAAATGCAGGTTGACTCCTTCTGAAACCCTGGAATTCATAAGCGCAACTTTTGACACTCGATCTTGCCCAGCCTCCCTTCCATCTCACAGACTGGAAAGATTAAGATCCCAACTCCGAGTGATACTGTCTCAAGACAAAGTTCCAGCTTGGGCTGTGATGCAACTTTTAGGATCAATGGCAGCATTGATTACAATAGTTCCCCTGGCAAGGCTACAAATGAGTCTTCTCCAATAACCCCTTCTAACGCAGTGGTCTCCTTCAAATCAACCGATGTCTTTTCAGATCTGCATAACAAACCAATGCTAACAAGATTTAATTTGGTGGATGAAGCCAGAGCAAGTCCTATGGAGCTGTCCTTTCTTCCCGTCTCAGCCCAAGGCCATAGTGACCACAGACTCTTTTGGCAGGGTGGGGGTGCACTTCCAGGGAAAGACCGTCCAAGGCACTTGGTCCCCTCTGAAGGCCCATCTGCCTACCAGTGTTCTAGAACTGAGGGCAGTGCTTCTAGAGTTGCAAGCCTTTCAGTCTGCCCTCCCTTCAGGGATGATTACTATCCAGTCCAACAACATGTCAGTAGTCTAGTATATCAGCAAACAAGGGAGAACGAGGTCTTACCCGTTGTGTCGAGAGGCTATGAGAATTTGACATTGAGGGACAGCTTCCAAACGCTTCCTGATAGGTTCATAGGTTCATACTAGGCTATCTGCCCTAGGGCATTTATAAGCCTAGCCAGAGTGTGTTTGGCTTTCGCCACCCATTTTAAATTAATTTTGCTATGCCCTTTTTTGAGGTTAGTATACTGTGCCTCTGTCTAACAGTGACACAGAAGTGATACCCGGGGTAAACCTATGATCTCCCATCCACTCATCAAGATTCCTCTTGAAGAGAGTCAATGAGGGACTCTGCCTAACGTGGACTGGGATTTTATTCCAGAGTGAAGGGAGCCTCTGGGTTATGAATCTGTCCCTCCAGCATGTCCTATTTATTTCAGTGCTGAGGTTCAAGTCTCTCGAGCGCATAGCTCGATGGGATTTGGATTTTCTGAGGTGCAGCATGTCCATTAATTCCGGGTTGGACATGGCTTTATACGTCAGGCACAGATAGCCTCTGAGCAGGCGGTATGCCACTGAGTAGAGCTGGAGTTTCTTTAACCGGGCAGCATATGGCATCTGGTTGAGCCCTTTGATCCTTTTGGTGAGGTACTTTTGGGGTCTTTCCAGTTGCTGCAGGTGTCTGGTAAGGTACATCCCAAAAGGGGCATTGTACTCAATTATGGGCCTGATGAGGGATGAGTAAAGAGGCACGATGACCTCCCCTGATCTAGATGTGAATCCCTTCATGATTAGGTGAGCTATATAAAATGTTTTTCTAACCACTTTGGCCACGTGGTTGTCAAATGAGAGATTGCTATCAACTTGGGTCCCCAGGTCCCTAATTACTTCTTCTGTACTTAATGGATTACCACCTATGTGGTAATTTGTGGGCACTTTGTTTTTGCCAACGAGGATGACTATACACTTTTTGGCGTTTAGCTTGAGGCCATGGCTCTGGCACCAGTTGACTGTTTCTATGAGGCCCTTTTGGAGGATGCTTGTGTCGGCTGGAGAGTCGATTATGGTGCCCAGTTTGCAGTCATCTGCGAACTTGGTCAGCCACAGTCCTTTCATGTTGGCCTCTACCTCCGAGAAATATATACCGAACTAGAGAGGTCCCAGGACTGAACCTTGTGGGACACCACTTGTAACTGGTTTGGAGTCTGACATGGCTATAGCAATTTTAACCATGTGGGTTCTGTCCTTGAGCCAGTTTGCAACCCATCTAGTGACATAGGCGTTTATATTTAAGCTGGTGAGCTTATCTATAATGCCCGAGTGGGATATTGTATCGAAGGCTTTTGCGAAGTCCAGGTAGGCTGTGTGGACCACCTTCCCCTCGTCAATGGCCTTGATGACTGTTTCAAAGAAATCAACCAGGTTTAAGAGGCAGGATCTGCCCTTAACAAAGCCGAATGGGTAGGATCCAGTGTCTGTAGGTCCCCAATATCTTTATTTATGAGGTCCATGATGATCCTTTTCATAGCTTTGCAGACCAAGCTCGTCAGGCTTATGGGGCGATAGTTTCCATGATCCGTTGAGGCACCACCTTTGCGGAGAGAGGCCACTGTTGCTGTACGCCACTGTTTGGGTACATATCCTGTAGTAAGGCTGAGATTGAACAGTAGTTTTATGTTTGGGTTTAGCTCTTCTTGGAGTCCATGTAGGACGCAGCCTGGAACACCGTCTGGTCCCATTGATGCTGTGTTTTTTGCTTTGGAGAGGGCGACTCTTACCTGAGCATCTGAGATGTCAGGGGGGCAGCACTCTGCTGGGATAGATATTTGCCCTTTTGTTGGGGGGGGGGAGTAGTTTGCGCTGAACCTGTCAGCTAGGATGTTGGCAATGTCTGTGGGATTGGTGTATTTTTTGTCATTTTGGACTAATTCTGAGCATATCTGGGAATTCCCACCCAGGTTCCCAACATAACTAAAGAAAGCCTTGTGATTATCCTTAGTGTCCTGTGCAATTTTTCTCTCGAAGCTGGCCTTAGACGATTTTATGAGTGCCCGTAGTTTTTTGCTAATACTGATCAGAGATGCCTTCCCTTTTTGGGATTTTGCTCTATCATGTAGTAGCTTCCTCTTTCTATTGTATAGTTTGTTTATGGCTGGGGTCCACCAGACAGGATGTCTGCCTTTGGAGGATTGGGTCTTGGTTTTATTTGGGATTGCATAATCCATGCATTCCTGAAGGTGTTCATAGAATGCGTTAATAAAGGATTCTGCAGTCTGGGCAGTATTTTCCACAGGCCCGGGGGCTTTGAAGAATTCCACCTCAGTTTTGAGGAGTGGGAAATTTGCTTTAGAGAAGTTTTTCACTGTGGTTTTCAGGGCAGGGGGTGGAGTCGGGATGTGAATATCCAGTGAGATTAGTTTATGGTCTGATCTTACCAGTGAGGAATACACTTCTGGTTTGGAGCATAGAGTCCCCATGTTGGTGATGATCAGGTCCAGTATGTTTTCCCCTCTTGTGGGAGTGGTAACAAGTTGTTCCATAGCATTTGAGTTTATAAATTCTAGGAACCTTTGGGCTAGGGTGTTGTAGCTAGAGTAATGCTCCCAGTCTATGTTTGGGTAGTTGAAGTCACCCAATATAATGGTGTTTGGAGAGACCTTCATATTTTCCAGTGTTCTCAGGAAGGCCGAGTGGGGTTCCTGGGTTTGGGAGGGTGGTCTGTAGCAGGCTATAAACTGGAAGGCAGTTTTACTTACTGTTAGTTGCACATGGATAGTCTCTGATGCTTCGTGCTGTGCCACCAACCTGGAGGTGTGGGTATCTTTGACGAATATTGATACTCCCCCTCCTTTTGTGGTTCGGTCCAGGTTTTGGGGCTGAAAAGCATGATATGAGGTATAACCTGGTAGTGCTGGGGTGCTCTCTGGAGCCTTGAACCAGGTTTCTGTCACTGCACAGATATCGATGTTCTCCATACTGAGGAGAGCTTCGAGTGCATGCATCTTGAGGTTAAGACTTCTGGCGTTTAGCAGCATTACCTTTAGTTTCTTGTTCCTTGTGCTATGGAGGTGGGTTTGACTTTTGAGCCTTGCCTAAAAAAGACACTATAGGGGTAGCAAGAGCCTTTGCCAATATCCGAAAGCCCAGGGGTGACAGGTGCAAGCCGTCCCTAGCGAAGCAACGTGGCTTGTCGAGCATGTCATCCCAGGCTGACAGACACTGGATCCCCTTTGAATGACACCAAAATTTTAGCCAATTGTTAAAATCGATCATTTTGTCTTTATACTATGGCATCATTCTAGGTGAGGGTAAGATGCTGCTCAAGGTCAGGGTCATACCGGCCTGGGCTACATGATCAGAGAGCTCCTCTATGTCTCTTTTCATGTAGTCAAGGGAGGTATGTCTCAGGTCATTCACGCCAGCATGTACAATGACTGAGTCATATTTGTATTTGCTTTGGAGTGACCTGAGTGCTTGTGTTACGTGGCGGATCCTAGTGCCCGACAGGCAGCTCACTGTGACCTTCTCTTTATTCAGCCTGGTGAGCGGGACGTCAGTGTGTCTGACAATAGAGTCACCTATTACAAGGATATCAGGTGTGTTATTCAGCCTTAAGGGCTGTGACTGCTTGGCACACTGACTTTGTGTGGTATGTGTTGTACGTGTTTTGGGGTAGCGTTTGCTTGGATGTCTGCTTTGGAGATCTCTGTTGCTTAGGTAGATTTTTATTTAGAGCCTCCGAGTATGTTTTTGTGTTTTTATGTGTTTGGTTCGCTGTTGTGGTGGGACTATGTGATACTGGAATTGTGTTGTGTGAGGTTACCTTCCCCTCCTGACTGGTTACACCAGTTTTGAGATGAGAGAACTCAGCCTCCAGTTTGGCTATATGGTTGCATCTCTCACATATATTTGAACCTGTTTGGAGGAGGAGAGGGTTGTCCGTGTACATGCGAGTTGTAACATTGCCTCAAAATTCCCAGATTCACCAGCTGGACTGGAGAGGAAACCATTGACTGACCTTTGGACATGCTAGAGTAATATAGGGAACTGAATTAAAATGGACCAATAGGGGACAAGGTAATCGTAGAGAGTATAAGAGTAAGTAGTGCTTATGGTTTATTAGTGCTAACTTGCAAGATTACTTATTTGGACCAGTGAGGGGCCTTAGAATGAGAATATAGTGTTTAATTTGAGAGATAGAGCAGTTCAAAGGGAAAAAGTGAAGAGCAGACTTTGTGGAGCCAGGAATAGTTTAAACCCAATTAGGCGGCGCTGCCCGATGTTGCGCTATGCACAAAAACGCGCAAAACTGCGCAAAAGAGGGTTTTAAGAGAGGGAGATCAAGGAGTTTGGAATTGTCCCAAAATAGCCAATAAAACTACAGTTTCAAGGCAGTAACCACTCCCACAGGGGCAGGTAGGCTGCTCAATGTTTATCACTGCCACTGATGAACACAAAGACTTCCCTTTAGCCCAAGCAAACAATGACCTCCAAGAAACTTACAAACAGTTCAGAACAGCAAATCTGTAACTGAACTTTTTTAAATCTCAGAAAAGTGGGGGGAAAAGCAAGATTTTTTGGGGGAGGGTTTTGTTTTTTTAAGGAAAGCAGAGGTTCACAAGTATCAACAAGTTAGAACAGTGCAGTAAATGACCCCACACTTGAGTGCTAGGCCAGAGACAGATAAAATGCAAGTTTTAAGAAAAAAAATTATTTTAAAAATAAGTGCAGGAAGGAAATTCAGTAATCTGCTCTAGGTTGTGTTGTAAATACAGTTACCAACACGGAAATCAAGTTTAACAAGCCAGAAAATGCTCAAAAGTAGGCGGCAATGCAGAAAAACTTAACAAATAATCTGAAGCAAAATACTTAAAATCTCAAAAGTGGCTCCTTTCTTCTCTCAGCATCTTCCCCTCTTGGTGGGTGCTTCACCAACAGCCAACAAGTCCAAAAAGACGCCAAAACCATGAGGCAATTGAGTTTTAAGAGAGGGAGATCAAGGAGTTTGGAATTGACCCAAAATGGCCAATAAAACTACAGTTTCAAGGCAGTAACCACTCCCACAGGGATAGGCAGGCTGCTCAATGTTTATCACTGCCACTGATGAACACAGAGACTTCCCTTTAGCCCAAGCAAACAATGGCCTCCAAGAAACTTACAAACAGTTCAGAACAGCAAATCTGTAACTGAACTTTTTTAAATCTCAGAAAAGTGGGGAAAAAAGCAAGATTTTTTTGTTTTTTTAAGGAAAGCAGAGGTTCACAAGTATCAACAAGTTAGAACAGTGCACTAAATGACCCCACACTTGAGTGCTAGGCCAGAGACATATAATATGCAAGTTGTAAGAAAAAGTAAATGATTTTAAAAATAAGTGCAGGCAGGAAATTCAGTAATCAGCTCTAGGTTGTGTTCTAAATACAGTTACCAACACGGAAATCAAGTTTAACAAGCCAGAAAATGCTCAAAAGTAGACGACAATGCAGAAAAACTTAACAAATAATCTGAAGCAAAATACTTAAAATCTCAAAAGTGGCTCCTTTCTTCTCTCAGCGTTTTCCCCTCTTTGTGGGTGCTTCACCAACAGCCAACAAGTCCAAAAAGACGCCGAAACCACGAGGCAATCGGGTTTTAAGAGAGGGAGATCAAGGAGTTTGGAATTGACCCAAAATGGCCAATAAAACTACAGTTTCAAGGCAGTAACCACTCCCACAGGGACAGATAGGCTGCTCAATGTTTATCACTGCCACTGATGAACACAGAGACTTCCCTTTAGCCCAAGCAAACAATGACCTCCAAGAAACTTACAAACAGTTCAGAACAGCAAATCTGTAACTAAACTTTTTTAAATCTCAGAAAAGTGGGGGAAAAGCAAGATTTTTTTGTTTTTTTGTTTTCTTAAGGAAAGCAGAGGTTCACAAGTATCAACAAGTTAGAACAGTGCAGTAAATGACCCCACACTTGAGTGCTAGGCCAGAGACAGATAAAATGCAAGTTTTAAGAAAAAAAACGATTTTAAAAATAATTGCAGGCAGGAAATTCAGTAATCAGCTCTAGGTTGTGTTCTAAATACAGTTACCAACACGGAAATCAAGTTTAATAAGCCAGAAAATGCTCAAAAGTAGGCGGCAATGCAGAAAAACTTAACAAATAATTTGAAACAAAATACTTCAAAAGTGGCTCCTTTCTTCTCTCAGCTTTTTCCCGTCTTGGTGGGTGCTTCAAAGTAGGAAGAAACACAAATACAGTAAAAGCAGATATTTTTTTTTTTTTTTTTTTTTGAGTGAGCAAATGACATGGGCCCAGGAGTTACAGGACATAAACAAGTGCAAATGCAGGCCTTCGAATCAGAAAGTTGAGAGAGATGGAAGACTGCCCAAACGACCAATAACTACAAATTCTGGGCCAGAACCACTCCTTATGTGGTAGACAGGTTACCTAGTGCTTACCACTCCCACTTATTAGCTAGAAGGCTTCCCTCCAACACAGAAAGGCTTGGGTGGCTCAGAAGCTTACAAATAGACCTGGATACAGCAAATCTGTATCTGGAACACTAATTACAGGAAAGGTAGGAAACAGGCTTACATTTTTTTTTTCAGAAAAGTAGTAAAAACAATTCACATGCAGTGCAAGCTGGCACACTTGAATATGTAGCAATATTAGTCCACACACAGTTTGAAAAAATGTAATTAAATTAAAAAGGACTAAAAGCAAGTGCAGAAAGGGTTTATTAGGTAGAATGCGGTAAAGAGATGGGACTGGGGGAGTGTCCTAGATCAAATCTGCAGTGGGGCGGGCACTGCAAAAGCCACCAAATTTAAACTACAACCAAGAACAGGGAGGGGGGTGGGGAAGACAGTTTCAACAGAGATGTGAGGAATCACAGTGCAAATTATAAAGCCAGAAAAATATATACTGATCTTTGTATATTTGCAGAACAGTAAGACAACAGATATCTAAGCAACAATTTAGCTCTATAATACAGAATAATGCAGAAAAATATATTCAGCTCTATATATTTGCAGATAGTCTTGTAAGGCTGTCTCTCAACACGCAGGTTCCACTTTAAATGCAGGCTGCTGCTATTAACAGGTCAAATTAAGGGAACCTTGATTTAACAACACACAAGCTATAGAAACCAAAATGGAGGGGTGGGGAAGGCAGTTTTATCAGAGATGTGAGGAATCCAAGTGCAAATTATAAAACCAAAAAAAATATACTGATCTCTGTATATTTGCAGAACAGTAAGACAACAGATATCTAAGCAACAATTTAGCTCTATAATACAGAAAAATATACTCAGCTGTATATATTTGTAGATAGTCTTGTAAGGCTGTCTCTCAACACACAGGTTCCACTTTAAATGCAGGCTGCTGCTATTAACAGGTCAAATTAAAGGAACCTTGAGTTAACAACACACAAGCTATAGAAACCAAAATGAGGGGGGTGGGGAAGACCGTTTCAACAGAGATGTGAGGAATCAGAGTGCAAATTATAAAAACAAAAAAATATATACTGATCTCTGTATATTTGCAGAACAGTAAGACAACAGATATCTAAGCAACACTTTAGCTCTATAATACAGAATAATACAGAAAAATATACTCAGCTCTATATATTTGCATATAGTCTTGTAAGGCTGTCTCTCAACACACAGGTTCCACTTTAAATGCAGGCTGCTGCTATTAACAGGTCAAATTAAGGGAACCTTGACTTAACAACACACAAGCTATAGAAACCACAATGAGGGGTGGGGGGGGAAGACATTTTCAACAGAGATGTGAGGAATCAGAGTGGAAATTATAAAACAAAAAAAATATATACTGATCTCTGTATATTTGCAGAACAGTAAGCTACATATCTAAGCAACAATTTAGCTCTATAATGCAGAATAATACAGAAAAATATACTCAGCTCTATTTATTTGCAGATAGTCTTGTAAGGCTGTCTCTCAACACACAGGTTCCACTTTAAATGCAGGCTGCTGCTATTAGCAACTCACATTCCCGGGGATTCCAACATGATCGCAGACAAACTGAACAGATGCATCCTCCTGCCTCATGAGTGGTCCCTCAATTCAACCATAGCGACAAAGTTCTTGAACCGCTGGGGCCAGCCTTGCTGCGACCTAGTCACCTCTCCAGCAAATCACAAATGCAGCAGTTACTTCGCCCTAATCCCCCACAGGGTGGTTCCTGAAGGGACGCTCTAATACACAATTGGCCCACAGGACTTCTTTATGCTTTCCCTCCCCTTCCCCTGATCCCACAATTTCTAAAAAAAGGCCCTTCGGTTGAGAAGCAGAGTAATCCTCATTGCACCTTACTGGCCCTGACAAATTTGGTTTCCTTTCCTTTGGCCTCATCTGATACACAAACTATGGATTCTGGATCCACCTCCAGAATTAGTGTTGCACCCGCAAGGGTTGATAATCCAAACATATCCAGTCCCAAGATGACAGCTTGGTTTCTCCACTTCCAGTAATTGCCAGGCAGAATAACCTTTCCTCCTCTGTACATAACATTCTTCTGGCTTCACAAAAACCTTCCACCAGAAAAATGCATCTTAGCAAATGGAAGAGATTCCTTATTTGGTCTCAACAAAAAGAACTAGACCCCTGCTCAGCTCCAGTTACTGGGGTTTTAGATTATTTGTCAAACCTTCTTCATTCTGGCTGCAGCCTCCACTATTCGAGTACATCTGGCTGCTATCTCTAATTTCCATAATGGATTCCAAGACTCATCCTTAATTTCCCATCGTCTCTGTAAAACCTTTTTGAAAGGGGTCTCGCACATCAGACCACCCTTCAAAGAACCAGTTGAACCTTGGAGTTTGACACTAGTTCTGCAATCCTTGACGCAATCACCTTTCAATACTGCTGTCACTTATGATATAAAATTCTTATCCTGGAAGTCTCTATTTTTGGTGGCCATCACCTCAGCAAGACTCATATCCAAACTTAAAGACTTGAGCATTAAACTCCCTTCCATGGTCTTTCATAAAGATAGAGTATCGCTCCAGACTAACCCTTACTTTCTACTCAAAAATTATTTTGGAATCGACTATAAATCAGACAGTTGACTTACCAGTCTTTTTTCCTAACTTCTCAAATAAAGGAAAATACTGCCTTCATTTACTGGATGTACATAGGCAATTATGATTTTATTTAGTACTAAATCATTACAGAAATCTGACCAGTTATTTGTTCCCTACTCCGGACCAAATTTGGGAAACTCTGTTTGTAAAGTAACTTTATCAAGTGTTGAGAAATTGTATATCTTTTTCTTACCAACAAAATAAAATTCCTCCACCGAATAAGGTCAAAGCACACTCAACCAGATTGTTGGCAACTTCTGTTGCTTTTCATGCAAGGGCGTCCATGGGTGATATCTGAGCAGCTGCTACATGGGCTACCCCTCATACCCGTATCACTCATTACAAATTGGATTTGGTCTCCAGGGGGAAAGCATCCTTTGGTTCAGTGGTACTCAGGAACATCCTTCCATAGGGCCTTCCAGGACATAAGGTAGCTAAGGAGTCTGTCCCATCAGTAAGGAATGAATGAAGATTAACAACATCAGATAAAGAAGTTATGTTCTTACCATAACATTCTATCTGTGTTGTTGATCTTCATGTATTCATTATGTCCCACCCTCCTGCCCCCTCCAAGGGGTTCTTGGAGGTTCAGATTTGGTCCAAATCCCATATTAGGGAACTTGCTCAGAAAAAGCCTCTGCTTTCCTTATCACGGGCAAACTCTATCTGAGGTGACAGGAAGAGGGGCACTATGGGTAAAGCGTAGCTCGAGAGTTTTTTGGCTGATACAAGCTTGTTATAAGGCTGACTTGGTTCCGCGGACGGAACTAACACCCATCAGTAATGAATGAATGAAGATCAACAACACAGATGGAACATTATGGTAAGAACATAACTTCTTTTTTTAGCAACCGTTGTAAACTATTGTGTAGTATAAGATTATGATTAAATTTTTTGTTATGTTTAAATTTTGTGAAAAGTTATCCCAGAAGTTCTTTTGCATCTGGTTGTGCAAATGATAATTATCCAAAGATATATTGTTTTATTAATTGATGATAAAGAATATAATTCTAGATCTGGTAGTCCAACTCTTCTTGCTGTCCAATCCCTTAGATGATGATTTAAGGCAATTCTTGGTTTGTTAGGAAACCAAAGAAATTTTAAAATTAGTGTAATAAATTTTGTTTAAGATGGAGATAAAGATAATGATTGAATAATATACAAGATTTTTGTTAAAATAATCATTTTGATTATAGATGGCCTCTCTTCCATTGTGAATAAAATTTTGTTCCAGTTGTTTATTAGATTCTTTATACTGATTATGCTGTTAGTATAATTGTAATTTATTGTGTTTTTAGTTTTCTAAGTATCCATAAATGGTTCATTTTTCTCTCTCTGACAATGTATTTAGTAAATAATTTATCCTGTCAGTATTGGCATTTATGGGTTTATAGTGTTGTTTTGTTATTAAAGGAGAGACCAGATTTTTGGAACTCATCATTTGCCTTAAAAACAGCAGAAAGGGAACTGTCACTCAGTGTCAGAAGAATGTCATCAGCAAATAATTGAATTTTAGAAACCAAATTTGCATTTATGCTAATGCCTTTTATGTCTAAATTTGATCTAAAAATTAGCAAAAGGTTCCATAATTAGAGTGAAAAGCAGGGTTGACAGAGGACATCTTTGTTCAGTTTCCTTTAAAACTTGTTTTGAATCAGACGTTTGCAAAGCAGTTGTTATAAAGAAGATTTAGAAGATGTGTAAAATTACTTGAAAAAATACATTCCTGTAAGACTAACAAAAGATATTTCCAATTCAGAGTCAAAAGCACTATTACTAGATTCATTAATGTTAGATTCTCTCTTGTTTTGTTTACATAGTTACTGTGATTATTATTTTGATACAGTTGTATTTCTATTTAGACTACAACCAGTTTGATCCTCATTAATCATGGAAGGTAGAATGTATTTTAATCTGTTAACATAAATTGCCATGAATAATTTATAATCTACATTTAAAAGTGAAATTGGTCTGTGCAATGAGCATTCCATTGGGTCTTTGTTAGTTTTTAAAATTAGGGAGGTAGGAGTATATTTCCAGGAGGGAGGAACTTTTGTTAAGTCCTTAACTATAGAAAAAACTTTGTATAATTTATTAGACTTCTTAGGTAGTAACTTGTAGAGTCATGGTATAATTCCATCATTACCTGGTGCCTTGTTAGGCTTTAATTTGTTAATTTGAGTTTGAATTTCAGACATTGAGACAGGTTTATCAGTTAATCTGAAGTAGTTAGCTTCATTTATCTGCAACCTTTGGGTATTCGGATCCATATCGGATCAGAGCCGGTGACATTTTCCAAGCATCTGCTCCAAGCTCCTCCCTTTACCCATAATCCCTCACATCTCCTACCTTCCCCCAGATCTCGTTTGCCGCTTCATGCATAAGCATCGTGATCTCTTTAGCTCCAAGTTGGGTATAGTAAGTGATAGTTTTTTCTTGTATTTTCAGTGAGTGTGTGTGGTCGTTAGTTAACCATTTCCTCCCCGTCGCTGTTCGCCTTTTTTTTTTTTTTTTTTTTGTGTAAAAAAAAAAAAAAGTTAAAGTTAGAAAGGTAGTATTGTAGGCCTGCCTGACCTTAGTGTGTGTGGTAGTTTTTGCTTAAGTTTTGGGTGTGTGTGTTTTTACTATGGCTGAGCAGCCAAAACCTACTTTTAAAAAATGCACAGAGTGTGGCGACAAGCTTTCCACTGGCTGATGACCACATTCTGTGTGTTATTTGTCTGGGTGTTCCTCATCTTTCTTTGCCATGTAGTGTGTGTGTGCGGGGTTCAACCCTAGGGCCCTAAAGAAAGGAAGTCAAAGCTGGTAGCTAAGGGCCTTCTACCAGTTTCTGCCTTGGAGGCAGCGATCTCGACATCGGCTCTTCCAGTAGCTGACCAAACCCCCCCCCCACAGGCTGGGACTCAACCTCCCACTAAGCCTGCTGAAGTGGGGACTAAAGGAAAAGAGAAGAAAGACAAGGACAAGAGAGGGGATAGGCACCGCAAGCGGTCTCCAGAGTGGGAGCCCTTCCCTAGCCCACCTTCCAAAGTGTCTAGTACTACCTCTCTTCAGCTCCACTCCCCGAGGTTCTCCCCGGAGCCCTCGGACCCGAAGCCTTCATCGAGGTCGTCACACCGACCAGCCAGATCAGAGTCATTCGCCTCTTCACTCTCGACTCTGTCGGAGTTAGATATGGACAGGATGATGAGGTTCATTCGGACCCAAATCTAAATGGCAGTCTTGCCAGGCCTGTCTCCAGCCGGAGAAGGGACCTCCATGCCCGTCTTCCATCCAGTTTCCCCTTCCCCGATCCGACCTGCGGTTTCGGGGTTTATGGATCTGAGGATCCTCGGAGCTGGGGGTTCGGCGCAGACCGTTCCTTCAACCTTGATGCTGGCAATTACCTTGAGTTCCTCTGATCAGACCTGTTCGGATCCAAGCAACTCTCTGGGCAGAGAACGGGGAGTCAGATCCGAGGGAATGGAGATGTCTTTGGCTCCAACATTGTCGGATCCGAGCTGTTCCTTCGGAACCCTGGCTACCTCGGCCCAGATCCTCATGGTGGAGCTGGAGAGAGCTTCCTCCTTGGTTGCTAAGGAGGTGCGCTGTCCATCGGTGTTTGATGTGGTGGAAAGGGTTCTCTCCCAAGGATCGGTCACAACTCCCTTCAGCTTTTCCCAGGGACAGTCCAGGCTAGAGGACCCCCTGGTGGATCCCATCGTTGAAACCCCCGTGACTCACAAGCCTTCTACAGAGAGTCCCACTGAAGAGGGTCCCCGTAAGCACTCGTGTAAAAGGAGGCACATGGACTCCCCCGAGTCCCTCACAGAAGATACTGACGTATGCAGAATGTTGACTCGGCCATGCAATGGGCAAATAACCAATCCAGGGCTACCTTATTACAATACAAACACACATCCAGGAGGGTCAATAAGGACACTTTGAGAATGGTCACTACATTTGGCAGGAATACAGCCTCTTTGACTGAGGTCATTGACAAACATTGGAACATGATGAAGGTCAATGAAGAACTGGGTGACATTTTGGGGGACAGATGTTCATATTCCTTTAGGCGGGGTAAAACTTTAGGGCCTCATTTTTCTCACTATAAGAAAATCACTCATCAGGATGTCATTGACCATCAAACTACATTAACAGATGAGAGACTGGATGGTTCCTACCCTTGTGGACACTGCACATTCTGCAAATATGTCAAACAAAATCATTCACTAGTAAAAATACCGGGCAGGTTTATGACATGAATTTTTATGCCAATTGCGGAACGGACTGGATTATAAATCTGGCCACCTGTACTTGTCAAGCCTTTTATGTGGAGCAAACTTCTAGACAATTTAGGTGTAGAATGTCAGAACATCTAGGAGACTTCAGAAATGCAAAGACCACCAACGCTTTATATAGACATTCACTTGTTCATCATACTGCTAAATTTACTTTTACAGTCATTGACAAAATATCGGGCAACAGAGCTTTTAAAACAAGGTGGCATGGTATATTAAACATGAAGGAAAGGAAATGGATCGTGAAATTAGGGGGTTTATTCCCACCGGGATTAAATGACAAACTTTAGGGTCTTGTATTTCCTTTCTCTTCATGGGTCTTGATACAATTTTAGTTCAGTTTAGGAACAAAGGAAAAAAGAAGTCAATTTTTGTTGGTATTTTTTGTCATTTTGATTGTATTTTATTTTTATGGTTCAGTTTCAGATTGAATATTCATTAATCAGGAAACTATGTCATTTGTCTTTAATTAGATAGAGTATATATTGCAGTCTTTATACTTGCCTTGTTTTATCTACCACTGATGAAAGCAACATGCTGAAACCTGTCTGTTTTTCTCAACAAATATTCACGTTCCCAAGGTGCTGGCTCCTCTTTTTTGTTTGTCATGATATCTGTGCAGCAGCGACCTGGGCAAGGTCACAAACATTCATTTCTCATTATACGTTCAATTTGATCTGTAGAGGGAGAGCATCTTTTGGCTCTGCGGTGCTCAGGAATATCCTTCCATGAGGGCCTCCCAGGAGTTTTGGTAGCTGGGGACTCTGTCCCACAGGTTGCAGATAAATGAAGTTATCTACTTCAGATAAAGAAGTTATGTACTCACCATAACGTTCCATCTGAGTAGTCATACTTTATTTTCTGTAACTGTCCCGCCCTCCTTCCCCCGAACCTGTTCTAGGTTAGTGATGTTATTGAGTTGCTGATAGTTTGGATAGTGGAAAACTCGATCTGTGAGAAGGTAAGAGATGTGAGGGTTTATGGGTAAGGGGAGGACCTTGGAGCAGATGCTTGGAAAAAGTTGCCGGCTCGGATTTGATATGGATCCGAATACCCACAGGTTGCAGAAAATGAAGTATAACTACTGAGTTGGAACATTATGGTGAGTACATAACTTCTTTTTTTCTCTTGGTCATCAGATAATTTATTTTTTATATACTTTTTATAAAAATGTTGATTATCCATTCTGAGTCTGTTATTGTATTATACTGACTGATTTTATAATAATAATTTCTAAATTCTTTTAGAATATGTTCTATTTCCATCACTTTTCCTTTTCTCTTATGAGTAAATCTCCTTTATATGGTTAGACTTACTAACTAGTTTTGTTCTGTTAGCTAACTTTTGCATAGATTTTGGGTTAATAGAAAAATTAATTATCTTAAACTTTTCTAGATTAATCCTAGATCTGAAGTAGTTAACTTCATTTGCTCAGCAACCTGTGGTTATCGGATCCGATTCGGATCTGAGCCGGCAGCTTTCCAAGCTAAAAGATCTGAGCTCCAAGCTCCTCCTCCTACCCATAATGCCCTGCCATCTCCCTCTAACCCTCAGATCTCGTTTGCCGCGGCTTCTGTAAGCTTATTAGAATGAGCTCAAATAGTGGTATCGTGAGTTTAGGCTCTTTTATATATATTTCCTGTCAGAAATTTCTATACCTTTGTGTGACTGAATCCCTTATAACTCTTTTAGTAATTTTAACAAAACTCTCTTCTTTATTTTTAGCTTATTTCCCTCCCCTACCTGTGTGTGAAGGTGTGTGCGTGTGGGCCTTTTTTCCTTTCTAGAATGTCCGAAGGCCCCAAAGCTGTGTTTTCCAAATGCTCTGAGTGTGGCCATAAGCTGTCCCCAGCAGATCGCCACACTTGGTGCGTTATTTGCCTGGGGGTTGATCACCTCTCTTCGGGCTGCACTATTTGCGCAGCCTTCAACCCCAGGGCTTTGAGGGATAGGAGGATGAAGTTAATCCTTGCGGGCCTTTTGCCCCCGGATTCCACTTCAACCTCCTCCTCCTCCTCTGTGGCACCAGCTGTGGCTGCCCCACTTACCGCCTCCGATCCCCTGCCCGGGACTCAACCTCCATCTTTGGCCCAGGAGGAAAGGGACGGTAGAAAGAGAGTCCAGAGAGAGAGGGGTGGGGGGATAGGCACCACAGTCACAAGAGGCAGTCCGAATCTGTCCCTTCAGGCCTGCCGTCCAAGCAGCTTGCCTCTCCCCTCAAGGTCTCCAGGTCTTCCCCCTCCCAGCTTCGTTCTCCACGTTTCTCCCCGGAGCCGGAGGAGGAAACCTGGTCACCTTTCGGGTTGTCTAGGCGGCCTTCCCGACCGACCTTGGTGGCTTCGTCCAGATCTACAAGAAGTTTATCCGGCGCTGACATGGACTGGATGATGCGTCGATTTCTTCAGGCCCAGATGCAGATGGGAGTGCTCGACCCCCTTTTTCACCCTCATTGCTCCTTCTCCGACCCGCCTTCAGGTTTTGGAGCCGTCGGATCCGTCTAGCTTCGGAACCGGGGTGATGTCAGCGCCGACAGTGGTTTCTATTTCGGGCGCCAACTGTACCCTCGAGTCTGTCGGATCCTTTTTCGGATCCGAGCTCTCGGGGCCGTGGGTTGAGCGTCGGATCCGGAGGAGCTAGTGGGCCATCGGCTCCGTTGTGGTCGGAGCACACTGCTCTTTCTGATCCAATCGGATCATCTCCAGTGCCGATCCACTCGCCGGATCCAAGGAGACTGCTTTCGGATCCAAGAGAAAGCAGTTCTCCCTCGGCGTTCGACGTTGTGGAGAGGGTTCTTTCGAGGGATTCGAGGCTCCAGGCTCTTGCAACGGATCCACCCGCCATTCCCTCTCAGATGGGCCTGTCCTCCATCATCCAGCCCCAGGGACAGCCTGCGCCTACGTCCCAGATGGTTCCCCTAGAGGAACAGGACATTGTTGGTGAGGCCTTCTCGGACAGCCCCCCTGAAGAGGTCCCTCACAAACGGAAGTACAAGAGGAGGCACTTGGACTCACCCGAGTCCCTCACAGAGGACACAGACTTAGAGAAAGGGGAAGGTTCCCCAAGGTCACCCCCCGAAGACGTTTCCTTCGGAGACATTATGGAAATCTTACGCATTAGAGGGGGGGTGGTCTGCCCAAAAACCTTCCTCGGATGAGTCTATGTTTCTGGAGGTGTTTGATGCAGGCCCATCTACCTCTTGGGTGTCCCCTCCTGCCGACCCCCTGGTAGACCTCATAACTACCAGGGCAAGGAAGGAGCCGGACACTGTCAAGCCAATACCCAAGAGACTGGACATGATCCTCAGCCCTCCCACGGACAGGACAGTTTGTAACAAGGGTGCCCCAGTGTATGCCATGGTGGTGGCGGCTGCCACTAAAAAGGAATTAGCACAGGAGAATTCCTCAGTACATCCTCCAGACAGGGAGTCTCGGATGATGGACCGTTTGGGAAAGCGGATGTTCTCTTCAGCGACCTTCTCTGTAAGGTCACTGAATTATATGGCACACGTGATTCGGCTCCAGCGGGACCTGATTAAGGAGTATGCTGGGTCACCCCCAGAGTCCATGTCGGCTGAGGACAAGTGGACCTTCTCGGCTCGAATGGCCACTCTCAAGTCAGTCACCAACACATCTATGCGGCTTCTCTCCCATGCTACAGTGGGAGCGGCTAGAGCTAGCAGAATGGGCGTTGTCTTACGTAGACAGGCCTGGCTCCGTCTCTGTGATTTTGCGGAACCCTTCAAGGCGTCTTTTGCGAACGCCCCTTTTGACGGTTCTACGCTCTTCGGCAAAACCGTCCGTGATGCGCTCCTCCAGAGCAAGAAAGACGGGAAGACGTCTGCCGTCGGGATCCGCTTCTCAGAGGCCCTACTCCAGGAACCAAAGAGGACAGAAGAAGATGTGGTTCCGGAAAGCTCAACAATCCCGTTTCGCACCGGATCCCTCGTCCTTCAGAGGCAGAGGAGGACAGGGTGGACGCCGGCCCAGGGGCAGAGGGGGTCTGAAGAATTTTGGGTCGAGAGAACCTTTTTCGGATCGACCCGCGCAGCAGCCCTGAGGGGTTGCCCAACTGCTCCTCTCTGGAGGCAGTCGGAGGGCGCTTCTCAGAATACCTAGCGAAATGGGAGTCCATTACGACAGATCGCTGGGTGCTCCGAATCATATCCAGAGGCTATCCAATTCCTTTCCTATCTCACCCTCCCCAATCAGCAAAACTCCCCGATGTTCCACCCGATCAGAGGGAGGCAGCAGCATCAGAAATTTGAGGGCTGCTAAGAAAAAGAGCTATCCAGCCCGTCCCCCCTGAACAATCCGGATCAGGCTTTTACTCCAGGTTCATTTTGGTGCCCAAAAAGATGGGGGACTTACGACCCATTCTCGACCTGTCAACACTGAACCTGTCAGTCGCCAAAGAAAATTCCAGATGGTCACTATTCAATCCATTCTCCCACTTTTGCAGGAGAATGACTGGATGTGCACGATAGACCTCAAGGATGCGTACTACCACATTCTGATGGACAGACGATCCAGAAGGTTCCTTCGCGTTCGGCTGGGAGCCAGCCATTATCAGTTCAGGGTCCTACCCTTCGGTCTCACCACAGCCCCCAGGGTGTTAACCAAGGTCATGGCAGTTGTAGGGGCCCACCTGAGGCTTCAGGGAATACAGGTCTTTCCGTACCTGGATGACTGACTTCTAACCGCCCCCACCAGGCATCAACTTTGCTCAGGCAGGGACTACTTCTTACACCTAGCCCATCACCTAATGATCACAATAAACCACCAGAAATCCTACCTTCAACCTACTCTAATTTTGGAATTCATAGTGGCCAGGATAGACACTACTCAATCCAGAGTCTTTCTAACAGCGGACAGACTTCGCAGTCTAAGCCTTCACATTCTAGACCACTTACAATCGTCAGCTCCCCCAGCGGAACTAGTCCTGAGGGCCCTGGGATCCATGGCAGCGGCCATCAATTTGTCGCCCTTCGCTTGCCTGAAGATGAGAATCCTTCAATGGACATTACAAGTTCACTGGTCCATTCTTTTTCACCTCCTGTCTACTCCTATTCCCCCCAGCAAGATTTGCAGGGAGTCGCTTCTTTTGTGGCTCCGCTCCAAAGATCTTCGAGAAGGCCGCCCCTTTGTTATACCCCCTCCCCAAGTCACGGTGACCACAGATGCATCTCTCCTCGGGTGGGGGGGGGCATTGCATGGGCAGATACGTCCAAGGCACGTGGACTTTCACAGAGACCTCACTGCATATCAGTGTCCTGGAGATGAGGGCGGTGCTTCTAGCATTGCAGGCTCTCCATCCCCTTCTCCCTCCAGGAACTATTGCACTTCAAAGAGACAACATGTTGGTAGTCTGGTACATAAACAAACAGGGGGGAACCAGATCCTATCCACTTTGCAGGGAGGCAATGAGAGTATGGGAATGGGCGATATCCACCAACCGCTTTCTCATAGCAACGCACATCCCGGGTCGGTTAAACATCTTGGCGAACAGAGGTTGAGTCGAACGATCCTCTCACCTTATGAGTGGTCTCTGAATCCAGCAGTAGCGAAACAAATCTTCCTCCAATGTGGTCAACCTTTCTGCGATCTCTTCGCCTCACCTTCGAACACAAAGTGCAGCGAGTTCTTCGCTCTGATTCCCCCACCAGGGGAAGTCCCCAGAGACGCTCTAGTTCATGCCTGGTGATCCGGTCTTCTGTATGCTTATCCTCCTCTTCCATTGATGACAAAATTCTTGCAGAAAGCTCGTCGGTTGGGGAGCAGAGTTATCCTCATAGCCCCATTCTGGCCTTGTAAAACCTGGTTCCCTTACCTGTGGTCTCATCTAGTACATCCTCCCTGGATCTTAGATCCCAATCCGGATCTGATCTCTCGTCCTTTAGGATTGAAGACCCCCGACCTGGACTACCTCAAGCTCTCAGCTTGGTTGATCCAGTTCCCTTAATGGTTAGGACTCCTGGTATATCTTCCTCGGTTAAGGCCATCCTGGTGGCCGTCCATAAACCGTCTACCAGGAAAATCTACAAGAGTAAATGGAAACGTTTCTCTGTCTGGGCGGAGCACAGGAACTTGGACCCCTTCACGGCTCCTATCCCAGCAGTTCTAGACTTTCTTTCTCATACCTTTGATCAAGGAGCTAGTGCTTCTACTATTAAATTTCAGTTGGCAGCTATTTCCCAATACCACGTTGGAAACAGTTCAGGGCCCCTAGCATCCTCCGAGATATGCAAAACATTCATGAAATGAACCTTTTTGTTAAGACCCCCTATTAAAGATGCAGTGCCTCCATGGGATCTTACCCTAGTTCTTCAAGTTTGACTGGGCCTCCTTTTGTACCCGCGGCTTCAGTCGACTTAAAATATGTATGTTGGAAGATGGCCTTCCTGATTGCCATTACTTTGCTAGAAGGATATCGGAGATTCACGCTCTTTGCAGTAAGCCTCCATACATCATCTTTCATAAAGACAGGGTCTCCCTCAGGACTAATCCCTCTTTTCTGCCCAAAGTGGCTTCAGAAGCCAACATCAACCAGTCCATCAATCTACCTGTCTTCTTTCCAAATTTCCAAAACAAAGGAGAATACAGACTTCATTGTCTGGATGTTCACAGACAGTTACGTTTTTACTTAAACAGAACAGCAGATCTTCGAAAATCTGATCAACTTTTTGTTTCCTTTTCAAAATCCTGTCTGGAGAAGCCAGTCACTAAAGTAACCTTAGCTAGATGGATTTCCCAGTGCATTCTCCTAGCATACAAAAGTTCTGGTCGTCCTGAGCCCCTTAGAGTCCGAGCCCATTCTGCCCGGTCTATGGCTACTTCTGCTGCTTTCTGGTCAAGGGTTTCTTTGGATGACATTTTCTCAGCAGCTACTTGGGCTTTCTCTCATACCTTTATTACACACTATAAATTGGATTTAATATCCAGAGGACGTGCATCATTTGGCTCCACAGTGCTCCGGAATATCCCTCCATAAGGGCCTCCCAAGTTGCTGGTAGCTGGGGACTCTGCCCCACAGGTTGCTGAGCAAATGAAGTTAACTACTTCAGATAAAGAAGTTATGTACTCACCATAACATTCCATCTGAGTAGGTAACTTCATTTGTCTGCAACCGACCCTCCCTCCATCCCCCGGACCCTTAGTTTGTTATCAAAGGATCAGGATATGTCCTTGGTCAGTTGACATCACTGGAACATATTGTAATCCTTTCCTAGGTTATAGAATTTCCTATTGCCTTTTTTTCTGGCAAACTCAATCTGAGGGATAGAGGGAGATGGCAGGGCATTTTGGGTAGGGGGAGGAGCTTGGAGCTCGGATCTTTTAGCTTGGAAAGCTGCCGGCTTGGATCCGAATCAGATCCGATACCCATAGGTTGCAGACAAATGAAGTTAGCTACTCAGATGGAATGTTATGGTGAGTACATAACTTCATTTTTTATTATTTAAAATTTACAAATACTTATGTAGATTATTGATCTCTCCTATGTTATTGTTACCTGTCTGATTTTCCAGTTTTAATTTGTCAAGTTTTTCTTGTATCTCATACAGTTCTTTGTCCCATTGTTTTTTATTGATAGCCAATTCGTGACTCTACCAAAAGGATATGCTTTTAGTGCATCCCATAGACAGATTTCTGAAATATTTCCTATTTTGTTAATTTCTATAAAAGAGAATTTCTTTAAAAAAGTCCTTAAAATCCTTTTAGCAAGTTATGTATGCTGGTATCCTCCTGATCATAATGTTATTGTTAGATTTTAAAAACCGCTCAAAAGTGGTTGCATTGTGATCTGAAAGTGGGCAAGATACCACTTTAACTTTGTCTAATTTATCAACCCACTGGAGGCATATACTTTATCAATTCTGGATTGTATTCTATGTCTATGTGAGTAATGAGTAAAGAAAAGTTGTATCCATAACTTTTGGTGACAGTATACAATTAAAATCTCCTGCTAGTATGATGCTGCCTTTTGAAATTTGAATTACTTGTTCTAGAAATTGTTCAACAGTTTTAATTCCTGTTCCAGGAATCCGGTATAAGTTAATAAGATTAATATTATCTTTCTATATTCTTGGGTAACAGAGCGAAGAATACCTTTATCATCCGTGTGTGTCTCAATGATTTTAGGCAAAGAATTTTTTAATAATATAGCAACTCCTCTTTTTTTTTATTATATTGTAAATTAGATAATACAAAGTAATATTTAGTATTATTATTATTCTGTCCATAGGTATGTTTCTTGTAAAAAAATAAATAATAATAACTTGAGAGTTAAATAACTTCAAATATTTGCTTAGACTCTGCAGCCATTTTTCAATCCATTAACATTCATGGAAATACGATTAATGCCATTTGTCATACAGGTCAACAGTGTAGACGTAGCTCTCATAAAATTAACTATATGGACCCGGTATATCTCTCCTTATAAATTTGTTATATGTGTTTTTTAGTCATGATAATGAGATGAAACTTTGTCATAGAATTAGAGAAGCATGTTGTCTGGTTACAAGATGTATTCCGTTTGTTAAAGAACTGCTTATTAGTAGTCGTACTGACATTAATACTTAAAAGTTTAATTAGATACATAATTTGTATTGTAGACACCCACAAAAATTTTTTTTTCATTTAACTAAACACTTTTAAAATCCTTCAAACCCCTCATGGAGTCTAACATTCCCTGCTTGAACAGTGTAACCATCCAAGCAAACCCACCCATGAATTATTCTGAAAAGCCCTAACCCCTCTGCTTCAAATAAACAAAATTGTCATCAACAGCAAAGTAAATACAAGTCTGTATCCTTTAAAACTGGTATATATGTGTTGAAAAATTAGAGAAGTATTCTATGTCCCAAAGTTGTTTAACTGACATATTTCTCATTTTTATATGTTCATTAAATCACTAAAAGATAAATAAAATTTCTTAACCTGATGTTATTAATCGTCGTTCATTCCTTACTGATGGGTTATCGGTTCCGTCCTCTGAACCGAGCCGGACAATATTTAGCTCGCATCAGCCAAAAACTCTCGAGCCAAGGTCCTACCCAGAATGCTCTGCTCCCTGTTACCTCAGATCTCATTTGCCGCATTGATGTACAGCCGTGTCAAGCCACTCTCTCAGGTAAGTGTCTAATTATTTGAACATTTTATATATTGTTCTTACTGTAAATTTTTCTCAAAAGTTTATTCTAATATTTTCCTACCCTGTCGCACACTTTAAAAGATGCAAGCAAGATTTACTCTGGTGGACGTCTCGAAATCCCCAACAATGGTATTGCCCTTTCAACCCCCATCAACCAATAGCTATGGTGACCATGGACACTTCCCTGATGTGGTGAGGAGGCTATGTCAGGGAAACTCAATCCAAGGCATCTGGTCGGAGACAGAGGCCCTTTTGCTTATCAGTGTCTTGGAACTGAGGGCGGTGCTTCTAACATTGCAAGCATTTCACTCCGTCCTTCCATCAGGGACAATTGCGATCCAATCAGACGTCAGTGGTCTGGTACATCAACAAACAAGGGGGCACCAGATCTTACCCGTTATGCCGAGAGGCCTTGATAATATGGCAATGGGCAGTAGCTTACAACCACTTTCTAATTGCAATGCACATTCCCAGGAGCTCCAACGTGATAGCGGACAAATTAAGCAGGTGCATTCTACAGCCTCACGAGTGGTCTCTCAATCCTCCGATAGTGGCGAAAATCTTCAACCACTGGGGCCAGCCTTGCTGCGACCTATTTACCTCCCCAACCAACTACAAGAGCAGCAGCTACTTTGCCCTGATCCCCCTCGGGGGCAGTCACCAAGGGACGCTCTAGTCCACGCTTGGCCCTCGGGTCTTCTTTATGCTTATCCTCCTCTATCCCTCATCTCCCGATTTCTAAAGAAAGCACGACAGTTTAAGAGCAAAGTGATCCTCATTGCTCCATATTGGCCTCGACAAGTCTGATTTCCCTTCTTCTTGCCTCACTGCTGATTTCTAAAGAAAGCACGACAGTTTAAGAGCAAAGTGATCCTCATTGCTCCATATTGGCCTCGACAAGTCTGATTTCCCTTCTTCTTGCCTCACTGCTAGATCAACTGTGGATCCGCAATCCATCCCCAGCATTGAATTCCCATCTGCAGGGCCTGATTCACCCCAGTCTAACAGCCCTGAAACTGACAGCTTGGTTTCTCCACTTCCAATGATTGCCAGGCATGAAAACCTTTCATCCCCTGTGCACAAGATTCTTATAGCATCTCATAAATCATCCACCAGACTAATCTGTCTTAACAAATGGAAAAGGTTCTCTCTATGGGCAGCAAATAAACAATTAGACCCCTTGTCAGCCCCAGTCTCAGCTTATCACATCTTTTCCACTCTGGGGTGTCTGCCTGTACTATCCATGTACATTTAGCTGCCATCTCAGATTTTCATATTGGTTTTTCAAGATTCTTCACTTATGTCTCACAGACTCTGTAAGAATTTCTTGAAAGGGGTTATCAACCTAAAACCTCCCTATAGAGAAACCGTGCAACCTTGGGATTTGGCTTTGGTTCTGCAAGTTCTAACAGCTCCCCCTTTGAACCTGCATCTTCATGTGATTTAAAAAATCTGTCTTGGAAAACTTTGTTTTTGATTGCAATCACATCGGCCAGGCGATTGTCAGAACTTTAGGCCTTATGCATCAAACCTCCCTACCTTATCTTCCGTAAGGATAGGGTATCACTGACTACTAATTCTAGCTTTTTACCAAAAGTGGCGTCAGAGCGATCTATCAACCAGTCTATTGATCTTCCAGTGTTCTTTCCTAACCATTCTAACAAGGGACAGTATTGCCTGCACTCCTTGGATGTTCACAGGCAAATACGATTGTATTTGGACAGAACAAAACCTACCCGTAAATCAGACCAACTGTTGTCTTTTTCTGGACCTAGATGGGGTCATCCTGTATCAGAAGTTACATTGGCTTCGTGGTTGAGAAATTGCATTACCTTTATCTGCAACAAAAACAATCTCACCTTGACTCATTGAGTCAAAGCACATTCTACAAGATCTATGGCAACTTCAGCAGCTTTCCATGCTAAGGCTTACCTCAATGATATTTGCTCAGCTGCAACTTGGGCCAAACCTCATACCTTTATTCTTCATTACAAATTGGACTTGGCCTCCAGAGGTAGAGCTTCCTTTGGTTCCATGGTACTCAGGAATGTCCGTCCATTAGGGCCACCCAGGAATACAGGTAGCTGGGGACTCTGTCCCATCAGTAAGGAATGAATGAAGATTAACAACATCAGATAAAGAAAGTTATGTCTTACCATAACATTCCATCTGTGTTGTTGATCTTCGTTCATTCATTACTTCCCACCCTCCGTCCCCCATCCTGAGGTTCTTGTTTGATCTCATGTACTCCTTTCTTGTAGGTCTGTTACAACCAGAGGTAGCCTCTACTTTTATCTATCAACTTGCAAACTCAATCTGAGGTAACAAGGAGCAGAGCATTCTGGGTAGGACCTTGGCTCGAGAGTTTTTGGCTGACGCGAGCTTGATCTTGGCTGGCTCGGTTCCGAGAATGGAACCGATAACCCATCAGTAATGAATGAACGAAGATCAACAACACAGATGGAACGTTATGGTAAGACAACTTTTTATTGTTCGATAACTATATACAATTCTGAATCATATCTGCTGTCTTCTTGAAAAGATGAAAAACTACTGTACTGCAGTTAACGATTCCTATTATGTGCCTCACAAAAAGATCAATTTCCTTCCTGAATCATCTATTTTCGTTCAGTAAAAATGTAATAATAGATACATAAAACATTTAAACAATAATGTATTGCTATTCGTGCTCAGCAGTTTACTATAACAAACTAACACATCTTATGTCATCCCTATTAAACATAAGATTTGTTTCTTTGTTTTGTATATGATAACTTGATATGTAATAAGATACTCATGACATTAACATCAAGCTTCTAATAAAAAGGTTACCATTGTCGTATGTGTTTGCTTCACTATTAATGTAACGATGTGAGAGTGTTCAATCTCGCCGTTTGTTCTTACACCTGGGTTCGGAACCGATCCTCGGCTCCGTGTCGGCCGCTTGGCAAAGCTCTGCATTGAGAAGAAGCTCGAGACCAACCTAACTCCCACAATCCCCCTCTGCCTTTACCTCAGATCTAGTTTGCCGCTGCAACTTTCGCATCATTTTTGATGAGCTCGGACCACCTCAAAGCTAAGATTGTTTTATCTTATATATTTTTTGGATAAAAACTTCTCTTTTACTCTTAAAAAGTTGTGTGTGTGTGTGTGTGTGTGTGTGTGTGTGTGTGTGTGTGTGTGTGTGTGTGTGTGTGTGTGTGTGTGTGTGTGTGTGTGTGTGTGTGTGTGTGTGTAGTGTATTGAGGGTTTCTCGGGTTCGTATATAAATTTATATACTTTTAGAGTTACTTCCCTCGGGGCCTACCCCACCCTTTAACTTTATATACAGGATTTGACTTACAGGATTTGACTTTATCTACAGGATTTGACCTTTATTACTGGATTGGACATTTTTTACTGGCTATTTCACTGTTTAACTTGGATATGACTATAATTGTAACATGTCTGAAAAAGCTAAAATCAGGCTTCAAACGGTGCCAATGTGGACAGAAAATGTCTGTCACAGATAATCATAGTTCCTGTGTCTACTGTCTTGGCCCTCTCCATCTGCAGGAAGACTGCTCCATCTGCCATTCTTTCAGTGGAAGGGTCATGACAGATAGGCGCAGGAAACTTATGGATAGGGGCCTTTTGAAGCCTGCATTCCAAGAGGCTCTGGATGCATCGGACCAGACATCTAAATCCTCGAAGGAATTGAAGACGTCGGAGCCCATGTCATCGGCTCCGAGCTCTTCATTTAAAGTTCGCTCACCGGTTCCACAGATTTCGGGGCCGAGTGTTGAACTTTTGTCAGTTACCGAGCCTCGAGTCTTGGAACCGGTGACGGAGCTTCCTCCTCCTGTACTTTTGAGGTCGGCTCCGTCTTCGATTCCTTCGACGCGTTCTTCCAGGCCCCTCTCCGACACCGATGTAGACCGCGTGGTGCAGAAATTGATGGAGAATACGGCCTTGTCCAAACTCATCTCTGTCTCCTCCCAGTTGGTGTCGAGACTCGAAGGCCTTCCCTTATCTCCACCTGTTCCTCCTCCGAGGCCTATCCAGTCTTCGGAGCCGGGAGAGGCTGATCTGATGATTGTGGAGCCCTCGGTGCCGGAACCGTCCTTTTCTCGGTCGGCACCGTTCACCTCGACTCCGATGGACCCAGTACCGGAGTCTTGGAGCCGAAGATCCATCCTTGGATTGGGGAATGAGAGTCGGACCGATGTTTCGGTTCCGATTCTCCCTCTCGGAGCCTCGGATCGACTCGGCTCTGTCCTCTGGGTCGATGCCATCGGTGCCTGTCTCGGGGATTCCTCCGATTTCTTCGGAACCTGGGGATACCTCGACTCGGGACCCGGGGGCCTTCGACCTCATGAGGAAGGTGTTGTCTACTCAGACAACCACTTCAGCAGAAACAGCTTCTCCTTCCCATAAAGGTCCGTTATCCTCCTCTGCACCCACGGCTACATCTAAGCGTCGAGCACCAGTGTCTCAGCCACTCCTAGAGGGTGCCCCCTCTTCCTCGGAGGCTTCATCGGATGCTCCCCCCGAAGAAGTTCCGAGGAAAAGATTGTGTAAGAGGAGACACTTGGATTCTCCACAAGAATCCTTGACATCGGACACTGACTTGGATGAGTCAGAAGGGTCCCCAAAATCACCCTCAGAGGATGCCTCCTTTTCTGACATCCTGGAGATCCTAAAACAGAGAGGTGATTGGCAAGCCCTACCCCCTTCTGAGGATGAGTCAGTCTTGCTGAAGGCATTCGGTGCTTGCCCTTCCTCCTCCTGGGTCACTTCGTTCTTCGATGAATTGATGGAATTGATTGCTCGGAGGGCGTGGGAGACACCTGACACGGTGGAGCCAGTCCCTAGAAAGCCTAATAAATATATTACTGCCCCACAAGACAAGACTTATCTAACAAAGGGAGTTCCAGTGGACGCTATGGTGGTGGCAGCGGCCACGAAAAAGGAGATGTCTGAATCTTCCTCATCTGTCCATCCGCCTAACAGAGATTCTAGGACTATGGACAGGTATGGGAAGCGCATTTTTAGTTCAGTGGCTTTTTCCATGCGATCCCTGAACTATTTGACCCATTTCACATGGTTACAGAGGGATCTAATCAAAGAGTTGGGAGATACCCTCCAGGGTACTACAGATGCTGCTGTCTCGGAGAAAGTTACAGCACATCTCAATACCCTTACATCTATTGCAAACTCGTCCATGAGGCTGATCTCATACGCAGCCGAAGGGTCGAGTAGGGCAGCGGCTTCAGCGATTGCTCTTCGTAGACAATCCTGGATGCGCTTATGTTCCTTTGCGGAAGCCTTCAAGTCTTCCTTTACTAACGCCCCATTTGATGGTGCCACTCTCTGTGGCCCAAAAGTAAAGGAGACCCTTACCCGGTGTGAGCAAGAGGGAAAGACTCTGTCTGCTGTCGGAGTCCGTTTTTCCACTCCATCCAGACCGTACCCCAAAGGGCAACGTGGTGGAAAAATGTGGTTTTGAAAACCCCAAGGCTCTTTCCCAGGCACACAGGGTGATGCCCCCTCTAGAGGCAGAGGAGGGGGCAGAGGTGGAAGACGTCGCCCTGGCGGCAGAGGGGGTCCACAAAACCAAGGTGACAGGGATACACTCCCCGGGAAACCTTTCCAGCACTCCTGAGAGGAGGCCCGACTGTCCTGCTCTGGAGGCAGTTGGGGGTCGCTTAGCTTTATACCCTCAGGCCTGGCAAAGTCTTACATCAGACAATTGGGTAAAAAGCATTGTTACCAGAGGTTACAGAATTCCTTTCCTATTGCCCCCATTCATGAAAAGACTCCCAGATGTACCGCCCCATCTGCGAGGCCCTGCAGCTATAGAAATTTCAAAGCTGCTAGAAAAAGAGTCATCCAACCAGTCCCAGCGGACCAAAGAGGATTCGGAACTTACTCAAGGTTCTTTTTAGTTCCAAAAAAGACAGGGGACTGGAGGCCAATTCTGGACCTAAGCAAACTCAATACCTTCATCAAGAAAGAAAAGTTCCGGATGGTCACGCTTCAATCGATCCTTCCATTCTTACAGAAGGGCGACTGGATGTGCTCAATAGATCTAAAGGACGATACTACCACATCAAAATGGCCAGGGCGTCCAGGGATCACTTGCTTCGGCTGGGAGCCAGTCACTTTCAGTTTCGAGCCCTGCCCTTTGGTCTGACCTCAGCCCCCAGGGTTTTCACCAAATGTATGGCAGTGGTAGCGTCTCACTTGAGACGCCTGGGATTCCAGGTGTTTCCGTATCTGGACGACTGGCTCCTTTCTGTCACCACCGAGCGTCAACTGATTCAGGCCAGGGATTACACACTACAACTCTGTGTTCATCTCGGAATTTCCGTAAATTTCGAAAAATCTTTACTACAGCCATCACAGCATATCTCATTCATAGGAGCAGAATTGGATACGCGTTGCTTAATCCTAAGGCTTCCTCCAGAAAGAATAGCCTCCTTACAAAACCATATATCTCTTCTCCTATTATCCAAAAAATCCCCAGCAAAACTGGTTCTGAAGGTTTTGGGTCTCATGGCAGCTTCCCTCATTGCGATACCCTTGGGAAGACTGCACATGAGAGTTCTTCAATGGCTACTGTTTGCACAATGGTCGTTCCAACAGTTACCCCTGACACACGAAATTCACATCACGAACATCTGCAAATCGCACCTGGCTTGGTGGCTTCAGACTTGCAATATTTCCAGCGGAAGACCATTTGTGCTACCCACGCCGACAGCTACGGTGACCACGGACGCTTCCCTGATAGGGTGGGGGGGCATCTTTCAGGGACAGACAGTCCAAGGCAAATGGTCTAATTTGGAGTACAATCTGCACATCATCAATGTTCTAGAGATGAGGGCAGTGTTTCTAGCATTGCAACACGTTTCTCTCCTTCTTCCTCTAGGGACCATTGCAGTTCAGTCGGACAGCATGTCCGTAGTCTGGTACATAAACAAACAAGGGGGAACCAAGTCTTATCAACTATGCAGAGAGGCCATGAGAATCTGGCAATGGGCGGAGTCCACGGGTCGCTTTCTGATAGCAACGCACATCCCGGGGTTATCCAACATCATAGCGGACAGGTTGAGCAGAGCCATCCTGTTACCTCACGAGTGGTCCCTCAAACAATCAATTGCGAAGGAAATTTTTCGCAAGTGGGGCCAGCCTTGCTTCGATCTGTTTGCGTCTCCAATGAACGCCAAATGCAGTAGCTATTTTGCCCTATTACCCCCTCCAGGGGAAGTCCCCAGGGACGGTCTGGTTCACGATTGGCCCCCGGGTCTCCTGTACGCTTTTCCTCCTATTCCCCTGATTGCAAAATTTCTACAGAAAGCCAACAACCTGCAAAGGACAATTATCCTCATTGCCCCATTCTGGCCTCGTCAAATTTGGTTTCCCTTTCTTCTGGCACACCGAATTCGGGAACCCTGATCCTGGACCCGGAGCCGGATCTGCTGACCCACTCGTCAGGGGCTCCCCACCCGTCGCTACTCTCCCTCAGACTAGCAGCTTGGCTGCTCCGCTTCCCTTCTTAGCCAGGTCTGATCTTCTTTCCCCTGCAGTTCAAAATATTCTTGTGGCTTCTCATAAAGCTTCCACTACAAAGATTTACACTAGTAAATGGAAGCGTTTTGTGCACTGGGCAACTACACAACAATTGGATCCCGTAATAGCTCCTCTTAATAGGGTCTTGGAGTTTTAGCGAACTGTTCCACCAAGGAGCTTCTCCTGCCACTTTGAGAGTGCAATTGGCTGCCATTTCAAACTTTCATGTGGGAGAAAGTGGGGCTCCTATTATGGCTCACAGACTTTGTAAGGCCTTTCTAAAAGGATCTTTCCATATTAGACCACCAGTTAGAAGTCCTACATCACCTTGGAACTTGAACCTTCTTTTATCACAGCTGATGCTACCACCCTTTGAACCAGCCTCTTCCTGTCCTTTGAAATTTTTGTCATGGAAGACCCTCTTTCTGGTGGCTATCACATCGGCCAGACGGGTATCGGAGCTTCAAGCTCTTTCCGTTAAACACCCTTATTTGATCTTTCACCCTGATAGAGTATCTCTTTGCACTAATCCATCCTTTCTTCCCAAAGTTTGCTCCGTTAATAATATTAATCAGTCCATTGAGCTCCCCACCTTTTTCAAGAACCACTCCAATAAGTTGGAATATATGTTACACAAGTTAGATGTTCATAGACAACTCAGATTTTACTTGGATAGAACAAAGGATCACAGAAAAACAGACCAGCTCTTTATAGCCTTTGCAGACAGCAAGAAGGGTATGGCAGTTACGAAACGAACCCTTTCCAAATGGCTTTCCGATTGTATTATTTTTGTTTATACTGCCTCTGAGCAAACTTTACCTGTCAAGCCCAAAGGGCACTCTACAAGATCAGTATCTACATCCCTGGCTCATGCAGCCCGCCTACCGTTAGACACTATTTGTGCGGCTGCCACTTGGTCTAAACCACATACATTCATTACTCATTACAAAGTAGACAGGATTTCTAGGGACAGGGCAACCTTTGGTTCCACTGTGCTCAGGAACGTTCTCCCGTGAGTTCCTCAGAAACATGGAGCTAGGGACGCTACCCAGGTGTAAGAACAAACGGTGAGATTGAACACTCTCACATATAGAAGTTATGTCCTTACCATAACGTTCCATGTGGAGTGTTCATCTCGCCTTTGTTCTTACATTCCCACCCTCCCACCCTCAGGAAGAACGTCCAGTTTAGGTGTCTGGTTTGGTTCTCCTGCTTCTGCCTTGGTCAGTTGTTGTGGCTATATTTCAGCTATGTTTTTTGCATGAATGTGTTACATTCTCTTCTGTTGACTTCTGGTTTGCTTGCAAACTAGATCTGAGGTAAAGGCAGAGGGGGATTGTGGGAGTTAGGTTGGTCTTGAGCTTCTTCTCGATGCAGAGCTTTGCCAAGCGGCCGACACGGAGCCGAGGATCGGCTCCGAACCCAGGTGTAAGAACAAAGGCGAGATGAACACTCCACATGGAACGTTATGGTAAGGGCATAACTTCTATTTTCTATGAAACATCTTCATATGTACATTCAAATACAGTCTTCAAGAAATGTACTCAAGAATATATCACAGTACATGCAGCATTATTTTGTTTTCCTTATTAAATGATAAAGAGCAACACTTCTGACAGATTTTGATGTAAATATAACATTCACCAAATCTTTGGTTTACATGCTTTGCAGAGCTGTCTTAATCATTTGTCTTATGTAACAAACTGTACTGCTTTATATAACAGAAATGGTATGTCCATATGCTTGTTATTCAAAAAAATACATCAAAACTTATCTAGTAAGAGAAAATAATAACTTTTGGTATCCTACTATAGCAGAGTGAATTATATTATTAAGCTACGATGTTTTAACAGTACAGTATAAAATATATTTTAAGTTAAGTTAGCCAGAAGTCAGAGTTTAAGTATCTTATTGTATTCCCCATTCACAATCTTATGGTTTCATTGACTTTGTTCATCTGAGAATATAGTTACATTTGAGCTAATGTATTAGTTATAGTTTCCACCTATTATTTAAATTAACCTTGTAAAGCAGTCCACCAATCAAAATCATGAGTTGTTAACAGTCCCGATTCTCTGCATGGGCGGGAAACATCACAAAGCTCAAGCTATTTACCAGAGAAAGCTTCAAGTTTTAAGTAAGATGAGAAAGCTCAAGCGCTAGAAGGAAAAAAAAAACTTCACTTCTACTTTTTGTGAATACATCTTGTAACCAGACAACATGCTTCTCTAATTCTCTGACAAAGTTTCATCTCATTTTCAAGACTAAGAAATACATATAGCAAATCTATAAGGAGAGATTATTTTAAATCTTTTCCAAGCATCGCAGCCCCTTCATTTGTGAGCTATAATATGAAGTATACCCACAGAAAATGGAATTATCCCCCTCCCCAAAAACAAACACACATCGATTCATCTGGTAAGGCACAACAGCTACATATTATCAAAGTCCATGCATTAAGAAGGTAGACAACTTTCAGGTTATACTATTAGTAATTCTAAAACAACTTTTCAAATATTACACTGAATTGCAGTCAGGCTGGGCCAGATCTACATTCATAAAATGTTTGTCGATTTATCCCCCTGTAAGGTATTTTTTCACTGTTAATGTTTTCTAAACATGAAATGCCACTTGAAGCACAAGCACCTTTTTATTAAATAATTTCCCATTTATGAGAATAAGACAACTTAGAGAATTAGATATGTAAACTAATTTAATCAAACTCAGTGCAACTACAACTGACACAGACAAAAAGCATCAATTAGCGTAATGGTCACCAACTGTGAAGGCAACACCACGGTGTAATTTTTGGTATAGGGGCTATATTCTTCTTTTAAATAAGGATTGAGACTAAGAAAGGCCTAATAATATTGGTTATAACATATCAAGAAAGTATTGGTTGTTTATAAAATAGGTAAGTATAACATAAAAATTGTTACCTTGTAATAGCAGACTTCTTGAAGATTTTCTAACCTCTGTTTGTTATAGAGGTGTATGAGATATTTTCTAGTATTGCTTTATAAAACATATAAAGATAAAATAATTTATTTATATAAGGTGAAAAGCAATCTTTAGCAGTTTATTTTATTTATATATAAATTACTAAACCAGTCATTTGTCTCTTCATGTTTTCTTTTCATTTACCTTCCATCCATTTTCTTTGCTTGCCTCTTGAAGGAGATAACGGACCAATCCATATCTTCTGTTTGTTCTAATGTTTTATTAGTTTGTAGATATGACAATGCAGGATCCAGATCTTCGAAGAGTTTAGTTTCATCTGAAAGGAATATCTTTAATCTAGCAGGAGACAGCAGATGTACTTTTATTTGTTTTGTTTTGAGTTTTGTAATGAGACGGAGAAATTGTTTTCTCTTGGATATTACTGCTACAGAATAGGAATTGTCAAAACGAATGTTATATCCATCTATTTTGAGTGGTGATTTAGCCCAGGCAGCCTTAAGAACAGAAAAGTACAGAATCGTGTGAAGTTACCTTTGTATGACTCATTATAAGGCTGGAAACAGTAATAAATATTTCTCGTGAAGAATTTGATAGGGAAAAAATGGAATATGTAAAAAAATAAATAAATAAAATAATGTTAAGTTGTCAATCTCGCCTTCATTCTTGCTGGATGGGTTCGGAGTCAACCCTTGGCTCCGACTCGGCCAATACTAAAGCTCGAGAGCTTATTCCACCAGCTCGAGGCTCCCCTATATCCCACAATGCTAGACGGTAACTACTCAGATCTCGTTTGCCGCTTAGCTGACGAGGTGCTTTATCCTACCGGCTCTGGCAGGTTAGTGAGTTTTCTTGTTAAAAACTTCAAATTCTACCCCTATTTTTTCTATTTAGTTTAGTTTTTATACAGGGCATCCCTTTAGTTTAAATCGGGTCCCCCTTGTGTTTGAATTCCCGTTTTATCCCCTTTTTAACTTTTAGGCCTTTGGCCCACTCCCTTTTTTTTTCCCCCCTGTCCTTTCAGTGTGACTGGATTTTTATTTGGTTAAAGGGTGTGTCTGTGTGTTGTGTTTGTGTTTTCATACAGCCTTTCAGGATGTCTAAAGACTCCAAGGTCTCAGGCTTCAAGAAGTGTGAATCGTGCTGTCAGAAAATGTCTCTGACAGACGGTCACACTTCTTGTGTCTATTGCTTGGGACCTTTGCACCTGCAGGACTCGTATGCTGTTTGCCATGCATTCAGCCCTAGAGTCCTGCAGAAACGCAAAAACAAGCTCATACTTCGAGGCTTGTTAAAGCCTGAAGGCCCCCCGACCCAGTCTGCGTCGGGGAAGCCTTCTAAGACTTCCAGGCCGTCGGCTCCAGCTTCAGAACAGTCTCCTGGGAGCATTAAAGCTGCTTCGACATCTGCTCCAGCTGGAGTCGATGTTTCGAAGTCTCATACCATTACCTCGGCTCCGGCTGGAGCCGAGGTTGTCAAGACTCAGTTGGCTCCGATATTCTTATCGGAGCCACCTTCAAAGAAGAGGTCTAGGTCCCCTTCCATCGGCTCCATCCACTCAGCTCCGGGATCCCCTCTTCTGTCGGAGCGGAGCCATAGGTCTCATTCCTCTCGGTCCTCCAGGCTGTCCGACCATGACTTACAAAGGGTAGTGAGTAGACTTTTCAAGTCCGAGGCACTGGCCCAAATGCTGCATAGCCCCACTCAACAGTCAGCGGCTATTCCCATCCCTGATTTTATTCCTCCTCCGACTCCTTTGAGTTCGGAGCCGGGGCTCATCGGAGCCGTGGCTGTCAGTGCTTCAGAGCCGATACCTTCCCTTTTGGCTCCGTTGTCTGCTCCGATTTTCTCCCTGGAGGGATCTCGGCACTGGGCTTCCCTCGTCGGCTCTGAGGGGGCGAGTGGCATCGGACCCTTGTCCGACCCCGTTCTCCCTCTCGGGGCGTCGGCACTGGTGAGTTCAGCTCCGACATCGGCCTCGGAGCCGTCCCTGTCAGTGCCGGGGGTGGGTCCTTGTCTCCTCGGAGTGGGGACCTCCGGCTTTGGCTGATAGGGGCGCCTTTGAGGTCATGCGGAGCGTGCTAGACCCAGTGTCTACCCCACAGTCGGCTCCGTCAGCTCCTCCCTCTTCAGTGCCTGCGGTGGTTTCTACCCACCCCCTTGTAACAGACCGTAGAGAGCCAGCTCCTCAGGTTTCCCCATTGGGAATATTCTCCTCTTCCGAGGCCTCTCCTGATCCGGTAGGAGAACCCCCTCGGAAGAGACAGTGCAAGAGGAAGCACATTGACTCCCCTGAGTCTATCACCTCTGACACCGACTTGGAGGAATCTGAAGGTTCCCCTCGGTCCCCCTCTGAGGATGTCTCTTTTGCTGACATCCTTGAAATCCTGAAACAGAGGGGGAACTGGCCCGCCCTTAATCCTTCAGAGGACAAGTCGGTTTACCTTGAGGCGTTTGGCTCTCGCCCTTCCACCTCCTGGGTGTCTCCTCCCTTTGACCCCCTTATGGAAGTGGTGGCAAGGAAGGCTTGGACGGCCCCTGATTTAGTGGAACCTACCCCAAGGAGGCCGTCAAAATTTATTACTGCCCCTAAAGACAAAGAGTTTCTATCTAAAGGTGTCTCTGTTAATGCCATGGTGGTGGCCGCAGCCACTAAGGAGGAGTTAGCCGATCCTTCGGTACCTGTCCATCCACCTAATAAGGAGTCTAGGACCATGGACAGGTACAGTAAGCAGATGTTTTCATCAGCGACCTTTTCAGTGCGGTCACTGAACTACTTGTGTCACTTCAACCGTCTCCAGAGAGATTTAGTCAAGGCTATGGGTGAGGCCATGCAGGATCCAACAGCTGAGGGGTTCCAAGACAAAATGAACTCCCAGTTGGCAACCCTGAATTCGATTGTCAACTCCTCCATGTGGCTTATCTCATATGCGGCTGATGAGGCGAGTAGGGCCGCAGGCACAGGTGTAGCTTTACGACGTCACGCCTGGATGCGGCTTTGCAATTTTGCGGACCCTTTCAAGGCGTCCTTCACCAATTCCCCCTTTGATGGCTCAACGTTGTTTGGACCTCAGGTGAAGGATACATTGACTAGGTGCGAGCAGGAAGGTAAGACTCTCTCTGCCGTGGGAGTCCGTTTTTCTACCCCTTCTAGACCTTATCCAAAAGGTCAGAAGGGAGGAAAAATGTGGTTCCGCAAACCACAGGGAGTCTCATCTGACGCACAAGGTCGATTCCCCTCTAGAGGCAGAGGGGGGAATAACAATAGACGCCGCCCTAGGGGCAGAGGTGGTCCGCAAAAACCAGGGTAGCAGAGAAACTTTCTCTGATAAACCCTTTCAGCATCCCTGAGGAGCTGCCCGGCTGTCCACCTTCGGAGGCAGTCGGGGGAAGATTATCACTGTACCCAAAAGCCTGGCTTTGTCTCACTCAAGACAAATGGGTACAGTCAATCATATCCGAGGGTTACAAAATTCCCTTTATTCACATCCCATCCCAACCCAAAGGATCCCTTCCAGACGTTCCACCCAGTCTAAGGGAACAAGCAGCATTAGAAATTAGCTGCTGTCAAGAAGAGCTATCCAACCAGTCCCAGCAGACCAGCAAGGATCCGGAATCTACTCCAAATTCTTTTTGGTACCAAAAAAAAACAGGGGACTGGGGACCAGTACTGGATCTCAGCAAGTTAAACAATTATATCAAAAAACAAAATTCTGGATGGTCATGCTACAGTCCATTCTACCCTTCTTGGGTCAGGACAATTGGATGTGCTCGATAGACCTTCAGGATGCGTACTACCATATCAAAATGCACAGACGCTCCAGGAGGTTTCTCCGCTTCAGGCTGGGAGCCAGTCACTACCAGTTAAGAGCCCTGCCCTTTGGTCTCACTACAGCCCCCCGAGTGTTTACCAAATGCATGGCAGTGGTCGCGGCTCACTTGAGACGTCAAGGATTCCAGGTGTTTCCATATTTGGACGACTGGCTCCTTACCGCCACCACCAGACATCAACTGCTTCTATCCAGAGACTTCACCATCCAAACTTGCCAAGCTCTAGGCATTTCAATAAATTTCGAAAAATCTGCCTTGTCACCTTGTCAGTCTATTACCTTTATAGGCGCCACCTTAGACACAGTCCATCTTTCCGCCAGACTTACAGAGCAAAGAGTGTTAGATATCCGCAAACAAGTTTACCTTCTACTTCAATGCAACAAGGTCAAAGCCAGGGTAGTCTTGAAGGTATTAGGACTCATGGCAGCTACTATTACACTTCTCCCCTTAGTTCGTTTTCACATGCGGATCCTCCAGTGGATGCTGTTTACTCAGTGGTCCTTCCAACAGCTCTCGATGTCTCACATCATCCTACTAACTCAATTATGCAAGAATCACCTGTCTTAGTGGATCACATCACCTCAAGTTCTCCAGGGCAGACCCTTCATCCCCCCCCCCAATCGCTACGGTGACAACGGACGCCTCCCTAATCGGGGGGGGGGGGGCATTATCAGTGCAGGACAGTCCAGGGCACGTGGCAACCTTTCGAGTGCCACTTGCACATAAATGTCTTAGAGATGAGAGCAGTGCTTTTAGTGTTGCAAGCCCTTCAGGACTCTCTTCCCACAGGGACTATTGCAATTCAGATGGACAACATGTCCGTAGTGTGGTACATCAACAAACAGGGCGGAACCAAGTCCTACCCCTTATGTCGAGAGGCACTCAGACTTTGGCAGTGGGCGATTTCTTCTCAGCGTTTTCTTCTCAGCGTTTTCTGATAGCAACGCACATTCCCGGGAAGTCCAACGTGATTGCGGACAAGTTGAGCAGGGCCATTCTCATGCCTCACGAGTGGTCTCTAAAAAAAATCAGTGCTGGAAGAAGTCTTCCAAAGATGGGGCCTGCCTTGCTGCGATCTTCTTGCTACTCCCCAAAACAGCAAGTGTCATGACTTCTTCACTCTCTTCCTGTTACCAGGCCATCCCACCAGAGACGCTCTAGTCCACGATTGGCCCCGGGGACTTCTGTATGCTTTCCCCCCCTTTCCACTGATCTCTCAATTAATTCCTTGAGAGTTACCATGATCCTCATTGCCCCTTACTGGCCTCGACAGATATAGTTTCCATTCCTCCATCATTACCTGTTGGAGCAGCCTTGGCATCTGGACCTGGTGCCAGATCTTTTGACCCACCAGTCAGGCCAGCTGCACCACTCCCTTCAATCTCTCAACCTCACAGGGTGGTTTCTCTGATTCCTACCCTAGCCAGGCTTCCCTTAATCTCTCATTTGGTCCGTAACATCCTCTCACAAGTCTTCTACCAGGAGGATTTATAATAGTAAGTGGAAACGTTTTTCCTTTTGGGCAGCATCAAAAAATATAGACCCCTTCACTGCACCTATCCAGTCTATCCTAGACTTTCTGGCAGAGCTCTTTCATTTAGGCTCTTCCTCATCTACCATTAGAGTACAACTAGCTGCTATATCTAACTTTCATATAGGCGTCTCGGACTCCAGTATCATGTCCCATAAGCTCTGCAAAGCCTTTTTAAGAGGTGTTTTTCTGCTCAAGCCCCCAATCAAAGATCCCCCACCTCAATGGGACTTGAATTTGGTCCTAGCATCCTTGATTCTCCCCCCCTTCGAACCAGCGGCTTCATGCCCTCTTAAGTTGCTCTCATGGAAAACCCTTTTTCTAGTAGCCATAACTTCAGCTAGAAGGGTATCTGAACTTCATGCTCTTTGCAGTCGTCGTCCTTACTTAGTTTTCCATAAAGACAGGGTGTCCCTCTGGACTAATCCATCCTTCTTGCCTAAGGTTTCCTCTGAGGCAAACCTAAACCAGACGATTGATCTCCCCGTCTTCTTCCCTGATTATTCCAACAGGTCGGAACAAAAGTTACATTTTCTAGATGTTCACCGCCAACTTAGATATTATTTATACAGGACTAAACAGTTCAGGAAATCTGATCAGCTTTTCCTGTCTTATGCGGAAGGGAAATTGGGCCTTCCAGTTACTAAAGTGTCCCTTTCAAGATGGCTTACCTCTATAATTACCTTCATCTATGAAATCAGACATCAAAAACTGCCTTCAAGACCTAGAGCTCATTCAACTAGGGCATTAGCTACATCTGTAGCTTTTCAGGACAGGCTACCAATAGATTCCATTTGTGCAGCAGCCACATGGGCTTCTCCTCATACCTTTATTTTGCATTACAAATTGGATATGGCCTCCAGAAACCGTGCCAACTTTGGTTCCACTGTTCTCAAGAATCTGTTCCGATAGGCCACCTGGGGTAAGGTGCTAGGGATGCGGTCCCATCCAGCAAGAATGAAGGCGAGATTGACAACTTAACATTAAGAAGATATGTACCTACCATAACGTTCCATGTTAGTTGTCTTCTTCTCGCCTTCTTTCTTGCGTCCCACCCTCCTTCCCCCTAGCCTGGACAGACCGATAGGAATATTTGGGATCTTCCATTGGGATTTTTTCCTTCCCACATGTTCTACCACCTCTATTCTCCCTTTTTATGTTTGTGGTAGTTTACCTACAGTTTTATATATAGAGGTGGGTTTTTTTTCTCTCTTCTCCATTCTATGGAGACCAGAACTGCTTGGTTTTAGCTATCAAACGAGATCTGAGTAGTTACCGCCTAGCATTGTGGGATATAGGGGAGCCTCGAGCTGGTGGAATAAGCTCTCGAGCTTTAGTATTGGCCGAGTCGGAGCCAAGGGTCGGCTCCGAACTCATCCAGCAAGAAAGAAGGCGAGAAGAAGACAACTAACATGGAACATTATGGTAGGTACATAACTTCTTATTTTATACAGTCCTCAAACACTGCAAGATTTATCGACATCCACTCAAATTGTTTAGAAATATAATTTTCTATTAAAAATATAGGTAGAAAGCAGAACAAGAGAAAAGTGCTGCCTCCCTAGTCTCATCATGGCCATGCCCCTCTCAAAAAATGCACGTCCTGTGGGCATAAGGTACCCAATTCTGATGCCCACAGGGTGTGTGTATTGTTTAAGCCCTGTTCACCTTCAAATTTCTTGTGAAATCTGTGCGGGTTTCAATGCCAAGGCAATAAGTCATAGGTGCAAGTAAACTCATTGTGTAAGCTTCTTCATCTGCAGTGCTTTCTATTTCAAGGGCTGAAACCTCCTCAAGAAGTCAGAAAAGTTCGGAGACCAGGAGTAAAAAAAACAAAAAAAAAACGCTCCCCTGTCCGATCTCCTTTTTCTGCTCCAAGTTCAGAGCCATCATCAAAAATAAAAAAGGTCTGATATCTGACCTAATCGGATCCTACTCCCACTAAGGCTAAAAAGGTTTTGGATCTGGTCACACTCCCAGGCAGGTTTCCTCAGATCTTGTCTCTGCGCTGCTCTCCAGAGCCGGTTTCTTGAGATTGGAGGAGATTCCTAAAAAGACTTATTGCCTCCCCCCCGGCATCCTTCTCCATCAGGTCTTCCCAGAGTCTTTCTGAATATGATGTGGACAGGATGATGATAAAGTTTCAAAGAGCTCACATCCAGATGGATTCCTTAAGGCTCCATTACCCCATCAGATCCGTGAGTCTGCAGCCTTCACCCCCTTTAGAGACTCCTCCTATGATCTAACCTGCAGTTTCAGAGCTGTCAAATCCAAAGATTCTGAGACTCAAGGCTTCGGATCTGAGAATGTTACCTTCCTCAACAAAGACTCATTCCCTGATCCGTTTGGCTGCAAGTGTTTCAGTGCAGGACAAGTCTTGGAACCGAAGCATCAGATCCGGGGGGATGACTTTGACTCTGCGGATTTCTGAGCCATCGCTTCCCATTGGTGCATCAGCATTGGACAGCTCGGGGTCCGATTCACTTCTGGGGTGGCGGAACCCGGAGGGAATGGAGATTTGGCTGATCTGAGAGCTTTGGCTCTGGGGAGGCTGATTTCCACTTCTACTGGACCTTTTGCCTTCGAGGTAGTGGAAAGGGTTTTCTCCCATCCAGGAGAGCCTTTGACTGTCACCTCTTCAGATCCTATTCCTATCATTATTCCGGATCTGACTGCTAAGTTTCATCATCGTACTCCACATGGTACAGCCAACCTGTAAGAGCTTCCAGATGACTCCTGCACAAGGGCTTCCCCTTTCTTTTGACACCTCTCCAAAGTATCTCACTGAAGAAGTTCCTCGGAAGAAACAATACAAAAGGAGGAATTTTGATTCCCCTCAGGAATCATTAACAGAGGACACTGATTTTCATGAAGGAGAAGGGTCTCATTTGGAGACATTTTAAAAATCATGCACCAAAAAGGTAATGGTGTTCCTGGAAGCTTTCGAGTTTGTCCCGTCTACATCTTGGATTATCCTCTGGCAGATGAGCTTGTTGACCTTATCTCCTGCTGGGCATGGAAGGAACCAGATTCTGTATAGCCCATCCCTTAACATCTGGACAAGATCTTCAGTGCACCATTAGACAGACAACATTGGTCCAAGGGATTCCTGTAGATCTATGGTTGTTGCAGCAGCAACGAACAAAGAACTAGCTAAACAGAGCTCAACAGTCCGCTCCCCTAACAAAGAATCTAGAGCTTTTGGACAGATATGGAAAGTGATTATATGCGTCAGCGACCTTTAGTATACGATCATTGAATTAACCGGCACATTTTACTAGGTTACAGAAGGGCTTGATAAAGGAACTCTCTAACTCTACCCCTGGGTCCCTGTCAGCGGAGGAAACTTAAGCTTACTCTTTGCAACTGGCCACCCGACAATCCATATCAAATGCATCCATGAGGTTAATCTCTCACATGGCTGACGGTTTCTCACGGGCTGTGGGGACAGGCATATCCATTGGTCCCAATAAACAACGTTGCCACTGTGGATCTCAATAGCACAACAATAAGTAAATAATAAATAAAATGCAAAATGAGGTGGCTAAAAGCAGTAAAATATAATTTTAATGCCAGGTAAGCGCTACCCAGAATGCCCTTCTCCCTTTTACCTCAGATCTCGTTTGCCACATAGCCGTAAAGCCACGTTTCAGCCGAGCTCTCAGCCAAGTGAAGACTTTTTGATATCCCTTAGGATATTTTGTCACCTTTCCTCTCATTTGTGGTTTATATTGATAATTCTATATTTTTACAGTTGTATTTAGTCTTTTCGCTCCTGCTTCTACCAGTTTGGTAAACTCTTTAAGTACCATTGGTGGTACAGCCTTCTCTCTCTCTACTCTTTTGGTATTCCTTGAATACCATCGTTGGTATTTCTTCTCTCTTTCCCTTTTATCTGACTAGTTGTGTGTTTTTTTTTTGTTTGTTTTTACATATTTCGTAGATATTGTGTGTATTTAGATAGTTTTAGACATAGAGATAGCAGAGTTTAATTTTTTTTTCTGTAGTATTCTACCTTGATTGTTGTGTGTAAATTTTATGATGTCTGATAAAAAGGGCACATCAGGTTTTAAACACTTTGCTCCTTGTAAGGGTAAACTTCCGAATAGTGACTCTCATGATGACTGTTTATTGTTTGGGGGTGCCCCATCTTTCGGTGCAACCTCCCTGTGTGATTTGTCAAAGTTACAGTCAGCACGCTTTGAATGAGCACAAGAATAAGTTGATCCTGAAGGGCCTACTAAAGGTGCCCTTTTCAGAGGCCCTTTCTGCGACAGAGGTCTCATCCCCTCCAATTAAGGATAAGGAAAGGTCCCATTCGGTTCCCTCTTCACCATCTGGTGACCAGGGCAATTCTGTGAAACCTAAAGTACCAAAACTATCTTCGGAGCACAAGTCTGCCTCGTTAGCACAGACTTCTTCTGCTCCAGCTACGACTGTTCCTATGTCGGCACCAGCTTTGGCTCCAGTACTGTCTCCAGCACCGACTATTAACCTCACTACGACTACTATGACTTCGGCACCGGGTGCCACTTTGGCACAGTGCATGCCTTCAATGCCTATCTCTGCAATTATGATTGAACCTCCTGCGTCAGCTCCGAGTGCCCCTTTGGCGTCGAGCCCTTTTATGGCCACAACAAAGTACGAATTAGACCCCACTGCTTCCGGTCTCCAAACTTGAGGCATCAGTGCCGGTAGATTCCACACCGCGCACCCGATACTCTCCATCCACAGACTCATTTTTAGGGTAGGTGTACATACAGTTCCTAGAATGACCTGACTCCCCATTGGGAGTATGCACTAGATCCACCAGCAGCCTTTCAAAACTTGATGTGATGCATCTTGTGGACCAGCAGTTGACAGCCAAGGGGATACCCACTCCTTCCAGGACCCAGCCTCCTGCAGGACTTGGGTTGTCTTCTCCACAGACTCCATTCTATTCTCCTCCTTTGACCATACCAGTTCCAAAGCCTTCTGCGCCAACGTTGTTTTCCGAATCCCATCTCTGCACCTGCAGTGGACCTCACTGGGGCTCTGGGACTGTCCCTTTGGACCTCAGTTCCCGCTGAACCGGTCCTTCCTCAACCCTGTGATTGGGCTGCAGGCTCCTCGGTTCATGGCACAGTTCCAAGTGTTTCTTCGGCTTCGTCCTCTGTACCGGGAGTCCTGATTGAGGCTCCATCCTCGGGAGTGGGTTCAACGGAGCGGTGTGTGACCCCTGTTCTGAAGTTGTCCTTCACAGTTCTGGGCTCCCATCCCTCTTTGGGAGGACCTGCTTTCTGTGCTATGGAGAGGGCACTTGCTTCTGGAAGCATTCCGCTGACAATGGAACCCCAGACCTCTCCCCCTGCGATACAGCTGTCACGAGCTGCCTCCCGGGACACCGGGCAGGAAAGCCACAGGACTCTCCATTGCAGGGTGCCCCCTCTTCCAAGTCCTCCTTAGAAGTCTCCACTGAGGAGCCCCCACAGAAGAGATCATGCAAGAGGAAGCACGTAGACTCACCTGAGGAGTCTCTAACAGAGGACACGGATTTCGATGACCGTGAAAGGTTCCCCCATGGTCACCCTTTGAGGATGTCTCCTTTGGGGACATCTTTGAGATGTTGAAGCAGAGGGGTGACTGGAAGCCCACTAATCCTCCTTCTGAGGAGTCCATGTTTCTGCAGGCTTTCCATGCCCAGCCATCTACCTCTTGGGTGACCCTTTCTGCAGACGAGCTAGTTCAACTCATGGTGCAGCATGCTTGGAAGAACCCCGATTCTTTTGAGTCGATCCCTCGTAGACCTGACACAATACTTTCTCCACCCAAGAAAAACCCACATTGATCCAGAAGTTTACCAGTCAGTGCTATGGTGGTGGCCATGAAAAAGGATCTCGCTGAAAGGTCATACTGTTCACCCACCCAACAGAGAGTCACAGGACGTGGACAGATTGCGGACGTGAATCTTTGCTTCAGCGACCTTTGCCATACGGTCCCTGAACTACTTGGCACATTTTACGAGGCTCCAAAGAGAATCTATCTCCAAACTCCCTGGAACACTCACAGGGCAAGTGTCTGAAAAGGTAAGGGATAAAGTTGCCTCGCAGCTCGCAACCCTGGAATCTATCTCCAACTCGTCCATGAGGTTGCTCTCACACGCAACCGAAAGGACGGCTAGAGCTACGGGTTCAGACATAGTTATAAGACGCAATGCCTGGATGTGCCTCTGTGACCTTGCAGACCCTTTCAAGTCTTCCTTCCTGAATGCTCCCATCGAAGCATCTTCCCTTTTTGACCCCATGGTGAAGGACACCCTGGCCAGGTGTGAGCAGGACAGTAAGACCCTGTCTGCTGTAAATCTACATTTTTCCAACCCTCAAAATTCCTTTTCCAGGAACCAGAGTAGTGGCAAAAATGTGGCACAAAAAATCTCAGGGTCCTTTCAGTGCTACACATGGTGATGATACCCCCAGGGGCAGAGGGGGTACAATTCTGGAAAATGCCCCTACCGAGTCAGAGGGCATCCACATAATCAGGGACCCAGGGATTCTTTCTCTTGGAAGCCTTATCAGCGCTCCTGAAGAGCGGACCGATTGCTTTCCTCTGGAAGGAGTCCGGGGTCGTTTCTCTCTGCACCAAGCTGCCCGGCTTTCAATAACCAGTGATCGTTGGGTGCAGAAGATCATAACCAGAGGTTACATCATTCCCCTCATCACTTTCCTAAAGCTTCCAGCAAAACTTACCAACGTTCCACCAAGTCAAAGGGAAGAAACAACTATGGAAATAAACAAGCTGTATCAAAAAAAGTCATCCAGTTAGTCCCACCAGACCAATGTGGAGCCGGATTTTACTCAAGATTCTTTTTGGTGCCAAAAAAAACAGGGGGACTGGAGACCCATTCTGGATCTCAGCAATTTGAACAAGTCTGTTCACCAAACCAAATTACGGATGGTCACGGTTCAGTCCATTCTCTCGTTTTTAAGGGAAAGGCGATTGGATGTGCTTGATAGACCTGCAGGATGCATATTAACACATCAAAATGGACAAACGCTCAAGGAGTCTTCTTTGCTTCCAGCTAGGACCAATCATTACCAGTTTTGTGCCCTGCTGTTCGGACTCTCTACAGCCCCTGAGTGTTCACAAAGTGCATGGCAGTGGTTACAGCTCATTTGAGACTACAAGGATTCCGGGTGTTTCCATATTTGGACGATTGGCTCCTTACCACCACCACCCCCAAACATCTTCTGGTAATAGCCCTGCAGTACACCCTTTCACTGGCAAAGTTTTTGGGGATAACTGTAAACTGGGAGAAATCCAATCTTGCTCCTGTCCAGAAGATAGAATTCATCGGACCAGTCTTCGACACCCGCTGTTGTCTGGTGTTGCTCCCAGCTCACAGACTTCAGAGATTGAGGCTTCAGCTCCGGGTCTTACTCTGTCAAACAAAGTCTCAACGAGAGAGGTTCTTCAGGTTTTAGGCTCCATGGCAGCTTCCATACCATTAGTGACTGTTGCGAAACTGCACATGCGAATACTTCAGTGGCTTCTTTTCTCTCAGTGGTTTCCAAATTACCATCCTCTGTGCTATCAAATTCAGATAACCAATTCTTTCCAGCAGGACCTTCTTTGGTGGATGAGACCAGACACAGAACTTTGGAGCCGTCCATTCCAGCCCACTCAGCCCAAAGCCATTGTGACCACAGTTGCTTCCCTGATAGAGTGGTGGGGGGGGGGCATTTCCAGGGAAAGACAGTCTAAGGCGCATGGCCCACGTTGGAGGCCAACCTGCATATCAACGTTCTAGAACTGAGAGTGATGCTGTTAGCATTGCAAGCATTCCAACCTGTTTGGCCTTCTGGAACCATTGCAATTCAGTCAGACAATATGTCAGTAGTCTGGCATATCAACAAGCAAGGAGGAACCAACTCCTAGCCCCTCTGTCGAGACGTCATGAGAATTTGGCAGTGGGCGATAGCTTCCAACCGCTTTCTGATAGCAACGCATATCCCAGGGATTTCCAGTGTGATTGCAGACAAGTTGAGCAGATGTATTCTCTTGCCTCACGAGTGGTCTCTCAATCCTGAAGTAGCATCAGAAGCTTTCAGCTGTTAGTGCCAGCCTTGCTGCGACCTATTCGCCTCCCCATCATACAAATGCAGCAGCTATTTTGTCGTATTCCCCCCAAAGGGGGAATCACTAAGGGACGATCTGATTCATGATTGGCCCACGGGACTACTATATGCCTATTCCCCCATTCCTCTGATACCCAAGTTCATAAAGAAAGCCATTCGGTTGAAATGCAAAGTGATCTTCATAGCCCCCCTTTGGCCTCAAGAAGTTTGGTTCCCCCTTCCTTCGGCCTCATCTGTTATGTTGACCATGGATTCTGGACTCTCTTCCAGATCTAATTTCTCACCCCCAAGGATTGAGTCATCCGAACCTGTCCATTCTCAGGCCGAAAGCTTGGTTTCTCTATTTCCATTAGTCACCAGGCAGGATGATCTCACCTCACCTTTTCGTGACATTATTCTGGCCTCTCGTAAACCATCCACCAGAAGACTATATCTGGGCAAGTGGAAACGATTCTCTATTTGGTCAAAGAAAAAGATGCTAGATCCATATTTGGCTCCAGTCACAGCAGTTTTACAATACCTATCTAAGTGTTTTGAAGATGGAGCCGCAGCCTCTACCATACGAGTGCATGTAGCGGCTCTTTCAAACTATCATAATGGATTGGATGGTACTCCCCTGATATCACTACGTTTATGTAAAACTTTTCTCAAAGGAGTTTCTCACATTAGGCCTCCAATCAGACAGGCTGTAGAGCCATAGAACCTCACATTAGTTCTCCAGTCTTTAACTCAACCTCCATTTGAGCCCTCAGTGAAGTGTGACCTCAGATTCTTGTTGTGGAAATCCCTCTTCCTGGTAGCCATCACGTCAACCCAGACGAATCAGGCATTATGCACCAAAAGGCCCTATCTGATCATCCACAAGGACAGAGTATCACTCCAGTCAAATCCATCTTTCCTCCCCAAAGTTGTTTCTGACTTTTCCATCAATCATTCTGTTGACTTACTAGTATTTTCCCCGAATTTTTCTAATAAAGGGGAATACTGCCTGCATTCCTTGAATGTGCACAGACAATTGTGATTTTATTTAGACAGGACCAAAGCATGTCGTAAAACTGACCAACTTTTCATTTCCTTCTCTGGGCCTAGAATGGAAAATTCTGTCTCCTAGGTCACTTTATCAAAATGGTTAAGGGACTGCATATGCTTCACATATTTATTTGCAAAAGAACCTATGCCACAGAATGTTAAAGCCCATTCTACTAGATCTATGGCAACATCTGTAGCCTTCCATTCCAGGGCTTCTGTGGATATCTCTGCAGCAGCCACTTGGGCTAAACCCCACACCTTTATTAATCATTACAAATTGGATGTTTTCTCCAGAGGGAGAGCTGCCTTCGGCTCAGTGGTACTCAGGAACGTTCTTCCATAAGTGCCGCCCAAGGATCACAAGGTATTTGGGGATTCTGTCCCATCAGTGAGGAATGGAAAGAAGATTAACAACATCAGATAACGAAGTTATGTCTTACCATAACGTTACATCTGTGATATTGATCTTCTTTCATTCATCAGTTCCCACCTTCCTTCCCTAGCCAAAGGCTCCTCTGGGATAATTTGGGTCCAAGTGGTGTCTTAGGGCATTTGCGCAGAAATGGCCTCTGCTTTACTTGTATAACACAGGCAAACTCGATCTAAGGTAAAAGGGAGAAGGGCATTGTGGGTAGAAACTTAACTCGAACGTTTTTAGCTGGCACAAGCTTGGTATTAGGCCAACTTGGTTCCGAGGGCTCAGAACCGAACCCCATCAATGATGAATGAAAGAAGATCAACAGCACAAATGGAACGTTATGGTAAGACATAACTTCTTTTTATGCCCTTGATACAATACAAAGCTGTAGCTATGCCAAAACACAGCACTTTGCCAAAAAACATGCAGCCACTTTGCTTAATTTACACTTAATGTGCCCCTCTTTGCACTTATTATATTCGATTTGCTCATTTTAATCTCTTTTCATGC